>NC_053493.1:1162781-1475281 GCF_905171775.1 Rana temporaria
CAACATCAACACATTTAACTTCATAATAAGCAAAAACATTTTATACTATTATTTTATTTAACATTAACCTAGGACAAACTAAAGCACACGACACAGACACGACGAACACAAAATAAACTGTTGAAAAATGAACATAACAAAAGCAACAATATATATATATATATACAAAGAGAGAGAGAGGGAGAGCAAGAAAGAGAGAGAATGCAGATGAGCTCTTGCAGTCAGCCCAATGGTTGCAGTATAAATGCCGCAAAACAGGGTTTAACATAAGGTTCATTGTTATAGTTACACTTGCTGTTTAGATCCGGTCTGGTAGTCCGGTCTGGTAGCTTGTAGCGGAGGCTGTTGGTGGATCCGCTGTGCCAGAAAGGTCATGAAGCTTTACTCAGCATGGAGGCAGCAGCAGGAGTATTAAAATATAATATAACTAGACAATGCATTTCCTGAGGAAAATGCGAGTGGGAATGCTGAATAGCTTAATTGGTGAGCCCCTTGCCAAAGACATTCACCATAACCACTACACTATCTTTAGGACACACAGCTTCTTTCTCTATCTGCAAAGTATAGAGTATGCTGACTTCCTGGTCGCCCCTCCCCCCTCAATAGGTTTCCCCTCCCCCCCAGGTCAGTGAGGAGGAATATTGCACTGAGGTCAGGAAAGTTATTTATGGAAAGAAATAACATTACAAACGCTTTTAATTCACAGATCTAATACATGATTTAAGCCTCCAAACAAAGCTTAATAAATCCTCAAACGTACATGCAATTGATACAACGACTACATCGTTTGAAATACACGGCCCTTGTAAACGCATCGATATGAAATTTATGTAGATAAACTTAAAAATGTGGCCATGTCTGCGATTTAGAAAAGAGCGTCTTTGTGAGTTCTGCAGCAACATTTTTTAGATAATTTCACATGAGAGTCTATGAGACATAATTTCTGGCTGTTGCTCCAATAATTAAAACTAAAATACGTATCGCAGAATTGGTCACATTGCCATAAACCAGACAAGCATAGCTACGTTTTGATATAAAAATTGTGTATGAAAAGTAGATCTTGTGGGCGTGAGACCAATTTGTTTCCCCTTTTTGTAAAGATATTTTTAATTACAAAGATCTCCAATGTTAAGGTCACATGACAGACTCTAAATCCCCTCCATAGGATTACATTATAACCTATTGCATTTTTGTGAAAAATTCGCAAAACGTAAATTGCGTTTTCACCAAAAAATTGTAAACGATAACGATCTGAAAAGTCATAGCCGGATAGCTAAATATTTTGTGACCGCTTTAAAGTTTTTTCAGTGTCTGTAAGTGAAAGTATGAAGTAGCTGAAACTTTTGGCATGGCATGTGAATTCAAAGGGGAAAAGGATGTTCTCATTGACTTCATTGTTAAAAAAACGGTCTTAAAAGCAAAAAATTTATAAAAGTGTAAAAAGTAGGAAAAAACTTGAAGAAGTCCCATCATTAGCTGAACGAGACGAACATTTTTACAGTTGAATGGTCTCAATAGCTGAAAGTATGCCGAAGTTACGCAGAACCAAAAAACGTAAGGAATAATAAGATTACTAAATTTACGGATATCAATACTGGAAATGATTATTAAAGCCTTCACACTAATTAAGATTAATACATTTACGGGTATCCATACTAGGAATGCTTATTAAAGCATTCCCACTAAGTATCACACAGGCATGATTTACAAGCAGTAGTGGTAATAGTAATACATAGCATAAAAACACTTGGGGAATACTTTACAGCATCAGTAGTGGTCATGGTAGTCAATAGTGTACCAAAAAATTGGGACACAGGTGTCTTGACTGAGCTGTAATAGTAGTAGTAGACATTGACAATACAGTGTCAAATCACTCGGGCAAGAGGTGCCATGATGAACAGCAGTCTTAATAAGAGTATATAGGGTGTGAAATAACTGCTGACATAGGTGTCTTGACTGGGCAGCAGAAGCAGCAGTAGTAGTATTAACAGTAGTAGTTGATACAGAGTCATATCACATGGGCAGGAGGTGCCATGATGAACAGCAGTAGGAATAGGAGTATATAGAGTGTCAAATAACTGCTGACATAGGTGTCTTGACTGGGCAGCAGCAGCAGCAGAAGCAGCAGCAGTAGTATTAACAGTAGTAGTTGATACAGAGTCATATCACATGGGCAGGAGGTGCCATGATGAACAGCAGTAGGAATAGGAGTATATAGAGTGTCAAATAACTGCTGACATAGGTGTCTTGACTGGGCAGCAGCAGCAGCAGAAGCAGCAGCAGTAGTATTAACAGTAGTAGTTGATACAGAGTCATATCACATGGGCAGGAGGTGCCATGATGAACAGCAGTAGGAATAAGAGTATATAGAGTGTTAAACAACTGCTGACATAGGTGTATTGACTGGGCGGCAGCAGCAGCAGAAGCAGCAGTAGTAGTATTAACAGTAGTAGTTGATACAGAGTCATATCACATGGGCAGGAGGTGCCATCATGAACAGCAGTAGGAATAGGAGTATATAGAGTGTCAAATAACTGCTGACATAGGTGTCTTGACTGGGCAGCAGCAGCAGAAGCAGCAGTAGTATTAACAGTAGTAGTTGATACAGAGTCATATCACATGGGCAGGAGGTGCCATGATGAACAGCAGTAGGAATAAGAGTATATAGAGTGTTAAACAACTGCTGACATAGGTGTATTGACTGGGCGGCAGCAGCAGCAGAAGCAGCAGTAGTAGTATTAACAGTAGTAGTTGATACAGAGTCATATCACATGGGCAGGAGGTGCCATCATGAACAGCAGTAGGAATAGGAGTATATAGAGTGTCAAATAACTGCTGACATAGGTGTCTTGACTGGGCAGCAGCAGCAGAAGCAGCAGTAGTATTAACAGTAGTAGTTGATACAGAGTCATATCACATGGGCAGGAGGTGCCATGATGAACAGCAGTAGGAATAGGAGTATATAGAGTGTCAAATAACTGCTGACATAGGTGTCTTGACTGGGCAGCAGCAGCAGCAGAAGCAGCAGCAGTAGTATTAACAGTAGTAGTTGATACAGAGTCATATCACATGGGCAGGAGGTGCCATGATGAACAGCAGTAGGAATAGGAGTATATAGAGTGTCAAATAACTGCTGACATAGGTGTCTTGACTGGGCAGCAGCAGCAGCAGAAGCAGCAGCAGTAGTATTAACAGTAGTAGTTGATACAGAGTCATATCACATGGGCAGGAGGTGCCATGATGAACAGCAGTAGGAATAAGAGTATATAGAGTGTTAAACAACTGCTGACATAGGTGTATTGACTGGGCGGCAGCAGCAGCAGAAGCAGCAGTAGTAGTATTAACAGTAGTAGTTGATACAGAGTCATATCACATGGGCAGGAGGTGCCATCATGAACAGCAGTAGGAATAGGAGTATATAGAGTGTCAAATAACTGCTGACATAGGTGTCTTGACTGGGCAGCAGCAGCAGAAGCAGCAGTAGTATTAACAGTAGTAGTTGATACAGAGTCATATCACATGGGCAGGAGTTGCCATGATGTACAGCAGTCTTAATAAGAGTATATAGAGTGTGAAACAACTGCTGACATAGGTGTATTGACTGGGCGGCAGCAGCAGCAGAAGCAGCAGTAGTAGTATTAACATTAGTAGTTGATACAGAGTCATATCACATGGGCAGGAGGTGCCATCATGAACAGCAGTAGGAATAGGAGTATATAGAGTGTCAAATAACTGCTGACATAGGTGTCTTGACTGGGCAGCAGCAGCAGCAGAAGCAGCAGCAGTAGTATTAACAGTAGTAGTTGATACAGAGTCATATCACATGGGCAGGAGGTGCCATGATGAACAGCAGTAGGAATAGGAGTATATAGAGTGTCAAATAACTGCTGACATAGGTGTCTTGACTGGGCAGCAGCAGCAGCAGCAGTAGTATTAACAGTAGTAGTTGATACAGAGTCATATCACATGGGCAGGAGGTGCCATGATGAACAGCAGTAGGAATAAGAGTATATAGAGTGTTAAACAACTGCTGACATAGGTGTATTGACTGGGCGGCAGCAGCAGCAGAAGCAGCAGTAGTAGTATTAACAGTAGTAGTTGATACAGAGTCATATCACATGGGCAGGAGGTGCCATCATGAACAGCAGTAGGAATAGGAGTATATAGAGTGTCAAATAACTGCTGACATAGGTGTCTTGACTGGGCAGCAGCAGCAGAAGCAGCAGTAGTATTAACAGTAGTAGTTGATACAGAGTCATATCACATGGGCAGGAGGTGCCATGATGAACAGCAGTAGGAATAAGAGTATATAGAGTGTTAAACAACTGCTGACATAGGTGTATTGACTGGGCGGCAGCAGCAGCTGAAGCAGCAGTAGTAGTATTAACAGTAGTAGTTGATACAGAGTCATATCACATGGGCAGGAGTTGCCATGAAGTACAGCAGTCTTAATAAGAGTATATAGAGTGTTAAACAACTGCTGACATAGGTGTATTGACTGGGCGGCAGCAGCAGCAGAAGCAGCAGTAGTAGTATTAACAGTAGTAGTTGATACAGAGTCATATCACATGGGCAGGAGGTGCCATCATGAACAGCAGTAGGAATAGGAGTATATAGAGTGTCAAATAACTGCTGACATAGGTGTCTTGACTGGGCAGCAGCAGCAGAAGCAGCAGTAGTATTAACAGTAGTAGTTGATACAGAGTCATATCACATGGGCAGGAGGTGCCATGATGAACAGCAGTAGGAATAGGAGTATATAGAGTGTCAAATAACTGCTGACATAGGTGTCTTGACTGGGCAGCAGCAGCAGCAGAAGCAGCAGCAGTAGTATTAACAGTAGTAGTTGATACAGAGTCATATCACATGGGCAGGAGTTGCCATGATGTACAGCAGTCTTAATAAGAGTATATAGAGTGTGAAATAACTGCTGACATAGGTGTATTGACTGGGCGGCAGCAGCAGCAGAAGCAGCAGTAGTAGTATTAACAGTAGTAGTTGATACAGAGTCATATCACATGGGCAGGAGGTGCCATGATGAACAGCAGTAGGAATAAGAGTATATAGAGTGTTAAACAACTGCTGACATAGGTGTATTGACTGGGCGGCAGCAGCAGCTGAAGCAGCAGCAGTAGTAGTATTAACAGTAGTAGTTGATACAGAGTCATATCACATGGGCAGGAGTTGCCATGATGTACAGCAGTCTTAATAAGAGTATATAGGGTGTGAAATAACTGCTGACATAATTGTCTTGACTGATCCAAAGGAGTCATGGGAGAAAATCATGTGGTCAGATGAGACTATAATATAATTTTTTGATCATAATTTCACTAACCGTGTTCGGAGGAAGAATAATGATGAGTACCATGCCAAGAACGCCATCCCTAATGTGAAGCATGGGGGTGGTAGCATCATGCTTTGGTGGTGTTTTTCTGCACATGGGACAGGGTGACTGCACTGTATTAAGGAGAGGATGACCGGGGCCATGTATTGCAAGATTTTGGGCAACAACCTCCTTCCCTGAGTTAGAGCTTTGAAGATGGGTCGAGGCTGGGTCTTCCAACATGAGAATGACCCAAAGCACACAGCCAGGATAACCAAGGATTGGCTCTGTAAGGAGCATATCAAGGTTCTGGCGTGGCCTAGCCAGTCTCCAGACCTAAACCCAATAGAGAATCTTTGGAGGGAGCTCAAACTCCGTGTTTCTCAGCGATAGCCCAGAAACATGACTGATGTAGAGAAGATCTGTGTGGAGGAGTGGGCCAAAATCCCTCCTCCAGTGTGTGCAAAGCTGGTGTAAAACTACAAGAAATGTTTGACCGCTGTAATTGCAAAGAAAGCCTACTGTACCAAATATTAACATTGATTTTCTCTGATGTTGAAATAGTTATATTCAGCACTGTAAATACATCAGGTCCGGGGCTTCATCAGGGAATGCATGGCAAGGGACCCTTCAGCGCCCTGAACCGACGACGGGTGCCAGAAAGTCACCGCCGATCCAGGACTCATTCATCTTTATGAATGTGAGTCTGTCCACGGAGTCTGTGGACAGACGGGTCCTCTTGTCCGTGACCACCCCACCTGCCGCGCTGAATGTCCGCTCAGATAGTACGCTGGAGGGGGGGCAAGACAATAACTCCAGCGCATACTGAGCGAGCTCGCGGCAGGTGTCCAATCTGGCAACCCAGTACTCCATGGGGTCGTCGGTGCTCATACTGTCAGAAGCACCGACGGACGCCATGTAGTCTGCCACCATGTGGGCCAGCCGCTGGTGGTGACTGCTGCTGCTGCTGCTGGTGGTGGTACTGGGTCGCTCGGTTTGGAAGAACATCCTCATCTCTTCCATTAGGTCCCCTGCTCGGCTGCAGCTGGGTGCAGCCACCTGCTGGGTGAGATGAGGGGGGACAACTGGAGGCCGGGGAGTTGCCTGCTCCAACCGTCTGACAATGGCTGCCTGCAGTTCCTCCATCCGGTGCTGCCTCCGGCTGGCTGGGATGAACTGCTCCAGTTTCCCCTTGCACCTGGGATCCAAAAGGGTGGCCATCCAGAAATCATCCCTCGTCTTGATGGTCTTAACCCGGGGGTCCCTCCTGAGGCATCTCAGCATGTGGGCAGCCATGGGGAAGAGCACAGCCCGCTGTGACTCCTCAATGCTGGCCAGGTGAATGAGGTGCGACTCTTCATCCCTGAGGCGCTGCTGGTCAAACTCAGACATGCCCAACCCCCGGACTATCGGTGCCCCCAACACCGGCTCTCCCTCCTGACCAGGCCCTGACTCCGGGACGACACCAGCAACCACCTCCTCCTCCTCTTCATCATCATCATACTCCTCCTCCTCCTCCTCCTCGTCCTGGCCCTGGTCTCGGTGGAGCATTGCTGACTCCTCCTGCTCCACCAAGGCACTCTCCCCAGCCTCGAGCAGGCGATCTAGTGTCCTCTCCAGCATGAACAGTATTGGCAGCACGCTATTGAGGCCAATTTGCTCACTGCTGACCATCTTGGTCGCCTGCTCGAAGGAGGACAACACTTGGCAGACCTGGTTTATCTGCCCCCACTGCGCACAGGCGATGAAAGGGAGTTGTGGTGAAGCCCTCTCAGTGCCTAGTTCCATCAGGTACTCCCTCACCGCCCTTTGCTGCTCCCACAACCTCTTCAGCATGTGGAGGGTGGAGTTCCACCGCGTCACACTGTCCACAATCAGCCTGTGAAGGGGCAGATTGTACTTCCGCTGCAATTTGGACAGGGACGCGGTAGCGGTTGGGGAGCGCCTGAAGTGGCTGGCAATCCTACGCGCCTTTGCCACAATGTCACTCAACCCTGGATAAGTGCGCAGGAACTTCTGCACCACCAGGTTGAGGACATGTGCCAGACAGGGCACGTGCGTCAGACTGCCAGCATGTAGGGCGGCGAGTAGGTTGCTGCCGTTATCGCAGACAACCATACCTGGCTGGAGCCTTCGGGGTGTCAGCCACTTCTGGACCTGAGCTTGAAGTGCTTTCAGCACTTCTTCTCCAGTGTGTCTCCGGTCCCCTAAACTAACAAGCTGGAGCACGGCCTGACAGCGCACGTGCCCCACACTTGAGTAGCTACGGGGGCGCTTGCTGGGAGGCTCAGCAGCTGCGGAGACAGTGGCTTGAGGGAGACCAGCAGTTCTCCCCTGGACACCCCGGGGCGGCACCACAAGATCGGTTGCCGACGATCCCTCACCGACGCCTCGGAGGGAAACCCAATGGGCCGTGAAGCTGATGTAGCGTCCCTGCCCATGCCTGCTGGTCCAGCCATCCATTGTCAGATGAACCCTGTCGCTGACAGCGTGATCCAGCGACAGGGTTACATTCTGCACAATGTGCTGGTGTAGGGCAGGGACACCAGTCCTGGCAAAGAAATGGCGGCTGGGGACACGCCATTGGGGTTGGGCCTGCTCCAACATCTGCCTGAAGGGGTTGCTGTCAACTATGTTGAAGGGCAGCAGATGTTGGGCAATAACCCTTGCCAGGAGCCCATTGAGGGAACGCACACGTCGGTCTCCAGGGGGGAAGGGAGTGGTGCGGTCAAAGGCGTCTGAAATCGACGCCTGGCGCCGGACGGCAGTGCGGGACACAGACGTGGAGGGTGCTGTGGAAGTAGAGGTCTGGCTGCCGGTACCAGTACCTCTACTAGAGGGAGCGGGGGGGCATGACCTGCTGGAAACAGATGAAGATGTGGCAGGGGCTGCTGTACCCTGCTCACTTGTGGTGGTGGCGCTGCTACCACCACCACGCTTCATCTCGTCATACAACGCCCAGTGGTTTATCCTCAGGTGCTGGTTCAGGGCTGTGGTACCCACCCGAGCCAAACACTTCCCTCTCTTCACCCTCACTTTACAAATCCGGCAGATGGCCACGGTAGGGTTGTCTGCCACCAGGGTAAAGAAATTCCAGACAGGTGACTTCAGCACCGCCCTCCTGTCAGATGGGGTGACGCTTACTTGCACCTGCTGGGACTCGGTGCGCACAGGTGGAGCTGCCTGCTGCTGCTGCTGCTGCTGCTGCTCCTCCTCCTGACACCTCCTGCTGCCATCACCAGTGGAGACCCTGACGATGGTCTCCCTGGTGGTGACCTGGCGCACCGTTTCACCAGGGTGCCTACCTTCCCCGTCGTCACTGACGTAGTGAGCCGACGCGTCAGATGGCAACCATGATGGGTCACCCTCTTCGCCCCCAGAGATGTCAGACCAAGGGCTGAGATGTGTTGGTCTGAGGGAACCACGTGACATGGAGCCTCTAGCCTGGCTCCGCTGTCCCCTCACCCACGCCTGGGTCTGACTAGGTGCTGCTGTTTCCTGCACCAAAACAGCAGCACCAGTTTGAAGGGATGTCTCTGGGATACTGCCAGCAGGTATCCCATCCTCCTCATCCATCCCTTCAAAAAGGTCCTGACCATCAGGACAGAGCTGGAGGTCTGCCTGATGCATGGCCTCCCCCAAGAGATCCCTCTCACTGTCGCTGTCGAACAGTAAGATGCTGGACTCTTGGGGGCTGGGGGGGGGTAGTACAGGCACCGGTGTAATGGTGGTACTACTGTGAGTCGGGACCGACGACTCAGTGGCACTGCTGTGCCCCATGTAGTCCACCACTACTTCAGCCTGAGATGGCAATATCGGGCGGCTGCCCGATGGGAAGAACTCCCGGATCAGGCGTACTCCCCTTGCACCCGATCCTCTACCACTAGTAGGGGCACGAGAGGTACCCCGTGCTGGCAGCGATCCAGCACTGGGAGTAACTCCCCTACCCCTGCTGCCACGGCCACGGATGCCGCTCATTATTGCTAATATGTGTGTGGGGGGGGTAAACTTTATTGGGGGGGGTAAATGTGAACAAAATGTGTTTTTGTGTATTTTTTACAAGACAGGCACGCAGACAAAGACGTACACAGACAGCTACTAAACTATAAGAAAAGTAGTACACCAGACAAGGACTACAAAATTAAAGAAAAAAAAAAAAGCACTAAACAAACACTAACTTTTTTTTTTTTTTTTTTTTTTTAACACAAAACACAGACACTAAACACACACTAAGCTAAGCTAGATGAAATAAATGTACACTAACAGTGTGTACACTTACTACACAAAATTTAACTAAACTGAACACAAAACTTAGCTTTTATAAAAGCTCTTTAGGGAAAACTAAACAAAATGTGAACTGAGATGCCTATCAAATATCACTGAACAGCGAACCTGCAAGATCTAACAGTAACACAAGATGAACAAAACTTAGCTTTTAGAAAAGCTCTTTTATAAAGCTCAGCAAAATGTGTTCTGAAATCTCTTGCAAATATAACTGAACAGGGAGGATTGCAGGATCAAACAGTAACACAAATGAAAAAAACAGCACAAAACAGCACAAAACGTAGCTTTGAAAAAAGCTCTTGGGTCTATTGCTTTGAAAAAAGCAGTTGATATACTGGAAAAGATCCACTGGAATCACTAAATAGCAATGCTGGTGATGATCTAAATCAATCAAGAACAAAGACACAGGAAACCAGGAACACAGAAACAGCCTCCACACTCTATAGCCAGCTTCTGAATCTGCAATGAAATGGTGCTGGGAGTGAGCTTATATAATGTCCATGCAGGCAGGTTCCTATTGGTTGCTAACCTGTGACGAGTGTGGAAGGAGAACTCTGATTGGCTCTGATGCAAAAGGGCGGAGCAAATAATCGCGCAATATTCCTATTGCCGAATATTCGCATTGCGAATATTCGGCAATATAAAATGATCGCTTCAGCTACTCGGCCCAATGGCTCTAATCATACCAGCAATGCTTTCAGACGTCTATGGAGATCACTAGGATGTGATTTGTTTTAAAAATGAAACTGTAAAAATCGCTCTGATGCGGAAGATCGGGGCGAAGAAAATAATCGCGCGATATTGCGTTTGCCGAATAATCGCATTGCGATCTTTCTGGAAAATTCAATGAACGCTTCAGCTACTCGGCCCAGGGTCTCTAATGATACCAGCAATGCTTTTAGACGTCGATGGAGATATCTAGGATGTGATCTGATTAAAAAAAAAAATTGTAAAAAATCGAATATTCGGAATTGCGAATATTCACCGCGAATTTCGAAATATAGCGCGATTTCTCGAATATGCTATATTCGAGTCGAATATTCGCAATGCGAATATTCGTGAGCAACACTACTTTTGATCACATTTTTTTTATATTTAGAACATTTATTCAATGTTCTAACGCCAGGGTTTCCAAACCTTTCAGTACGAGGGCCTCATCATATATTTTACAAATATTCGCAGTCTGAAAAAAAGTCAATTTAATAAACCCTCACATCCCGGAGTGCCCCTCCCCCTCCCTTACATCTAAGTATGCCCAGAAGAATCCCCCTCTTATATCTATGTGTGGCCAAAGACCAACCTTGCATTCATGTATGGCCAGCGAAGCCCCTTCACATCAAGGAGTGCCCAGAAAAGTCCCCTCTTACATCTGCGTGTGCCCATCAGTCTCTCCCTAAAATGATGTGTGGCCAGCAGAGTCCCCCCTTACCTTTCAGATAGCAGAGCGGAAAGCCAGGAGACGGAGAGAGTCTGGACAAATTAGTCTGGTCCTGTAAATCCCGGGGGCAGCTGGTCACCATACTACAATACAGAGACTTGAACTTGTGGTCTTCCAGCTATGCCCAAATCTTCTCCCGAGCTTCTCCCATCTTTTGGAACTCCCTACTCCAATCTACCCATTTTTAGATGATCCCTGAAAACCCTTCTTTTGCAAGAAGCCTATCCTGCTTCTAACAAAGGCTGGGTTCACACTGGTACAACACGACAGACGTATTACTTTAGATCCGACTTTACCCTGCGACTTGAAGTCCAACATGCGTCTGACTTCAATGAACAGGGATCCGACTTCGATCCCCGACAGTACCAGGCATTGAGTCTGGTATGAATCTTGAGGGTAGGGTTGTTTTGATACCGATACTAGTATCGGTATCGGGACCGATTCCGAGTATTTGCGGGAGTACTCGTACTCCCGCAAATACCCCCGATACCGAAATAGAATACTTCCCCCCCCCCGCCACCGCATCCCGCCACTACGCCGCATCCCCGCTAGGTTAATACAGGCGGGGAACATTACAGCTTTCATTTGAATAGCTGTAGTGTTTCCCGCCGCGTATAGACACTCCCCCTTGCTCGGGTGAACTGTCCAATCCCGAGCAAGGGGGAGTGTCTATACGCAGCGCGGCGCGAAAGACTACAGCTATTCAAATGAAAGCTGTAATGTTCCCCGCCCGTATTAACCAAGTGGCGGCACGGCGCGGCAGCATGTACGGTAACGGGGACATGGCTGCATATATGGGGGGGATATGGCTGCATATGGGGGGGACATGGCTGGATATGGGGGGACATGGCTGCATATGGGGGGGACATGGCTGGATATGGGGGGACATGGCTGCATATGGGGGGGACATGGCTGGATATGGGGGGGGCATGGCTGGATATGGGGGGGACATGTCTGGATATGGGGGGGGGACATGGCTGCATATATGGGGGGGACATGGCTGCATCTGTGGGGGGACATGGCTGTATATGTGGGGGGACATGGCTGCATATATGGGGGAGACATGGCTGCAATTGTGGGGGGACATGGCTGCATATATGGGGGGACATGGCTGCATTTGTGGGGGGACATGGCTGCATATATGGGGGGACATGGCTGCATATGTGGGGGGACATGGCTGCATATGTGGGGGGACATGGCTGCATTTGTGGGGGGACATGGCTGCATATATGGGGGGGACATGGCTGAATTTGTGGGGGGACATGGCTGCATATATGGGGGGACATGGCTGCATATGTGGGGGGACATGGCTGCATTTGTGGGGGGACATGGCTGCATTTGGGGACACATTTAAAAAAAAGTATGGGTATTCGGTATCGGCGAGTACTTGAAAAAAAGTATCGGTACTTGTACTCGGTCCTAAAAAAGTGGTATCGGGACAACCCTACTTGAGGGGGAACTCCACGTCAAATTTAAGAAAAACCGGCATGGGTTCCCCTTCTAATAGCATACCAGGCCCTTCTCAGTCTAGTATGGATTTTAAGGGGAACCCCTTATGCCATACCAGACCCTTATCCGAGCACGTAGCCTGGCCGATCAGGAAAGGGAGTGGGGACGAGTGAGCGCTCCCCTCCTGAACCATATGCCCTCAACATGGGGGGTGGGTGCTTTGGGGCCCCAAAGCACCTTGTCCCCATGTTGATGAGGGCAAGGACCTCTTCCCGACAACCCTGGCGGTTGGTTGTCAGGGTCTGTGGGCCGGGGGGGACTTATCGGAATCTGGGAACCCCCTTTAACCCTACCCATTCACCTGGAAAAAAAAGTGTCAATAAAAAATACACTACACAGGTTTTTAAAGTAATTTATTAGGCAGCTCCGGGGGTCTCTTCCGCCTTCGACCCTCTCCAGCCTCTTCTCCACGATCTCCGGTTCTTCTCCCGCTGTCCGGTGTCTTCTGCCGGGTTCTTCTCACTCTTAGATTGTAAGCTCTAAGGAGCAGGGCCCTCCGATTCCTCCTGTACCAAATTGTATTCTAACTGTACTGTCTGCCCTCATGTTGTAAAGCGCTGTGCAAACTGTTGGCGCCATATAAATCCTGCATAATAATAATAATATCTGTGGAGTGTGGGCATGAGTACAGGCAGTGTCAGGACCTGGATCATCTGCTGGTGGCACTGCTTCCCAGAGCAGAAGGTTGTAGTTTTGGTGTCCACCAACAGGCGTCTCCGAGCAGCCAGATCCAAGTAATCCATTTCCACCTGATGCTGGCTGCTGGGAGGGTAGTTACTAGTGCTTCTCTCCATTGATCCTGATCTTTCTCCTGCCCTGTACCCTGCTGACTTGTACCTGCTCCCCGTTGTTCCTGGAATTTATATCTGTGGAGTGTGGGCATGAGTACAGATAGTGTCAGGACTTGGATCATCTGCAGGTGGCACTGCTTCCCAGAACAGAAGGTTGTAGATTTTGTGTCCACCAACAGGCGTCTCCCAGCAGCCAGATCCCAGTAATCCATTTCCACCTGATGCTGGCTGCTGGGAGAGTAGTTACTAGTGCTTCTCTCCATTGATCCTAATCTTTCTCCTGCCCTGTACCCTGCTGACTTGTACCTGCTCCCCGTTGTTCCTGATCCCAGTTTTGGTTCCCCATTGCCATCTTCTCCATGCACCTCTTGTTGTCCCCCCACTTTTCTGTGTTGCCCATTTTGTATATATTGTATATTAGTCAGCTATTCTGTCACTGGGGTTTTGGTTTCACTTATATCTTTATGTTTTCAGTGTGCTGGCGTTTAGAAGGATTTTGTTTCAAAGCCATCCACAGTCTGGTCCCAGTTTCCAGAGTGCTGCCACACAGTTCTGCCCATTCCTGCCGCTGATTCCTGAGTTAGTTCAGGGTTGTGAATATAATTAGTGACACATATGGCCGACTTGTCCTGTGCGTATGCCCGCTATGCCCTGGATGCCACATAATTTAGCCAATAGTGTTCCCGGGAGATGGCAAAGAGCAACAAGAGGAGACAATGTGCAACCCTATCTATCCACTTTACAGAGTTCAATGGTAGGTGAGATATCACCAGAACCTTTGCTGTAGGCTGTTCATAGAGAGCGTGTTAGGAACCAGTCCCGTGTGTTGCCGCATGCTCAGTGACCGTGCCTGCGGGCTCAATGTCCGCCAGGTGCCTGCGATCATCTCATGGAGTGGTAGAACGGGGGGGGGGGGGATGCCTATGTAAACAAGGGATTTCCCTGTTCTGCCTGGTAACAGGACACTGATCATCTGCTCGCTGTCAATAGGAGCATTGATCGCTGTCGTGTCACTTGTAGCCACGCCCCCCACAGTTAGAATCACTCCCTAGGACACACTTAACCCCTTCCTCGCCCCCTAGTGTTTCACCCCTTCCCTGCCAGTGTCATTTACACAGCAATCAGTGCATTTTTATAGCTCTGATTGCTGTATAAATGACAATGGTCCCAAAATAATATCAAAAGTGTTCCATTTTTTTCTTCCGCAATGTCGCAGTCACAATAAAAATCGTTGATCGCCGCCATTACTAATAATATAAATGCCATAAATCTATCCCCTATTTTGTAAACGCTATAACTTTTGGGCAAATTAATCAACTTATTGCGTTTTTTTAACCAAAAATATGTAGAAGAATACGTATCGACCTAAACTGCGAAAGAAATTCGTGTTTTTTTTTGGGATATTTATTATAGAAAAAAGTTAAAAATATTGCTTTTTTTTTCCGCTCTATTTTTGTTTATAGCGCAAACAAAAAAAAAACACCAAAGGAAATCTCTATTTCTGGGAGAAAAAGGACGTCGATTTTGTTTGGGAGCCACGTCGCACGACCGCGTAATTGTCATTTAAAGCGGCGCAGTGCCGAATCGCAAAAAGTCCTCTGGTCAGGAAGGGGGGTAAATTCTTCCAGGGCTGAAGTCAGGGCTGTCTTAATGAGAGGGCACTGCCCAGGGGCCCCAGCTGCATGGGGGGCCCCTGCACTTTCCCCAAAGCAGCTGGTCCTTGAGCCCACGCTGCCCCGAAATTGAGGGCCCCCCATGATGGCACTGAGAGTGATAGATACACAGGGGAGGCAGTCTGCCCCCTACCTATTTGATGTCTGTTTACCTGCACTGTCATCATTGTAGGGGCCCCAGAGCATTTCTTTTCCCAGGGGCCCATGATGCTATTAAGACGGCCCTGGCTGAAGTGGTTAAGGCCCAACTGACATTTCAGTTTCTAACAGCCAAGTGCATTCCATGTACATCAAACCTACAGCGGTGCAAAGTCTTGACGTTTGCAGTCTTTAGAAAGCAGCCACAGCCTGAGTAGAAAAGCCTGTGCCAGCATGCTGTAAGAAAGGGCATTGGCTCTGCAGGTGGGAGAAGGTGGTCTCTCTGCAGAGGTCTAATACATCCCTGCTGAATTAAGAGTTACCTAATCATCATGAATATTAG
Organism: Rana temporaria; assembly: GCF_905171775.1. NCBI lineage: Eukaryota > Metazoa > Chordata > Amphibia > Anura > Ranidae > Rana > Rana temporaria. Next base: position 1,178,281 of record NC_053493.1, read on the forward strand.
CAGGAGGGGGTGTTAGACCTCTGCAGAGAGACTACTGCTTCCACAGAGAAAGCAGGGATTAGCCGGATTCAGGTACATTTACGACGGCGTATCAGTAAATACGCCGTCGCAACTCCGAATCCGTGCCGTTGTAACATTGAGGCTCCATTCACACCTAGGCGTTTTAACGCCTGAAGCCCGACGCTATTGCAGCCTAAAGTACGCTGGAGGGGTGATTTAACATTGTCGGCTATGGAGATGGTTCACATCTCCACGCCGAACGCCGTACGCCTGAAGCTCAGAACAAGTCCCTGACCCTTTTTTTCAGGCGGTTTCGGCGTTCGGCATAGCCGACAATGTGTAAATCACCCCTCCAGCGAAAACCGCGGTACAAAACGCTGCGTTTTGTCGCAGCAAATCGCGGTACAAAACGCTGCGCTAAGGTGTGAATGCAGCCTAAGCGTATGCTCAAACTGAGATACGCTTAAATGTTGCTAAGATACGAGCGGCGTAAGTCTTCCTACGCCGTCGTATCTTAGCTGTCTATTTACGCTGGCCACTAGGGGCGTGTATGCTGATTTACGCCTAGAAGATGTAAATCAGCGAGATATGCCTATTCTCGAACGTACGCCCGGCCGTCGCAGTAAAGATACGCTGTTTACGTAAGGCGTTTTCAGGCGTAAAGATAAACCACCAAAAAGATGGCGCAGCCAATGTTAAGTATGGACGTCGGAACCGCGTTGAATTTTTCACGTTTTACGTTGTTTGCGTAAGTCGTCCGTGAATGGGGCTGGGCGTCATTTACGTTCACGTCTAAACCAATGAGTCTTTGCGGCGTAATTTGGAGCATGCGCACTGGGATACGTCCATGGACGGCGCATGAGCGTTCGTTAGAAACGTCAAATACGTGGGGTCACGAGTATTTAGCATAGAACACGCCCCCAACCAGCCTATTTTGAATTAGGCGGGGCTTATGCCGGCCCAGTTACACTACGCCGCAGTAAGTTAGAGCGCAACGTCTTTGTGAATACAGGACCTGCTGCTCTAACTTACGGCGGCGTAGCGTATCTGATATACGCTACGCCCGCCTATAGATAGGCACATTTCTCTGAATCTAGCTAGATGTTTCTGCTCAAGCTGTGGCTGCTTTCTAAAAAAAAGCCTGTACACACCTTTTGTTGTGGTCCACCTAGAACGTATTTAGCGGATTATACGGAATTGGGGCTTTAGGCGCCATCTGGTACGTCTCTCCGGGGACACACCCACCACACATTGCTGCTGCTTGTTATACTTTATTATCATTTAACACAAATAACATGGATAAAGTTCAGCCATAAATACAATAGATGTCAGCGAGGCTGATGTATAAAACACAAAAGAAACAACGTTTTTGTGGGTAATCCAGCAACAACCAATCAGATGCTTGCTTTCACTCTCTAACCCCACCCCAGAGGTTCCTGTGTTCTCATACACCAGCCTGGGTGTCGGAGATCAGTAGTCGGTCATATCATAGTCACAGTGTAGATAGGGGGAAAGCTCGGGGGGGGGCTACAAGGGTCAAAGGTGACTAAGCCAAGGGAGGGAACACAGGCCGCAGTCCTGCGCTAAGTCTTGACGGAGGCGACGATGATGATGATGACCACGAGGAGGACGAAGAGTCCGGTGGAGATGAGGCAACATTTCACCTTTCTGGCACGTCTCTGGAAGATAAAAGGGGAGAGGAACGTGACCAAGAGATTACAATACACATCAATCAGTTCATATACTAAATACATTGGCCCAGATTCACAGAGTGTGGGCGCACATTACGCCGCCGTAGCGCATACGCCGTACGCTACGCCAACGCAGCGCAGAGAGGCAAGCATTGAATTCAGCAAGCCAGTGCTCCCAACGCTGCGCCAGCGTGGCGTGGGTTTCGTAGGCGTACGCCGGCGTAGGTGGAAGTGGGCGTGACCCATGCAAATGAGGCGTGACCCCATGCAAATGATGGGCCGAGCGCCAGGCAGGTAGTATCATGAACTGCGCATGCGCACACCCCCCCGCGCCTGCTCACTACCAAGCCGGCACAACTGCCTAAGCTACACCGGATCACTGTGTACGGCGTGAACGTAACCTTGCCGTATTTCCCTCATTTGCATGTTTGAATGGCTAATCAATGGGAGCGGCACTATGTGCCCAGCCTAAATGTGCGCCCACCCTACGCCGGCGTAAGCAAGTTACGTTGGCGGGGTGTAGCCTGTTTTTAGGCGCATATCTGTTCTTGGGTGTGGCGCATAGATACGACGGCGCACATTTGCACTTACGTCGGCGTAACTTGTGATACGTCGGTGTAAGTGCTTTGTGAATCTGGGCCATTGTATCCTCAGTCCGGTCCCCAGACATTGTATCCTCAGTCCGGTCCCTATACATTGTATCCTCAGTCCGGTCCCTATACATTGTATCCTCAGTCCGGTCCCTATACATTGTATCCTCAGTCCGGTCCCTACATATTGTATCCTCAGTCTGGTCCCTACACATTGTATCCTCAGTCCGGTCCCCATACATTGTATCCTCAGTCCGGTCCCTACACATTGTATCCTCAGTCCGGTCCCTATACATTGTATCCTCAGTCCGGTCCCTATACATTGTATCCTCAGTCCGGTCCCTATACATTGTATCCTCAGTCCGGTCCCTATACATTGTATCCTCAGTCCGGTCCCCATACATTGTATCCTCAGTCCGGTCCCTAGACTTTGTATCCTCAGTCCGGTCCCTATACATTGTATCTTCAGTCCGGTCCCTATACATTGTATCTTCAGTCCGGTCCCTATACATTGTATCCTCAGTCCGGTCCCTATACATTGTATCCTCAGTCCGGTCCCCATACATTGTATCCTCAGTCCGGTCCCTAGACTTTGTATCCTCAGTCCGGTCCCTATACATTGTATCTTCAGTCCGGTCCCTATACATTGTATCTTCAGTCCGGTCCCCATACATTGTATCCTCAGTCCGGTCCCTATACATAGTATCCTCAGTCCGGTCCCTATACATAGTATCCTCAGTCCGGTCCCTATACATTGTATGCTCAGTCCGGTCCCCATACATTGTATCCTCAGTCCGGTCCCTATACATTGTATCCTCAGTCCGGTCCCCATACATTGTATCCTCAGTCCGGTCCCTATACATTGTATCCTCAGTCTAGTCCCTATACATTGTATCCTCAGTCCGGTCCCTATACATTGTATCCTCAGTCCGGTCCCTACATATTGTATCCTCAGTCTGGTCCCTACACATTGTATACTCAGTCCGGTCCCCATACATTGTATCCTCAGTCCGGTCCCTATACATTGTATCCTCAGTCCGGTCCCTATACATTGTATCCTCAGTCCGGTCCCTATACATTGTATCCTCAGTCCGGTCCCTATACATTGTATCCTCAGTCCGGTCCCTATACATTGTATCCTCAGTCCGGTCCCTATACATTGTATCCTCAGTCCGGTCCCTATACATTGTATCCTCAGTCCGGTCCCCATACATTGTATCCTCAGTCCGGTCCCTAGACTTTGTATCCTCAGTCCGGTCCCTATACATTGTATCTTCAGTCCGGTCCCTATACATTGTATCTTCAGTCCGGTCCCTATACATTGTATCCTCAGTCCGGTCCCTATACATTGTATCCTCAGTCCGGTCCCCATACATTGTATCCTCAGTCCGGTCCCTAGACTTTGTATCCTCAGTCCGGTCCCTATACATTGTATCTTCAGTCCGGTCCCTATACATTGTATCTTCAGTCCGGTCCCTATACATTGTATCCTCAGTCCGGTCCCCATACATTGTATCCTCAGTCCGGTCCCTATACATAGTATCCTCAGTCCGGTCCCTATACATAGTATCCTCAGTCCGGTCCCTATACATTGTATCCTCAGTCCGGTCCCCATACATTGTATCCTCAGTCCGGTCCCTATACATTGTATCCTCAGTCCGGTCCCTATACATTGTATCCTCAGTCTAGTCCCTATACATTGTATCCTCAGTCCGGTCCCTATACATTGTATCCTCAGTCCGGTCCCTACATATTGTATCCTCAGTCTGGTCCCTACACATTGTATACTCAGTCCGGTCCCCATACATTGTATCCTCAGTCCGGTCCCTATACATTGTATCCTCAGTCCGATCCCTATACATTGTATCCTCAGTCCGTTCCCTATACATTGTATCTTCAGTCCGGTCCCCATACATTGTATCCTCAGTCCGGTCCCTACACATTCTATCCTCAGTCCGGTCCCTACACATTGTATCCTCAGTCCGGTCCCCATACATTGTATCCTCAGTCCGGTCCCCATACATTGTATCCTCAGTCCGGTCCCTATACATTGTATCCTCAGTCCAGTTCCTGTCACTGACAACAACAATGGGGCACATATCCTTCCATCGATACCAACGATGGGCCACTATTCCTCCCACAGACACCACATTTTCTACTCCTATTGGCCCCTAGTCCGGCCCCTGTAAAGTCTGAAGGACAGTCAACTGGTCCTTTCTTTAGAAAGTTTGGACACCCCCTGTCCAGAGGAACGCTGGCGATGCAGCTTGTATATTTCTTCTTACATTTGGTAGGGTGGAGGTAGGTGGGCAGAAGACCTTCAGTCATAGAGATGTTCTGTAAAACATTTCCTGAATATTTCATACAGAGTGAGGCCACGGGGAAGATCTGGGGTCCTCATAAAGGGTTGAGGGTCATAAGAAAAGTCGGGGTGGGGGGTTCATAAGATCCAAACACAGCGTGCCGAAATGTCAAAGATTTTCCATGAACAAGTCCTACTTCTGCGGCACCACGCCGGAACTCAACCATCGATCGCTCGGGAAATTCGCACACACCTGACACGTACTTCTAATTACCCCGAAATAATTAGTTGTGTATCGTCAGCTCTAACGGCTCGGTAATCATATCCATCCATCAGGACGAGTCTCCAGCAGGCGGAGGACCTATAGGGGGCCGGGTGATGTATGGATGAGGAACGTCTTCATCAAGGGGGAGGGGGCCGGGTGATGTATGGATGAGGAACGTCTTCATCAAGGGGGAGGGGGCCGGGTGATGTAAGGATGAGGAACGTCTTCATCAAGGGGGAGGGGGCCGGGTGATGTAAGGATGAGGAACGTCTTCATCAAGGGGGAGGGGGCCCGGTGATGTATGGATGAGGAACGTCTTCATCAAGGGGGAGGGGGGCCCGGAGATGTATGGATGAGGAACGTCTTCATCAAGGGGGAGGGGGCCCGGTGATGTATGGATGAGGAACGTCTTCATCAAGGGGGAGGGGGCCGGGTGATGTATGGATGAGGAACGTCTTCATCAAGGGGGAGGGGGCCGGGTGATGTAAGGATGAGGAACGTCTTCATCAAGGGGGAGGGGGCCCGGTGATGTATGGATGAGGAACGTCTTCATCAAGGGGGAGGGGGACGGGTGATGTATGGATGAGGAACGTCTTCATCAAGGGGGAGGGGGCCCGGTGATGTATGGATGAGGAACGTCTTCATCAAGGGGGAGGGGGCCCGGTGATGTATGGATGAGGAACGTCTTCATCAAGGGGGAGGGGGCCCGGTGATGTATGGATGAGGAACGTCTTCATCAAGGGGGAGGGGGCCCGGTGATGTATGGATGAGGAACGTCTTCATCAAGGGGGAAGGGCCCGGTGATGTATGGATGAGGAACGTCTTCATCAAGGGGGAGGGCGCCCGGTGATGTATGGATGAGGAACGTCTTCATCAAGGGGGAGGGGGCCCGGTGATGTATGGATGAGGAACGTCTTCATCAAGGGGGAGGGGGCCCGGTGATGTATGGATGAGGAACGTCTTCATCAAGGGGGAGGGGGCCGGGTGATGTATGGATGAGGAACGTCTTCATCAAGGGGGAAGGGCCCGGTGATGTAAGGAAGAGGAACGTCTTCATCAAGGGGGAGGGGGCCCGGAGATGTATGGATGAGGAACGTCTTCATCAAGGGGGAGGGGGCCGGGTGATGTATGGATGAGGAACGTCTTCATCAAGGGGGAAGGGCCCGGTGATGTAAGGAAGAGGAACGTCTTCATCAAGGGGGAGGGGGCCCGGTGATGTAAGGATGAGGAACGTCTTCATCAAGGGGGAGGGGGCCTGGTGATGTATGGATGAGGAACGTCTTCATCTAGGGGGAGGGGGCCTGGTGATGTATGGATGAGGAACGTCTTCTTCAAGGGGGAGGGGGCCGGGTGATGTATAGATGAGGAACGTCTTCATCAAGGGGGAGGGGGCCCGGTGATGTAAGGATGAGGAACGTCTTCATCAAGGGGGAGGGGGCCTGGTGATGTATGGATGAGGAACGTCTTCATCAAGGGGAGGGGGCCGGGTGATGTATGGATGAGGAACGTCTTCATCAAGGGGGAGGGGGCCCGGTGATGTAAGGATGAGGAACGTCTTCATCAAGGGGGAGGGGGGCTGGGTGATGTATGGATGAGGAACGTCTTCATCAAGGGGGAGGGGGCCGGGTGATGTATGGATGAGGAACGTCTTCATCAAGGGGGAGGGGGCCCGGAGATGTATGGATGAGGAACGTCTTCATCAAGGGGGAGGGGGCCGGGTAATGTATGGATGAGGAACGTCTTCATCAAGGGGGAGGGGGCCCGGTGATGTATGGATGAGGAACGTCTTCATCAAGGGGGAGGGGGCCGGGTGATGTATGGATGAGGAACGTCTTCATCAAGGGGGAGGGGGCCCGGTGATGTATTGATGAGGAACGTCTTAATCAAGGGGGAGGGGGCCGGGTGATGTATGGATGAGGAACGTCTTCATCAAGGGGGAGGGGGCCGGGTGATGTAAGGATGAGGAACGTCTTCATCAAGGGGGAGGGGGCCCGGTGATGTAAGGATGAGGAACGTCTTCATCAAGGGGGAGGGGGGCTGGGTGATGTATGGATGAGGAACGTCTTCATCAAGGGGGAGGGGGCCGGGTGATGTATGGATGAGGAACGTCTTCATCAAGGGGGAGGGGGCCTGGTGATGTATGGATGAGGAACGTCTTCATCAAGGGGGAGGGGGCCCGGTGATGTATGGATGAGGAACGTCTTCATCAAGGGGGAGGGGGCCCGGTGATGTATGGATGAGGAACGTCTTCATCAATGGGGAGGGGGGCCCGGTGATGTATGGATGAGGAACGTCTTCATCAAGGGGGAGGGGGCCGGGTGATGTAAGGATGAGGAACGTCTTCATCAAGGGGGAGGGGGCCCGGTGATGTATGGATGAGGAACGTCTTCATCAAGGGGGAGGGGGCCCGGTGATGTATGGATGAGGAACGTCTTCATCAAGGGGGAGGGGGCCGGGTGATGTATGGATGAGGAACGTCTTCATCAAGGGGGAGGGGGCCCGGTGATGTAAGGATGAGGAACGTCTTCATCAAGGGGGAGGGGGCCCGGTGATGTATGGATGAGGAACGTCTTCATCAAGGGGGAGGGGGCCGGGTGATGTATGGATGAGGAACGTCTTCATCAAGGGGGAGGGGGCCCGGTGATGTATGGATGAGGAACGTCTTCATCAAGGGGGAGGGGGCCCGGTGATGTATGGATGAGGAACGTCTTCATCAAGGGGGAGGGGGCCGGGTGATGTAAGGATGAGGAACGTCTTCATCAAGGGGGAGGGGGCCGGGTGATGTAAGGATGAGGAACGTCTTTATCAAGGGGGAGGGGGCCCGGTGATGTATGGATGAGGAACGTCTTCATCAAGGGGGAGGGGGGCCCGGAGATGTATGGATGAGGAACGTCTTCATCAAGGGGGAGGGGGCCCGGTGATGTATGGATGAGGAACGTCTTCATCAAGGGGGAGGGGGCCGGGTGATGTATGGATGAGGAACGTCTTCATCAAGGGGGAGGGGGCCGGGTGATGTAAGGATGAGGAACGTCTTCATCAAGGGGGAGGGGGCCCGGTGATGTATGGATGAGGAACGTCTTCATCAAGGGGGAGGGGGACGGGTGATGTATGGATGAGGAACGTCTTCATCAAGGGGGAGGGGGCCCGGTGATGTATGGATGAGGAACGTCTTCATCAAGGGGGAGGGGGCCCGGTGATGTATGGATGAGGAACGTCTTCATCAAGGGGGAGGGGGCCCGGTGATGTATGGATGAGGAACGTCTTCATCAAGGGGGAGGGGGCCCGGTGATGTATGGATGAGGAACGTCTTCATCAAGGGGGAAGGGCCCGGTGATGTATGGATGAGGAACGTCTTCATCAAGGGGGAGGGCGCCCGGTGATGTATGGATGAGGAACGTCTTCATCAAGGGGGAGGGGGCCCGGTGATGTATGGATGAGGAACGTCTTCATCAAGGGGGAGGGGGCCCGGTGATGTATGGATGAGGAACGTCTTCATCAAGGGGGAGGGGGCCGGGTGATGTATGGATGAGGAACGTCTTCATCAAGGGGGAAGGGCCCGGTGATGTAAGGAAGAGGAACGTCTTCATCAAGGGGGAGGGGGCCCGGAGATGTATGAATGAGGAACGTCTTCATCAAGGGGGAGGGGGCCGGGTGATGTATGGATGAGGAACGTCTTCATCAAGGGGGAAGGGCCCGGTGATGTAAGGAAGAGGAACGTCTTCATCAAGGGGGAGGGGGCCCGGTGATGTAAGGATGAGGAACGTCTTCATCAAGGGGGAGGGGGCCTGGTGATGTATGGATGAGGAACGTCTTCATCTAGGGGGAGGGGGCCTGGTGATGTATGGATGAGGAACGTCTTCTTCAAGGGGGAGGGGGCCGGGTGATGTATAGATGAGGAACGTCTTCATCAAGGGGGAGGGGGCCCGGTGATGTAAGGATGAGGAACGTCTTCATCAAGGGGGAGGGGGCCTGGTGATGTATGGATGAGGAACGTCTTCATCAAGGGGAGGGGGCCGGGTGATGTATGGATGAGGAACGTCTTCATCAAGGGGGAGGGGGCCCGGTGATGTAAGGATGAGGAACGTCTTCATCAAGGGGGAGGGGGGCTGGGTGATGTATGGATGAGGAACGTCTTCATCAAGGGGGAGGGGGCCGGGTGATGTATGGATGAGGAACGTCTTCATCAAGGGGGAGGGGGCCCGGAGATGTATGGATGAGGAACGTCTTCATCAAGGGGGAGGGGGCCGGGTAATGTATGGATGAGGAACGTCTTCATCAAGGGGGAGGGGGCCCGGTGATGTATGGATGAGGAACGTCTTCATCAAGGGGGAGGGGGCCGGGTGATGTATGGATGAGGAACGTCTTCATCAAGGGGGAGGGGGCCCGGTGATGTATTGATGAGGAACGTCTTAATCAAGGGGGAGGGGGCCGGGTGATGTATGGATGAGGAACGTCTTCATCAAGAGGGAGGGGGCCGGGTGATGTAAGGATGAGGAACGTCTTCATCAAGGGGGAGGGGGCCCGGTGATGTAAGGATGAGGAACGTCTTCATCAAGGGGGAGGGGGGCTGGGTGATGTATGGATGAGGAACGTCTTCATCAAGGGGGAGGGGGCCGGGTGATGTATGGATGAGGAACGTCTTCATCAAGGGGGAGGGGGCCTGGTGATGTATGGATGAGGAACGTCTTCATCAAGGGGGAGGGGGCCCGGTGATGTATGGATGAGGAACGTCTTCATCAAGGGGGAGGGGGCCCGGTGATGTATGGATGAGGAACGTCTTCATCAATGGGGAGGGGGGCCCGGTGATGTATGGATGAGGAACGTCTTCATCAAGGGGGAGGGGGCCGGGTGATGTAAGGATGAGGAACGTCTTCATCAAGGGGGAGGGGGCCCGGTGATGTATGGATGAGGAACGTCTTCATCAAGGGGGAGGGGGCCCGGTGATGTATGGATGAGGAACGTCTTCATCAAGGGGGAGGGGGCCGGGTGATGTATGGATGAGGAACGTCTTCATCAAGGGGGAGGGGGCCCGGTGATGTAAGGATGAGGAACGTCTTCATCAAGGGGGAGGGGGCCCGGTGATGTATGGATGAGGAACGTCTTCATCAAGGGGGAGGGGGCCGGGTGATGTATGGATGAGGAACGTCTTCATCAAGGGGGAGGGGGGCCCGGAGATGTATGGATGAGGAACGTCTTCATCAAGAGGGAGGGGGCCGGGTGATGTAAGGATGAGGAACGTCTTCATCAAGGGGGAGGGGGCCCGGTGATGTATGGATGAGGAACGTCTTCATCAAGGGGGAGGGGGCCGGGTGATGTATGGATGAGGAACGTCTTCATCAAGGGGGAGGGGGCCGGTGATGTATGGATGAGGAACGTCTTCATCAAGGGGGAGGGGGCCGGGTGATGTATGGATGAGGAACGTCTTCATCAAGGGGGAGGGGGCCGGGTGATGTATGGATGAGGAACGTCTTCATCAAGGGGGAGGGGGCCCGGTGATGTATGGATGAGGAACGTCTTCATCAAGGGGGAGGGGGCCGGGTGATGTATGGATGAGGACAGTCTTCATCTAGGGGGAGGGGGCTGGGTGATGTTAAGGATGAGGAACGTCTTCATCAAGGGGGAGGGGGGCCCGGTGATGTATGGATGAGGAACGTCTTCATCAAGGGGGAGGGGGCCCGGTGATGTAAGGATGAGGAACGTCTTCATCAAGGGGGAGGGGGCCGGGTGATGTATGGATGAGGAACGTCTTCATCAAGGGGGAGGGGGCCGGGTGATGTAAGGATGAGGAACGTCTTCATCAAGGGGGAGGGGGCCGGGTGATGTAAGGATGAGGAACGTCTTCATCAAGGGGGAGGGGGCCGGGTGATGTAAGGATGAGGAACGTCTTCATCAAGGGGGAGGGGGCCGGGTGATGTAAGGATGAGGAACGTCTTCATCAAGGGGGAGGGGGCCCGGTGATGTATGGATGAGGAACGTCTTCATCAAGGGGGAGGGGGCCGGGTGATGTATGGATGAGGAACGTCTTCATCAAGGGGGAGGGGGCCGGGTGATGTAAGGATGAGGAACGTCTTCATCAAGGGGGAGGGGGCCGGGTGATGTAAGGATGAGGAACGTCTTCATCAAGGGGGAGGGGGCCGGGTGATGTATGGATGAGGAACGTCTTCATCAAGGGGGAGGGGGCCGGGTGATGTATGGATGAGGAACGTCTTCATCAAGGGGGAGGGGGCCGGGTGATGTATGGATGAGGAACGTCTTCATCAAGGGGGAGGGGGCCGGGTGATGTAAGGATGAGGAATGTCTTCATCAAGGGGGAGGGGGCCCGGTGATGTAAGGATGAGGAACGTCTTCATCAAGGGGAGGGGGCCGGGTGATGTAAGGATGAGGAACGTCTTCATCAAGGGGGAGGGGGCCGGGTGATGTATGGATGAGGAACGTCTTCATCAAGGGGGAGGGGGCCGGGTGATGTATGGATGAGGAACATCTTCATCTAGGGGGAGGGGGCCCGGTGATGTATGGATGAGGAACGTCTTCATCAAGGGGGAGGAGGGAGATCAATGTTAATAACACACTGAAGTCAAACACGTTCATTAGGATTAAAGATGCCGGAAGAAATATCACAATGATGTATTTGGTGAGCACCGGAGGTTGGCAACATAACCAAATACGGGTTTCCTAATTGCAGTCACTGGGGGACGAACCATGTGTACGCCAATGACGGGAGCGTTCAATCCTCAGCAGTGCTGGTTAGGACCCAAAGAGATTCTTCCACTTGGTGCAAAATATCTGCGTGGTGAGGCTGATCTGAAACAAGCGCACCACAAATGCTCCAGCCCAATGACCTAACCCAAGAGCCCAATGACCCCAAAGAGTCCAATGGCCCAACCCAAGAGCCCATTGACCCAATCCAAGAGTCCAATGGCTCAACCCAGCCCAATGACCCAATCCAAGAGCCCAATGACCCAACCCAAGAGCCCAATGACCCAACCCAAGAGCCCAATGGCCCAACCCAAGAGTCCAATGGCCCAACCCAAGAGCCCAATGGCCCAATCCAAGAGCCCAATGACCCAACCCAAGAGCCCAATGACCCAACCCAAGAGCCCAATGACCCGACCCAATACAAGAGCCCAATGACCCAATGCAAGAGCCCAATAAACTGATCCAAGAGTCTAATGGCCCAACCCAAGAGCCCAATGACCAATGCAAGAGCCCAACGACCCAATCCAAGAGCCCAACGACCCAACCCAAGAGCCCAACGACCCAACCCAAGAGCCCAATTAATCGATCCAAGAGCCCAAGGACCCAATGCAAGAGCCCAATGACCCAATGCAAGAGCCCAAAGACCCAATACAAGAGCCCAATGACCTGATCCAAGAGTCCAATGGCCTAACCCAAGAGCCCAATGACCCAATGCAAAAGCCCAATGACCCAATCCAAGAGCTCACTGACCGAATCCAAGAACCCATTGACCAAATCCAAGAGCCCAATGACCCAATCCAAGAGTCCATTAACCCAATCCAAGAGCCCATTGACCCAACCCAAGAGCCCATGAGCCAATCTAAGGACAGGCAGAAGTCTCCAATCTTCGATGGTGCCTCTATGACAAAAACGCATCTCAGTCACCTTCCTATAGTACCTCCAGGACCCCAGTCCACACATCAGGGAGGGCTGAGTGGAGGACAGGGGACAGTACTAACAACATATGATGGGCTGGTGGACCTGAGTGGAGATACTTCACCATTCAGACATTGATCAGAGGGGGACACACAGTCAGTGACATGTACTGAGTAGTACATAACTGATGCCTATTGAAACCTGCAAATGGCAGAGGAAGGTCCTCCAGGGCCGTCTTTGTGGCACTAAGATGTCATGTGAATAAATTTAGAATTTTGCATTGAAGTCAATGGGACGCGATTTTGCTTTGAAGTCAATTGGACGCAGCCAGCCATTATTGGCATTACCGAAAACCCTATTTTCGTTGGATAATTTTTCGGGGGCCGTTATATCGGGACCAGGAAGGGCCACACTGACACATTACTGAAGATATAAAAAATATATCTGATGACAGGTCCACTTTAAGGTAAAAATTATAATAAAAAAAAACAAATGATAGAACACTCGGCAGATCCCGTTTAGCGGCGCGCTGCCATGTTGAACTCCACTAATCGCAGAAGCCAATCGGTGTCAATACAGATATTATAAGTGGAAACAGTTTACCTCGGATAGATAAATTGACACTCAAAGCCGCTCGCTCTCCTTTTCTCTCCCCGCCACTCGTCGCTTTTAAGGCTCCCAAAAAAAAAAAATGCTCCATCAGCGGAAAATAAAATTACCATTTAGACGTGAAACGCGGCCAATATGAAAGAGCGTTATCAGTTTTTTTTTCGGGGACGACAACTGACTTCCTCTGGATTAGCGGCGAATCCCTCATGAAAGAGGCAGCGCGGAATAAATTATTTATCCTGTAACTGCAGCTAATCAGCGACTTTTGTTATCGCCGCTCCTCAGGCGTCTTTAGGCGATAAGCGTTTAGCATCCCCTTATCCGCCCCGGAGCCGGGGGGGCCCTCCCGCCGTTCACGTCTGGACGCTCAGAAATGGCAGAAATTCGCACAGTTCACAGGCAAGAGTGGTGCGGCGGCTATTGTCGGGATGCCGAGATTGAGGGGAAGGAAATCATTCAGATGTTCGGGGAAACTTTAAAAGTCGCTTGAAAGAGTCTCGCCGAGCGCCGGAGAGATTAGAATTTTCAGACAATTAATAATAATTTTTTTTTTTTTTTTTACCCATTTACATGAAACGCTCGCCGAAAAAATGTACCGGGAGCGAACATTCCTAAGATACGGTTATAAAGGGAATCAGAAAGAAAAGAAGAAGAGAATATTGGAGAAATAAAGAGAAAATATATATTTTTTTTCCATGCTCGTTGTTAAAATTCAGAAATAACCGCTTCCTTACCGGGCCAAAAGCAAAGACCTTGGACAATAAAATGGTGGCAGTTGCAACTTTTTTATATTGCACAATATTTGTGCAGCTTTTTTTTTTTTTTTTTAAACGCAAAATAGTTTTTTCCCCCCACATATAGAGCTTTCTTTTGGTGGTATTTGATCACCTCTGCGGTTTTTATTTTTTTGCGCTATAAACAAAAATAGAGCGACAATTTTTTTTTTTAAAAAAAAGCAATATTTTTTACTTTTAGCTATAATAAACATCCCCAAAAAAAAATTTTCCTCAGTTTAGGACGATACGTATTCTTCTACCTATTTTTGGTAAAATAAAAATAAAAAATCGCAATAAGCGTTTATTGATTGGTTTGTGCAAAAGTTATCGCGTCTACAAAATAGGGCATAGATTTATAGAATTGTTATTATTTTTTACTAGTAATGACGGCGATCTGCAATTTTTAGTGGGACTGCGACATTGCGGCGGACACATCAGACACTTTTTTTGGGACCATTCACATTTATACAGCGATCAGTGCTAAAAATAGGCACTGGCAAGGAAGGGATTAGCACTACGGGGCGATTAAGGGGTTAATTGTGTTACCTAGGGAGTGATTCTAACTGTGTGGGGAGGGGACTGCCTGGGGGAGGAGACCGATCGATGTTCCTAAACAGTCAGAACAGGAGATCTGTCTCTCCTCTCCCCTGCCCTTCTCCGGGGCCTCTGATTCTAGAAAATATATAATGTTTGGGGGTTCTAAGTAAATTTGTATAACAAAAAAAAAATATTGTAACATTTAAAATTGCCCCTGACAATTAGTGATTAGAAATCAATTTATAATATTTTTACAAATTAATAAAAAAAAAAAAAAATGCAACAACCACCATTTTATTTTCCAGTGTCTCTGCTTCCAGAAATTATATAATGTTTGGGGGTTCTAAGTTAATTTCTATAACAATTTTTTTTTTTTAAATAATCGTAACATTCAAAATTGACCCCGACAATTTGTGATTAGTCATCAATTTATAAGATTTTTTTACAAATTAATAAAAAGATAAAAAAACAAAAAAAAATGCAACAACCACCATTTTATTCCCCAGGGCCTCTGATTCCAGAAAATATATAATGTTTGGGGGTTCTAAGTAAATTTCTATAACAAAAAATAAATAAAAAATGATTGAAACATTTAAAATTGACCCCGACAGTTAGTGATTAGACATCAATTTATAACATTTCTACAACTTAATAAAAATAAAGAGTAAAAAAACTGCAACAACCGCCATTTTATTCTCCAGGGCCTCTGCTTCCAGAAAATACATTGGCCCGGATTCACAAAGCACTTGCGACGACGTATCTCAACATACGCCGTCGTAAGTACAAATGTGCGCCGTCGTATCTATGCGCCGTGCCCACAAACTCAGATACGCCTAAAAATAGGCTTCATCCGACCGACATAACTTGCCTACGCCAGCGTAGTGTGGGCGCATATTTACGCTGGACGCATGTGGCGCTCCCATTGATTTTCTATTCAAATATGCAAATGAGGGAGATACAGCGATTCATGAACGTACGTGCGCCCGGGCACAGGCTACGCGTGGTTCGCGTAAGTTGTACATCCGGCGTAAAGTTATTCCCCATATAGTAGGCGCAACCCATGCAAAGGGCTGCACCAGGGAACACAAACCGTCGTATTTTACGTAGGACGTGAATAGGGCTGGGCGTAGGTTACGTTCACGCCGTAGGCAGTGATTCGACGCATCTTAGGCAGTTGTTTTGACGTGATTCTGAGCATGCGCACTGGGATGTGGCCACGGGACGGCGCATGCGCCGTTCGTTATACGTATCTATCTGGCACTCGGCCCATCATTTGCATGGGGTCACACCTCATTTGCATGTCTCACGCCCACTTCCACCTACGCCTTAGAAACCCAGCGCAGATTTGAGAGCAAGTGCTTTGTGAATTCGGTGCTTGCCTCTCTGCGCTGCGTCGGCGTAGCGTATAAAAGATACACTACGGCGGCATAAATATGCGCCGATGTCTGTGAATCCAGGCCATATTGTTTGGGGGTTCTAAGTAAATTTCTATAACAAAAAAATAAATAAAAAACGATCGTAACATTCAAAATTGACCCAGACAATTTGTGATTAGTCATCAATTCATAAAATTTTTACAACTTAATAAAAATAAATAGTAAAAAAATAAAATAAAAACGAAAAAAAATGCAACAACTGCCATTTTATTCCCCAGGGCCTCTGTTTCCAGAAAATATATAATTTTGGGGGGTTCTAAGTAAATTTCTATAACAAAACAAAATAAAAATAAATAATTGTAACATTTAAAATTGCCCCCGACAATTAGTGATTAGACATCAATTTATAAGATTTTTACAAGTTAATAAAAAAACAAAACAAAAAAAACTGCAACAACCACCATTTTATTCCCCAGGGCCTCTGCTTCCAGAAAATATATAATGTAAAGTAAATTTCTATAACAAAAAATAAATAAAAAATAATTTAACATTTAAAATTGCCCCTGTGATTAGACATCAATTTATAAGATTTTTACAAATTAATAAAAAAAAATGAAATGTAAAAAAATAACAAAAAATTGCCAAAAACCGGTTGTTTCCCTTTATTGGGGAAGGTTCCGGCGCGGTGGGAAGACGGAGCGGTGGGAAGACGGCGCGGTGGGAAGACGGCGCGGTGGGAAGACGGAGCGGTGGGAAGACGGCGCGGTGGGAAGACGGCGCGGTGGGAAGACGGCGCGGTGGGAAGACGGCGGGGTGGGAAGACGGCGGGGTGGGAAGACGGATCGGTGGGAAGACGGCGCGGTGGGAAGACGGCGCGGTGGGAAGACGGCGCGGTGGGAAGACGGCGGGGTGGGAAGACGGCGGGGTGGGAAGACGGATCGGTGGGAAGACGGCGCGGTGGGAAGACGGCGCGGTGGGAAGACGGCGCGGTGGGAAGACGGCGCGGTGGGAAGACGGAGCGGTGGGAAGACGGCGCGGTGGGAAGACGGCGCGGTGGGAAGACGGCGCGGTGGGAAGACGGCGCGGTGGGAAGACGGAGCGGTGGGAAGACGGAGCGGTGGGAAGACGGAGCGGTGGGAAGACGGAGCGGTGGGAAGACGGCGCGGTGGGAAGACGGAGCGGTGGGAAGACGGCGCGGTGGGAAGACGGCGGGGTGGGAAGACGGATCGGTGGGAAGACGGCGCGGTGGGAAGACGGCGCGGTGGGAAGACGGCGCGGTGGGAAGACGGAGCGGTGGGAAGACGGCGCGGTGGGAAGACGGCGCGGTGGGAAGACGGCGCGGTGGGAAGACGGCGCGGTGGGAAGACGGCGCGGTGGGAAGACGGAGCGGTGGGAAGACGGAGCGGTGGGAAGACGGCGCGGTGGGAAGACGGAGCGGTGGGAAGACGGCGCGGTGGGAAGACGGAGCGGTGGGAAGACGGCGCGGTGGGAAGACGGCGCGGTGGGAAGACGGCGCGGT
The DNA here is from genome assembly GCF_905171775.1 of Rana temporaria. Taxonomy (NCBI): domain Eukaryota; kingdom Metazoa; phylum Chordata; class Amphibia; order Anura; family Ranidae; genus Rana; species Rana temporaria. Next base: position 1,195,557 of record NC_053493.1, read on the forward strand.
GGGAAGACGGCGCGGTGGGAAGACGGAGCGGTGGGAAGACGGAGCGGTGGGAAGACGGCGCGGTGGGAAGACGGCGCAGTGGGAAGACGGAGCGGTGGGAAGACGGCGCGGTGGGAAGACGGAGCGGTGGGAAGACGGAGCGGTGGGAAGACGGCGCGGTGGGAAGACGGCGCGGTGGGAAGACGGCGCGGTGGGAAGACGGCGCGGTGGGAAGACGACGCGGTGGGAAGACGGAGCGGTGGGAAGACGGCGCGGTGGGAAGACGGAGCGGTGGGAAGACGGCGCGGTGGGAAGACGGCGCGGTGGGAAGACGGCGCGGTGGGAAGACGGCGCGGTGGTTAGACGGCACGGTGGGAAGACGCAGCGGCTGTTTGGACCTCTTGTCGTCCCTCTTCTGTATTTCTCTGCCCTCTCGGCTCCTCTGTGTTATTACCTCTCCAGCAAATTTAAATATTATGTCACCTGCTGTTTCCTGTCACCCCGCAGAGCGCGGATTACGCTGCTTCTCTATATCATTCCCATCAGACAGGCGCGGTGAATAACGGCGCAATTATATTAGCTGTCCCTTCACATCTGACAATGTAAAGCTGACATTAATTGGGCGACAATCAAGGCAGTAATTCGGGATAATTGGATTGCCGCAGTCAGAAGCTATAAACCTGCTACAATATGCAATTGTTACGGCACAACAATTAACCGCAGAAAAAAAGGGAAGACAAAAGGCACCTGGGATTTACTGCGCGGCAACGCAGAATGACAGGCGGCCTCTCCGCAGAGATACCCTGATAGGATTCTACCGATCGACGCCGCGTCGCCCCATACAATCCTCTTCTCTTCCATGAAAGGGAATCTATATCTCCTCCAACACATACCTTGTAATTATCTTTTGGTTTGGGGTCAAATTTTATTTATCTCTTTTTTTTTAATCTTGTAAGATGTAGATTTTTAAAGTGATGTTTTATACCCGTCTTTAATTTTACATTTTTTATTATTGATATAAAATCCTTATTTAGCATTTAAAAAAAATGGTATCATGGAATAAACTGAAGGTTTTCTCGAGAGACAATACCCTCTCTATCTGAAAATCCATACACCCCCACTATTTAATATTTTTTAAGTGATGTTTTATATCCTTTTTTAATTTCTTTTTCATTTTTTATTTGATATAAAATCCTTATTTAGCATTTGATAGAAAATGGTATCATGGAATAAACTGCAGGTTTTCTCAAGAGAGACAGCACAGCAGCTGTTTGCCTTCAGACCCTCTCTATCTGAAAATCCACACACCCCTTTGTAAGATTTTTTAGTGATGTTTAATATCCTTTTTTATTATTTTATTTTAATATAAAATCCTTATGAATCCTCTTCTCTTCAACTAAAGGGCATCTATACAGCCTTCTCTGTTGTAATTATCTTTAGGTTTGGGGTCAATTTTATTTATCTCTTTTTTTTTATCTTGTAAGATTTGATGTACTAACATTTATATGTATAGTTGATCCGGGGAAAATCCGATTGCCTCTCGGGGGATCAGGAAGACATTTTTTCCCCTGCTGCAGCAAATTGGATCTCATGCTCTGCTGTTTTTTTTTTTGCCTTCCTCTGGATCAACTGTGGGTATGGAGTTGGGTGTATGGGATTGCATTGTGTTTTTTATTTTGTTTGTTTATTTATTTTGTTTTTTTATTTTTATTTTTTTTGTGGTTGAACTGGATGGACTTGTGTCTTTTTTCGACCTGACTAACTATGTAACTATGTTTTATACCCTTTTTAGACCCTCTCTATCTGAAAATCCACACACCACCCTTTAATATGTTTAAAGTGATGTTTTATATCCTTTTTTTTATTTTATATAAAATCCTTATTAAGCATTTGATATAAATGGTATCATGGATTAAACTGCAGGTCATCTCAAGAGACAGAACAGCAGCTGTTTGCCTTCAGACCCTCTCTATGTCATGGATATGCAACAAAGTCTGTCTGCTTACCTGATCTCCATGTGTTCATTAGAGGCTGACCCTGTTCTGGTTCCCCTTTTTATCACTTCCTCTTCCTGTATGGCCCCACCCAGGCCATTCCAGGAAGCCTATATTAACCGTTGCTCTACAGGTCTGCAGTGCTGTTCAACAGTGTTCCTATGCTTAGTTCCTGTCTGCAGTGTAGTTTGCTGGTTCCTGTTTGCAGTGTGCTACGATCATCTTTCCGTGTACTGTTTTGGCTTGTTCCTGACTTATCCTTGTCTGCCTGTGCCCTTGACTATTTGCATGTCCCACGGTTATCCTTGTCTGCCTGTTGCCCTGACCTCGGCCTACCCATCACCACCGTTTGTCCTGCTGGCTGCATCCCCTCTCTCCATGCGGAGTGTGACCTAGGGGATCTCGGGGTCGCGACCTGGATCCAGTTGCGGCCAAGGCCATCCCCACCATCAGGGGCTCTGGTGAATACAAAACTGGGTCTAAGGCCGGGTACTAACGAGCAAACATATACGATGAAAGCGGTCCGTCGGACCGTTTTCACCGTACATGCCTGCCAGAGGGCTTCTGTACGATGGTTGTACTAACCATGGTACAGAAGTCCGCTCGTAAACACTACGCGGGGCGTGTCCGCGTCGTCGCCGCGACGATGACGCGGCAACGTGGGCGGGCCTGCCATTTAAAGGCTTCCACGCATGCGTCGAAGTCATTCGACGCATGCGAGGGACGGCGGGCGCTCCGACATGTACGGTAGGTCTGTATCATGGATTAAACCTTCAGACCCTCTCTATCTGAAAATCCATACACCGCCCCTATTTAATATTTTTTAAGTGATGTTTAATATCCTTTTTTTTTTATTTGATATAAAATCCTTATTAAGCATTTAAAAAAAATGGTATCATGGATGAAAACTGCAGGTCATCTCAGAGAGACAGCACAGCAGCTGTTTGCCTTCAGACCCTCTCTATCTGAAAATCCACACACCCCTTTGTAAGATTTTTTTAACGTAACGTTTATATCTTTTTTTAATAAAAATGTAATATTGATATAAAATCCTTATTAAGCATTTAAAAAAATGGTATCATGGATTAAACTGCAGGTTTTCTCAAGAGACAGCACAGCAGCTGTTTGCCCTCAGCCCCTCTCTATCTTAAAATCCATACACCCCCCCCCCTTTTAATATTTTTTAAGTGATGTTTAATATCCCTTTTTTATATTTTATTTTATATAAAATCCTAATTAAGCATTTGATATAAATGTAAATATAAATCTATACACCCCTTTGTAATATTTTTTTACGTGATGTTATATATCCTTTTTAAATACAATTTTATTATTGATATAAAATCCTTATTGAGCATTTGATAACATTGGTATTGTATGTATTATGGATTAAACTGTACATTTTCTCAAGACACAGCAGTTGTTTGCCTTCGGACCCTCTCTATCTGAAATTCCATACACCCCCCCCAACTCCCCTTTAATATTTTTAAAGTTATTTTTTATATCTTTTTTTTATTTTACTTTTTTAGAATTTAATATAAAATCCTTATTAAGCATTTGATAAAAATTGTATCATGGATCAAACTGCAGGACTTCTCAAGAGACAGCACAGCAGCTGTTTGCCTTCAGGCCCTCTCCATCTAAAATTCCATACACCCCTTTGTAAGATCTTTTAGTGATCTTTAATATCCTTTTTTATTATTTTATTTTAATATAAAATCCTTATGAATCATCTTCTCTTCAATTAAAGGGCATCTATACAGCCTTCTCTGTTGTAATTATCTTTAGGTTTGGGGTCAATTTTATTTATCTTGTAAGATTTGATGTTTTATACCCTTTTTTTATATTTTTATATAAAATCCTTACTGCCCCACGTCTAATCACTGTCCAAAGCTTGCCGCCACATCTCCAAAATACGTCCCTTCCTAACCATTGATATCACAAAGCTTCTAATTCACTCCATGGTCATCTCTCACCTCGACTATTGCCACTCCCTCCTCGTTGGATTATCTCCTCTTCAGTCCATCATGAATACTGCTGCCAGACTCATCCACCTTCCCAATTGCTCTGTGTCTGCTACCCCTCCCTGCCAATCCCTCCACTCAGTGTCCTCCATCCCCCTCTGCCAATCCCTCCACTGGCCTCCATTCAGTGTCTTCCATCCCTCTCTGCCAATCCCTCCATTCAGTGTCCTCCATCCCTCTCTGCCAATCCCTCCACTGGCCTCCATTCAGTGTCATCCATCCCTCTCTGCCAATCTCTCCACTGGCCTCCATTCAGTGTCCTCCACCCCTCTCTACCAATCCCTCCACTGACCTCCATTCAGTGTCCTCCATCCCTCTCTGCCAATCCCTCCACTGGCCTCCATTCAGTGTCCTCCATCCCTCTCTGTCAATCCCTCCATTCAGTGTCCTCCATCCCTCTCTGCCAATCCCTCCATTCAGTGTCCTCCATCCCTCTTTGCCAATCCCTCCATTCAGTGTCCTCCACCCCTCCTTCCGATCTTTTCACTGGTTTCTATTTAGTGTCCTCCACCCCTCCTTCCAATCTCTTCACTGGTCTCCATTCAGTGTCCTCCACCCCTCTCTACCAATCCCTCCAATGACCTCCATTCAGTGTCCTCCACCCCTCTCTACCAATCCCTACACTGACCTCCACAACTAATTCAATTCAAAATACTAACTAAAAAATGAAAACATAAAATGACACCAACCATCCATTGTCCTACTGACATCAAATTCTTCTCTACTGACACATCCACTGCTCTACCAAATGACATCAACCATACACTGTCCTACCGACATGTTCACTGCTCTACTGAATGACACCAACCATCCATTGTCCTACTGACACCAATTTCTACTCTACTGACATGTCCACTGTTCTACTAAATGACACCAACCATCCATTGTCCTACTGAGACCAACCTCTACCCTACTGACACCATCCACTGCTCTATTGACACCAACCTTTACCCTACTGACAACGTCCACTGCTCTACTAAATGACACCAACCATCCATTGTTCTACCAACACCAACACCAACTTCTACTCTACTGACTGACACCAACCATCCAGTGTTCTACTGACACCAACCTCTACCCTACTGATACCATCCACTACTCTACTGACACCAACCTTTATTCTACTGACACGTCCACTGCTTTACTAAACGACACCAAACATTCATCGTTCTACCGACACATCCACTGCTCTACTAAATGACACCAACCATCCATTGTCCAACTGACACGTTCACTGCTCTACTAAGTGACACCAACCATCCATTGTCCTACTGACACTGTGACAAAAGTCACTGTCACTGTGTGTTTTGGAAGGGACTGTGGGCTGGCCTCATACCTACATTTTTTGGCCCAGAAGAGACTGAGGGACTTGGGGACAAGCTGGCATTGAGATAATGTAATGTAATGCTACATCCCTTCTCCCTATCCCCCCTCTTGTTGCTGTGTTTACTTGTGTTGGTTCATGGCACATAGATAATGGTCTGGACTGGAGACATCTCTCTGCAGGGGATGCGTATTGAGGGGCTGCCTGTTTACCATAACCCCTTTATGTTTAACTGTAGTCTGTTTCAATGTACAAGTGTTCAGTTCCCATTGGTTCTTCCTTGTCCCCTACCCCCTCCATGACAAGGCTAAGGGGAGTGTCCCTAACTGTGTGTAAAAGTGTATGTCTTGTATTTAATAAACAGTTTATGCTCTGCATGTTTAACCCTCAACACCTGTGTGGATTGTCTCTCGTGATTGAGGGGTTAAGGGCTGGTTATGGCGAATCTGCAGGCTGCGGGTGCGTTTGGAGGACAGGAGACACAGGACTGGCGGATGTGCCCACCTGGGGTATCAGAGATCCGTCACAGACACCAACTTCTACTCTACTGAATGACACCAACCATCCATTGTTCTACTGACACCAACTTCTACTCTGCTGAATGACACCAACCATCCATTGTCCTACTGACACCAACCATCCATTGTTCTACTGACACCAACTTCTACTCTACTGAATGACACCAACCATCCATTGTTCTACTGACACCAACTTCTACCCTACTGACACCAACTTCTACCCTACTGACACCAACTTCTACTCTACTGACACGTCCACTGCTCTACTGAATGACACCAACCATCCATTGTCCTACTGACACCAACTTCTACTCTACTGAATGACACCAACCATCCGTTGTCCTACTGACACCAACCATCCATTGTTCTACTGACACCAACTTCTACCCTACTGACACCGTCCACTGCTCTACTGACACTGTCCATGTTTTAATACGTGTTAAAACATTTGTTTACATTTATTTATAAGAGCGTGTCTGCTGTGCCCATAAAATCATGCCTGGCACCTTATCTTATATATGTTGGCAATGATCCAGAACTGTACAAAGGAAGAAAGACGTTTTTGTCAGTGGACAGTTTCTATGCCCCTACCTACTAGCAATTTCTTATTTTTAAAATGTCATTCCACTTTAATCTCCTCCTGGACTTCAGCTTTAAGTGCATTTTTAAAAGCAACGATGGCTTGAAAACGTTAACTTCAGCGCACATTCACTGCAAGATGGTAGCAGCGGCGGTGCCAGAGATCGCAGACTTGTCAGTGCTGCAAAGGAAAAACTAAGTACGCCTGCCATGATGTGACTACTTATTATTATGCCCCCCCCCCCAGTTCCTCTTTTAGATGGGGTTTGGTGGTCTGAATGCAAAATTATGAGGCCTAGGAGAAGTCTTTACTTTGTAAAGTGAACAGTACACAAAATGTGGACGCAGCACGCAATTAACAACATCGGCTTTTTCTGGATGTTATTAGAAGCCGTAATTTTCTCTGTTTTTCATTTTTTTTTATTTCAGCGGCCAAGCTAAAAAAAAAAATTCTGCTGCTTGGCTGAAAGACTTTCCTAAAAAAAAAAATTGCTTCTGTGTCTCCAACTGAGAGCGCGGCTCTGGCTCGCGGATCAGAGGAGCCGGAGCAGGTGGACGCCGAGCTCAGTATGGCGTGTGTCAGCGCTCCACACTGCCGCGCACGATGCACACCACTAAAAGGCGATAATGAGAGGCAGACAGGAAGGGCTTTGTCGCTGGGCGAGCGAGATCGTTGGAGCGTCAACACTGTTTGAGCTGGCAAGACGAAGCCCTTCAGCGACGCACTGCCCAGGCTTGGATATGTTAACCTAGAGTGGCTTCAAATCACAGCCTTGAGCGAACGCTGGAAAGCTCCCTTCACCAAGAGAATGAAATTCCGAACATGAAAGACATTGACAAGCTTCCGCACAACTCGGCTCTGCTTTCCAATGTCGCATACAAAGTCCAAGGAGAGAAGGAAACCTTGCTGCTTTGTAGAGGAGATCTAAAGGTCTCGGAAATATGCCAGATGCCAAAATTGGCTTCAAGCACTTTAAAACTAAACTCCAGCCAAATGAAAATAAAATAAAACACCAATAAATGCAGTTATATACAATATATGGGCAAAAAGTTGGGGGCTCTTGGCCAACACAGCTATATGAATTTGTTGGACATCCCATTCCAAAACCATGGCCAACAATGTGCACTGCTGGGAGGAGGGAGCAGGGTGGGCTGTGCACTGCTGGGAGGAGGGAGCAGGGTGGGCTGTGCACTGCTGGGAGGAGGGTGCAGGGTGGGCTGTGTACTGCTGGGAGGAGGGTGCAGGGTGGGCTGTGTACTGCTGGGAGGAGGGTGCAGGGTGGGCTGTGTGCTGCTGGGAGGAGGGAGCAGGGTGGGCTGTGCACTGCTGGGAGGAGGGTGCAGGGTGGGCTGTGTGCTGCTGGGAGGAGGGTGCAGGGTGCGCTGTGTACTGCTGGGAGGAGGGAGCAGGGTGGGCTGTGCACTGCTGGGAGGAGGGTGCAGGGTGGGCTGTGTGCTGCTGGGAGGAGGGTGCAGGGTGCGCTGTGTACTGCTGGGAGGAGGGTGCAAGATGGGCTGTGTACACTTAGGAGGAGGGAGGATGGTTCACTGTGTGCCTGCTGGGAGGAGGGAGCAGGGTGGGCTGTGCGCTGCTGGGAGGAGGGTGCAGGGTGGGCTGTGTGCTGCTGGGAGGAGGGTGCCGAGTGGGCTGTGCACTGCTGGGAGGAGGGTGCAGGGTGGGCTGTGCACTGTTGGGAGGAGGGTGCAGGGTGGGCTGTGCGCTGCTGGGAGGAGGGTGCAGGGTGGGCTGTGTGCTGCTGGGAGGAGGGTGCCGAGTGGGCTGTGCACTGCTGGGAGGAGGGTGCAGGGTGGGCTGTGTGCTGCTGGGAGGAGGGTGCAGGGTGGGCTGTGTGCTGCTGGGAGGAGGGAGCAGGGTGGGCTGTGTACTGCTGGGAGGAGGGTGCAGGGTGGGCTGTGCGCTGCTGGGAGGAGGGTGCAGGGTGGGCTGTGTGCTGCTGGGAGGAGGGTGCAGGGTGGGCTGTGTGCTGCTGGGAGGAGGGTGCAGGGTGGGCTGTGTGCTGCTGGGAGGAGGGACCAGGGTGGGTTGTGTACTGCTGAGAGGAGGGAGCAGGGTGGGCTGTGCACTGCTGAGAGGAGGGAGCAGGGTGGGCTGTGCACTGCTGAGAGGAGGGTGCAGGGTGGGCTGTGCACTGCTGAGAGGAGGGTGCAGGGTGGGCTGTGCACTGCTGGGAGGAGGGTGCAGGGTGGTCTGTGTGCTGCTGGGAGGAGGGTGCAGAGTGGGCTGTGCATTGCTGGGAGGAGGGAGCAGGGTGGGCTGTGCACTGCTGAGAGGAGGGTGCAGGGTGGGCTGTGCACTGCTGAGAGGAGGGTGCAGGGTGGGCTGTGCACTGCTGGGAGGAGGGTGCAGAGTGGGCTGTGCACTGCTGGGAGGAGGGTGCAGAGTGGGCTGTGCATTGCTGGGAGGAGGGTGCAGGGTGGGCTGTGCACTGCTGGGAGGAGGGAGCAGGGTGGGCTGTGTACTGCTGGGAGGAGGGTGCAGGTTGGGCTGTGCGCTGCTGGGAGTAGGGATCAGGGTGGGCTGTGCACTTCTGGGAGGAGGGATCAGGGTGGGCTGTGCACTTCTGGGAGGAGGGATCAGGGTGGGCTGTGCACTGCTGGGAAGAGGGAGCAGGGTGGGCTGTGCACTGCTGGGAGGAGGGTGCAGGGTGGTCTGTGTGCTGCTGGGAGGAGGGTGCAGGGTGGGCTGTGTGCTGCTGGGAGGAGGGTGCAGGGTGGGCTGTGCACTGCTGGGAGGAGGGAGCAGGGTGGGCTGTGCACTGCTGGGAGGAGGGAGCAGGGTGGGCTGTGTACTGCTGGGAGGAGGGTGCAGGTTGGGCTGTGCACTGCTGGGAGTAGGGATCAGGGTGGGCTGTGCACTTCTGGGAGGAGGGATCAGGGTGGGCTGTGCACTTCTGGGAGGAGGGATCAGGGTGGGCTGTGCACTGCTGGGAAGAGGGAGCAGGGTGGGCTGTGCACTGCTGGGAGGAGGGTGCAGGGTGGGCTGTGCACTGCTGGGAGGAGGGAGCAGGGTGGGCTGTGCACTGCTGGGAGGAGGGAGCAGGGTGGGCTGTGCACTGCTGGGAGGAGGGACCAGGGTGGGCTGTGCACTGCTGGGAGGAGGGACCAGGGTGGGCTGTGCACTGCTGGGAGGAGGGACCAGGGTGGGCTGTGCACTGCTGGGAGGAGGGAGCAGGGTGGGCAAAGCTGTTGGCAGGAAGGGTAGGGTGAGCCATGCTGCTAATTAACTGCTGGGAAACAGAGCTTATCTGCCGAGTCCTTGTTGGGTGGAAGCAACAGGGGCAGGTGATTTGCAGGGTCCCTGTTGGGAGAGGGAGCAGGTTGAGCTAAGCTCCTGAGTCCCACAGGGGTTATTGGTGATCATTGTAATTGGCCATCACAGTGATCACATGGCACAGAGCCAGCCCAATCCGCTCTGTGCCTTTAGCTGGTGCTCTCTGCTGTGTAATGCCTGCCATGCCCACACGTGTAAATGAAAGGATGTACAGGTACTTTCACCCACCCTGGTGGGGGCGCTGTCTGACTGTTTATTTACAAGGCCCGGACGTAAGAAGGTTAACTGACAGACACAAATAGGACAAGTAAAGAGCCGCCGCTCTCCGCCGCTGTCAACACAATCAAAGTGTTGGGCAGAAAAGATGGAAGTAATCGATCATTTACTCACCTGTACGGCAGGAAGATATTTACAGAGGTAGAAAACAGGATGAGAAGTAATTTGGCCAATTTTGAACAATGTCCCTCTTGACAACCATTTGCATAATAAGCCTCTTCCCCAACAACGCCGCCAATTTCCGCGCTACGGCTTGAAGGGAGAGTGCGCGATTTTCTCTGCCCGCCATTGGCCTCCGATACACATTTCCCTGTAAAGTTGTGCGTCTGTAATGAATTCTGTCACTCTGAATTGTTGCGCCGGAGCGGCGAGCTGGCGGAGAAGTTTGCATTTTGAATATAAAGGCGCCGTCACTTTCCATTATAAGTAAATAAAGAAAGAAAAAGAAGAGGCATCTCCATAGGAAAGTTTTCAGGCACTTACAGGCTTCAGTTTCATCGCCGCCGCCAATTGATCAGCCTGTCAAAACGCCTCGCGGGGAGACGCGAGACGTTTAATCTGCTGAACGGTTTTGCTATCTTAACAACGAGAAGAAACCAACACTTTATAAGATAGCGCTGTCACTCATCGTCAGACACACAAAGATGGAAATCTACAGAGAAGGAGACGCAACCATCCCCCACTTTGGCGGCGTACGTATCATTATGGCGCCAGCCTTACTTTAATGGCGTGGGGCTTTTGGGTATTGAGGAGCAGGTGACCGCCCACATGTGGCCCCCGCTTGGGCCTGAGCATCCAACTGCGGGGGATGGGGGGCAGTGACATATTCCATATGGGAAAGGTCCAACATCATCTGATACTGGGGTGTACCTAGGGTGGACTCTGGCCGAAAAGTGACCGAGGACTTAGATTTATCAGTCCCTATCTCTACAGCCTCAGCTGCACAGATGCATGAATAGGAAGCGCTCTGAGGCTTCATGATCATTCACAAACTGAAGCATAGTAAACGGTTGATGAATGAACACAAGGGTGATTGATACCAATCACTCACTGTGTTCATTCAGCAAAGGAAGAGGCCAGTAAATGGGCCCAACCTACCTACCACGCTTTGTTTTTCTCAGCTGAGTTGTACTGAAGGCCACAACCTAGGAGCCATCCAAAGCAAAACCCATCATTCCTTGTGAAGTGCTCTGGTGAACACTGGGAAGTTCTTTAGGCCCTGGTCCATGAACCCCGGTAGGCCCTACAGTCATCTGGGAACAAAGACGTTCCATTATCTCTGACCAGGGCCGCAGATAAGGCAGTACAGCCAGCCCTCCTGTACTGAGCCCAGGCCCCATCAGTTCAAAAGGGGGGCCGAGACCCCTGTTGAGCAGGAGGGCCGGCTGTATTGTCTTATTGCAGACACCGATCCTCTTCTGTCTCCCCCTGCAACGCTGGGCCTACCGGGGAAAAGGTCAGCAGAGGCTGTAATGAGTATCAAAACTGGAACACAGAGATGGTGGGATAGGAGCACGGGAACACATATTCCGGGAGGTCTATGCTCAACAACTCCCATAATAGAACTTCTGTGTTACTAGATGAATGTAGGCTCTAGAGAGGACCGTGACCTAGGGTTCAAAGAACTTCCTAGTGTTCCCCAGAGCACTCCACAAAGGGATGATGGGTTTTGCTTTGGATGGCTCCCAGGTTGCGGCCTTCAGTAAGACTCCAACTGGTAAAAGCTGACAAAAAAGAAGCATGGTAGACAGCCTCTGCTGACCTTTGCACATCTACCGTGCTTCGTTTTTGTCAGCTTTTACCAGTTGGAGTCTTACTGAAGGCCACAACCTGGGAGCCATCCAAAGCAAAACCCATCATCCCTTTGCGAAGTGCTCTGGTGAACACTGGGAAGTTCTTCAGACCCTTGGCCATGGCCCTCTATAGAGCCTACATTCATCTGGTAACACAGAAGTTCCATTATTTCCCTGTGTTGGGAGTTGTTGAGCATAGACCTCCCAGAATATGTGTTCCCATGCTCCTATCCCACCATCTCTGTGTTCCAGTTTTGATACTCATTACAGCCTCTCCTGACCTTTGCAAAACCTGGTAAGGAAGAACAAAACTGGAACACAGAGATGGTGGGTATAGGAGCATGGGAACACATATTCTGGGAGGTTTTTGCTCAACAACTCCCAACACAGGGAAGTAATGGAACTTCTGTGTTAGCAGATGAATGTAGGCTCTAGAGAGGGCCATGGCCTAGGGTTTGAAGAACTTCCCAGTGTTCACCAGAGCACTCTGCAAGGGATGATGGGTTTTTGGATGGCTCCTACTTTGTGGCCCTCGGTAAAGCACAAACTGGTAACAGCTAACAAAAACGAAGCATGGTACGAAATCAGCAGGTCCCGATCAAACAGTCAAAGGGTCAATATAAGTGGATAACAAAGATATTTGAAAAACAGCAAAGGTCAGCAGAGGTCGTAAACGGGTATCTTTGCTCAACGACTCCCATGATACAGAAATAATGGACCTTTTGTGTTACCATACGAATGTAGGCCCAAGGGAAGACCAAGGCCTAGGGTCTAAGGTCTAAGAAACTTCCTAGCGTTCCCCAGAGCACTCCAAAAGGGATGATGGATTTTGCTTTGGATGGCTCCTACTTGGTGGCCCTCGGTAAGGCACAAACTGGTAACAGCTAACAAAAACGAAGCATGGTACAAAATCACCAGGTCCCGATCAAACAGTGAAAGGGTCAATAAAAGTGGATAACAAAGATCTTTGAAAAACAGCAAAGGTCAGCAGAGGTCGTAAACGGGTATCTTTGCTCAACGACTCAACGACTTTGCTCAAAGGTCTTTGCTCAACGACTCTCATAATACAGAAATAATGGCCCTTTTGTGTTACCATACGAACGTAGGCCCAAGGGAAGACCATGGCCTAGGGTCTAAGGTCTAAGAAACTTCCTAGCGTTCCCCAGCGCACTCCAAAAGGGATGATGGTTTTTGATTTGGATAGCTCCCAGGTTGTGGCCCTTTTTAAGACTTAACAGCTGACAAAAATTAAGTGTGGTACTAAATCAGCAGGCAGTGTCGCGATCAGTCAAATGCTCAAGGCAAGCAGATAACAAGGATCTTCGAGAAACAGCAAAGGTCAGCAGAGGTTGTAAACGGGAATCATAACTGGAGATCATTTGCATAGGAGCACGGGAACACATATTCCGGGAGGTCTTTGCTCAACAACTCCCATAACACGGGAATAATGGACCTTTTGTGTTGACATTCGAATGTTGGCCCGAGGCACGGCCAGGGCCTAAGGAACTTCCTAGTGTTTCCTAGAGCACTCCGCAAGGCCATCAGTAAGACTCAAATTGGCAACAGCTGATAAAAACTAAGCATGGTAAGAAATCAACATGCAAGGTCACGATGAAACCATGAAAGGGTCAGGGCAGGTGGATAACAAGGATCTTTGAGAAACAGCAAAGGTCAGCAGAGGTCGTAAACGGGTATCATAATTGGAACAGAGATAATGGGCATAGGAACATGGGGCCACATATTCAGAGAGGCCAACAACTCCCAAGTGCACTGAGCAGCCAGCTTAATTAGCTTTCTCAGACATCAGTGGAACAGTCCGGCAACACTTCTCAATGAGAACAAGCAGAACCCCTAAACACTCGCCCTCCATACATTTTGGGACATATTTCTGTGACGGGTCTCATTTTCTCCAGGTCATGGTAAAGCCAATAGTACTTGGTCACAATCCATTGGACTTGATCTGTAATCCTGAAGATGTTTCGTAACTTCTCCAAGACACCTCTTTAATTGTCGGACAGTTTTCCAAGGAGGGAGAAACCCATTGCAAGGGTATAGCCCAGGAAGAATCAAGCATGGGGCTCAGGTGAGAAACAGCAGATAGATCCTGCAGAGACTCCGCTGCAACAGAAACAGCTGCAGACTGCAGCACGGGGGGGTTCAGAAGACAACGAACTGTGACATTGTGGTGGGGTGGCAGCCAAGCTGCATAGACTAGTCCTTGAAGGTCGGTTATCAGGAGGCACTGTCATGGGCAGGTGGTAGGGGCTCTTTAGATACAAGATAAAGGATTCTAAAAGCACTATGGGTAACCTAATGAAACAGCACAACAAAGTAGTAGGGGCTCTTTAGATACAAGATAAAGGATTCTAAAAGCACTATGGGTAACCTAATGAAACAGCACAACAGATGATTTCCTTCTTTAGACGCCTTGTCTCCGATTAGCCGGTTAGCGACCGGCTCCTGTACATTTACGTCACTTTGACACGGCTGGGCAAAGTAACGTACATTTACATCACTTTGAAATTCCCGCCGTGCGGGCGTGCACACGCCCCTGCTGAGAGCACCGTGACTGGGGGGACCCGCGGACTCGATGTCCGCCAGTGTCCCACGATCGGGTCACAGAGCTGCAGGACGGGGAGAAGCAAGTGTAAACATGCCTCTCCCTGTTCTGCCTAGTGACACTGCCACTGATTGACTGCTCCCTCTCATCGAGAGCAGCGATCAGTGATGCCACCTAGTGGTTAACCCCTTCACTGTCAGTGGCATTTTCACAGTAATCAGTGCATTTTTATAGCACTGATAACTGTAAAAATGATAATGGTCCCAAAAATGTGACTTTAAGTAGTTAAAGTCTCCCCTTGAGAAATTGGGGATGTTTAAAATTCATCTTGAGCTATTGATCTCTTTAAAAAAGAAACTGATACAAGAAGGCATATTTATAGCTAATATTTCATATTAAGCTGACTAAAAATATTTTTTTACATTATTTTTAGTCCTAATCCTAATAAAGAAAATAAATACAACACCAGTGAACATTCTCTTTAAATGCGTGCCATATTACTCAACATTCCCATTCTGAATCATGCCCATGTACTGGCATGCAAGCCACGTCCCCATAAAAATGACAATCATAAAATTGAAACATGAAAACAAAAAATAACTCGGGACCATTGATGACCATCCTAGAGAGAGAACAACGCAGTCACCCCGAGAACTGCGCCGCGTATCTGTGGGATTTGCCTAATTAATCCCCGCGACCTTTTATCTCATTAATAAGACACGCATTGGGTTCAGCGAATTCTACAGCAGATGGCCCAGCCTGTTTTCAAGCCTCGGATACAAATCCGCAGAGAACGTTTCTGACAATTCGTACAGCAGGCGATCCATCCATCGTACAGTTCTCACCCAGGCTTCAGTCGGGGAGACGGGACCATTTGATGTCTCTATGCAAAGCAGATCTGAAAACAAATCCACATGGTGGAGCGTCCGCTGTGACCAAACCATTTGTAAACCCTCTTGATATAATCTGCTTCTAGCAGCTGACACATAATTTAATGACAGACTTTATCTGGTGGATAGAAAATGATATAGAAAGTAAACTATATGTCCAAAAATTGGTGGTCACCTGATCGTCACAACAGAGCTTATCGGACATCCCATTCCAAAACCATGGACATCAATATAGTGTTGCCCTTCCCGCTGATGGCCATTACTATTACGTTGCTCTTGCCCCAGTAGCCACTACTATGGAGCTGCCCCAAACCATGATCGTTAAATATGGAGCTGCCCCCAACCATGGCCGTTAATATGAAACTGTCCCCCAATCATGACCCTTCATATAAAAATACTCCCAACCATGGCTGTTAATTAGGAGCTGCCCCCAAACATGGCTGTTTATATGGAATTGTCTCCCAACCATAGCCGTTCATATGAAGTTTCCCCAACCATGACTGTTAATATAGAGTTGCCCCCCAACCATGGACATTAACATGGAGTTGCCCCCAGCCATGGCCATTAATATGGAGTTGCCCTCAACCAAGGTCATTACTATGGAGTTGCCCCCAACCATGGTTGTTAATATGTAGTTTCCCCTCAACCATGGGCGTTAATATGGCGTTGCCCCAACCATGGCTGTCAATATGGAGTTGCCCCCCTAATCATGGCCATTAAAATGGAGTTGCCCCCCCAACCATGGCCATTAACATGGAGTTGCACCCAGCCATGGCCGTTAATATGGAGTTGCTCTCAACCAAGGTCATTACTGTTAATATGAAATTGCCCCCAACCATGGTCATTAACATGGAGTTGCCCCCACCAATGTCCATTAATATGGAGTTGCCCTCAACCAAGGTCATTACTATGGTGTTGCCCCCAACTATGGTTGTTAATATGCAGTTGCCACCAACCATGGTCATTCCAGGACTCACCTAATTGTCGTGGAATGTGTAGATGTTTCTTGTCCAATAACAGAATGGACAACCAACATCTTCAAGAACCCACTCTCTCCTTGCACAATGTTGGTTGATGTTGAAGAGATGTTATAGGTTCTCCATTCTTTGGTTGTAATGAGTGTCAGGAAGAGACCCCAACAATTGTATCCACACAGGGAGCCCCGACACCTTCCAATCACCATGAGATGTGTAGGTGTTGTTTGTACACAAATAGGATGGATAATCAACATCTACAAGGACTAATTCTGTCTTTGGAGAATGTTTATTAATAGTTGGAGATATTGGCCCAGATTCACAGACATCGGCGCACATGCCGCCGTAGCGCAAATAATATACGCTACGCCGACGCAGCGCAGAGAGGCAAGCACGGAATTCACAAAGCCAGTGCTCCCAAAACTGCGCTGGGTTTCTAAGGCGTAAGCTGGCGTAGGTGGAAGTGGGCGTGAGCCATGCAAATGAGCCGTGACCCCATGCAAATCATGGGCCGAGCGCCAGACAGATACGTATAACGAACTGTGCATGCGCCGGGACGTGGACGCATCCCCGTGCGCATGCTCACAACCACGTCGGAACAACTGCCTAAAATACGCCGGATCACTGCGTACGCCCTGAACATAATCTACGCCCAGTCACACACGTCCAACGTAAATTACGCCGGCTTGTGTTCCCTGGTGCAGCCCTTTGCATGGATGCTGCTGAGTTACACCTCCTTTATGGGGCATAACTTTACGCCGGATGTATAACTTGGGCGCACGTACATTCGTGAATCAGCGTATTTTCCTCATTTGCATATTTCAATGGCTGATCAATGTGAGCGTAAATATGCGCCCAGCGTAAATGTGTGCCCACCCTACGCCGGCGTAGGCAAGTTACGTCGGCGAGATGAAGCCTGTTTTTAGGCGCATCTCAGTTTGTGGGTCGGGCGCACAGATACGACGGCGCATATTTGCACTTACGCGGCGTATCTGGAGATGTCGGCGCAAGTGCTTTGTAAATCCGGGCCCTCGAGTTGAGTTGCATCTTGATATAGCGCGGTCATTTACCCTGTAGGATCCCGACGCGCTTACATACACATATTAGGGCCAATTTAGACAGGATCTGATTAACCCGCCTGTTGTAGCTTCTCCAAGACACTTCTTAAGTTCTAATGAGTGTCAGAAAAGACCCCCAACATTTATATCCACACATGGAGCCCCAACATCTTCATCCAACCACCGTGGGATGTGTAGATGTTGATTGTCCAAAAACAGGATAGATAAACATCATCTACAACCGGGGTATACAAACTTTCTAAACAAAAGGCAGATTTATTGTCCTTCAGACTTTAGGAGACATTTTCTGGGCATCAGTGGGAGTAAACGTTCCCACATTTGGTGTCAGTGGGAGTAATAGTGGCGACATATCGAAAAATAGTTCCCCATCATTGGTGTCGGTCGGAGGAATGGTGCCCCATTGTTGGTATCAGATGTCAGAATAGTGTCTCGAAACAGTGGGAGAAATAATGCCCCAAGAGTCAGATAAAGGCAAGCAAAGGTCACATCCATCTCACGGGCCGCAGTTTGGAGGCCACTCATCTACAAGAACCCATTTTGTCCTTGGACAATGTTGGTTGATGGTAAAGAGATGTTGTGGATTATCTAATCCACTTCTTCAGTTGTAATGAATGTCAGGAAGATACCCCGACATTTGTGTCCACACAGGGAGCCACAACACCTTCATCCAATCACCATGGGATGTGTAGATGTTACTTGTCCAATAACAGAATGGACAACCAACGTCTACAAAGACCCATTCAGTCCTTGGACAATGTTGATTGATGTTGGAGAAATGTTGTAGATTCTCCATTCACTTCTACAGTTGTAATGAGTGTTGGGAAGAGACCCCAACATTTATGTCCAAGCAGGAAGCCCCGGCACCTTCATCCAATCACTGTGGAATGTGTCAAGGCAGATGATGATTTTCCAAAAACAGGACAGGATGGGAGGTGTTCAAGTTGTGGGAGCCCACCTTATTCTAGGTACTCAGTCCCATCCTTGGGTGTGTTCCTGACACTCGTTAGAACTGCAGAGGTGGCTTGGAGAAGCTACTGTCAGGTCTGGGCTCAGCCCTCTCTTTGAGCTGGCCACTCAGCTGTCGGCTAATTGCCAGCTCCTATCTCTCCACAGTGACTCACCTGTTGATGATCCTGCTCATCAGTCCTGCCTACTTAAGCCTTTCAGTTCACTTGCTCTTTGCCTTCGCCTTGGTCAACATCACAGAGACTCTCTCCTGCGTTTCTGTTGAAGACTTGCTTGGCTGACGTTCCTTTTGGCTCCAGATCCTGCTTGCTGTTCTACTACGTTTATCTCTGGCTCTCTGACATTTGGCTTGGCTGACCATCCAATCCGGTTCCTGAACTCTGGTTATGTTTTGACTGCGCTTACTCTGTTTATCTTTTTATTATTATTATTCAACAAGTGTGATTTACCTGTACTTCTGTCTCGGTCTGATTCATGGTTCCTGACAGCTACAAAACGTCTTCAACAATCCAGAACAAGTCCAGAGGAATGAGACCGACTACTAGATATCGTTTTTGACTGAACATTGATTTTGGCTTTATAACAAATCTTCGGTTTGGATATAAAGTAAAAGAAAACTTTTGGGACTCGATACTTTAAGGCCAAACATCTACTTTCGTAAAAATAAAATAAAAAGTCAGTTGGATAAGACTGTTCCTGCCATTGATCTGCAGAGAATTACATTTAGAAAGGCCAATTTAAAAATCCAAAGAACGATCTTTTCCAGGAAATCTATTTATGTCAGTGGTATTAATTAGGTTAAGGTCTGATCGATTAAAAAGAGATCAGGAGCCTTGCCTGCTGGAGAGCTGAGAGAACTCTCTGTCAGTAATTCCGCAAATTACATCAGAGGGAACAATAAAGAGAATCTGTGGATGAAACCTAAAAACGAAAGGGCTCCCCGAAACGAGGAACTTCCATACTTGTGTCTTCTACTCCTCGCCCCACCGATCCCCACAGTACCGAGGAGGAAGAATCATCAGAAAGTGTCAGATTCCCGGTCCCCCCGCTGTTCTCAGTGGTTTGATCTGCTGGCCCCCATAATTGTGCACAGCCTATGGCATTAGGATGTGCACCCCAAAGATTAAACACACATGAATGCCACCTGCTGTCACAGGGAGGAGGCTGTGGTGGTGGGAGCCAGTTGATTGGGACCATATTACATTACACCAGTGGCGGCTGGTGCTCCAAATTTTTTGGGGGGCGCAAACAAACGGAAAAAAAAACACATCAATTGCAGCCTCACTGTGCCCATCAATTGTCACCACTGTGCCATCAAACGCAGCCACTGTGCCCATCAATTGTCGCCACTGTGCCATCAAATGCAGCCACTGTGCCATCAAATGCAGCCACTGTGCCATCAAATGCAGCCACTGTGCCCATCAATTGTCGCCACTGTGCCATCAAACGCAGCCACTGTGCCCTTCAATTATCACCACTGTGCCATCAAACGCAGCCACTGTGCCCATGAATTGTCGCCAGTTTTCCCCCGTAAAATACCACCAGTTTGCCCCGTAAAATGACGCCAGTTTGCCCCGTAAAATGACGCCAGTTTGCCCCGTAAAATGACGCCAGTTTGCCCCGTAAAATTACGCCAGTTTGCCCCGTAAAATGCCGCCAGTTTGCCATGTAAAATGCCACCAGTTTGCCCGTAAAATGCCACCAGTTTCCCCCGTAAAATACCACCAGTTTGCCCTGTAAAATACCACCAGTTTGCCCCGTAAAATGCCACCAGTTTGCCCGTAAAATGCCGCCAGTTTGCCCCCGTAAAATACCACCAGTTTGCCCGTAAAATGCCACCAGTTTGCCCTGTAAAAATGCCACCAGTTTGCCCATAAAATGCCGCCAGTTTGCCCCGTAAAATGCCACCAGTTTGCCTGTAAAATGCCGCCAGTTTGCCCCGTAAAATGCCGCCAGTTTGCCCTGTAAAATGCCGCCAGTTTGCCCCATACAATGCCGCCAGTTTGCCCCCCCGCACGGCACTTACCTTTCTCGGGGCAGCCTTCCTCCTCCACGATCCCTCAATGTTTTCTCCCGCCCTCGATGTCACTTCAGCCAATCAGGTGACCGGTATACACACCCGGTGCACCTGATTGGCTGAGACGCCTGTCAGTGTTAACCAGGGAACGCACACCCTGTTAACTATTTGGAAGCCGATTAGAGCCCACAGGGTTGTGGCTCTGATAGACACTTCCAAAACACGCCCACGGCTGTTATTCAGATGGCCGGTGCTCACCAGGGGGCCGGACACCTGAATAGGGGGCGGTAGCGGCGACAATACATAGATTCATGCAATGCATGAATCTATGTATTGTTGAGTGACGGGTGCAGGAGAGAGGGGGCGGCGCTCCTGCGCCCACTATGTACGCACCGCCACTGCATTACATCCTAAATACGGGTGTAATGTGTTCCTATGGTTGAACCTAGCCTTTAATATAATTGGGACTTTACCCTGGCCACTGGCACCCCCCAACAACCCACCAGGTGCTGCCCCTGGATAATGCTAATGTTTGGGGATTAGGGTGTGCCCAGGCACAGCCGGCACACCCTATGCGCACGTCTATGCTGGCCCCTATGTCACTATTGTGTCCTCAGAGTTGGAATTAGGGGCACCAGGAAATGGACACTATCTCTGGGTGCTACAAGCAGGGCCACCATCAGGGGGGTACAGGCATTACACTTGTAAGGGGCCTGATGGTCCCCAGGGACCTGGACGCCCCCCCCCGTTTTTTTTGTCTGCCCCCCACCTTTATTAACTCAAGGCAGGGGCCCGCTCCCCTGTTTTTTTTTGTTTTTAATTATTTTTTTTGTCTGACCCCCTCACCTTTAGCAACTTGCGACAGGGGCCTGCCCCCCGTTTATTTTTTCATATTTTTTTCTTCTGACCCCCTACCTTTAGCAACTCGCGACGGGGGCCCGCCCCCCATTTTTTTTTCTTCTGACCCCCCCCACCTTTAGAAACTAGAGGCAGGGGCCCGCTCCCCTGTTTTCTTTTAGTTTTAATTTTTTTTTTCGTCTGACCCCTCCACCTTTAGCAACTTGCGACAGGGGCCTGCCCCCCGTTTATTTTTTCATATTTTTTTCTTCTGACCCCCTACCTTTAGCAACTCGCGACGGGGGCCCGTCCCCCATTTTTTTTTTCATTTAATATTTTTTTCTGACCCCCCACCTTTAGCAACTCGTGGCAGACCCCCCCGTCTTCTTTTATTTCTTCTGACCCCCCACCTTTAGCAACTTGCGGCAGGAGAGAGGAGGGCCCCTCCCCCCTGGTTCTCTGCTCCAGGGGGGCCCTGCCTAAAGCTGTGTAAGGAGCCCCAAAATTTGTGATGGCTGCCCTGGCTACAAGGATAAGGAACTCTAATGTAGCCATGTGACTGATTTTCAATTCTCATTGGCTGAAAATAACTGTCACCTTATCCTGGTGTGTTATCTTTGTGAATTGAGTCTTCTTTATCCAAAGCTTGGCTCATGGGGAGGATAACAGATCAATGGTGGCCACTGATCTACAGAAACAATGGATTTCCTGCTAATCTTCCATGAAATCAATTCCAGGAAGTCATTGAAGGATACGGACGTTCCAGCGAAAACACAACATTTACATGAGGACAATAGGTGGACATGGATGACCGGCCACCGCAGTCCTGAATAGTGGCGCCCCAAAATGGAAGTTCAGGACGCACTTGGCCAAAAACCGAAACGGACATTTATTTTTAACTGTTAATTAAATAATTTGGCAAGGTTTTTGCATTGAAGTAAATGGGATGCGATTTTGCATTAAAGTCAATAATTGGGATGCGTTCTCCGGATGTTCTCTTCTCCCGGCGCGCACCGCGATCTCTCTCTCTGGCAGACATTGGGAATCCATAATGGTGAAGTCCAAGAACCAAAACCAGTCCCGTAATTGGCACAGGAACGGAATCAAGATGATCCCAGAGATACACGTCTCTCGAGGGGCCGGATCCCAGAGATACGAGTCTCTCGAGGGGCCGGATCCCAGAGATACGAGTCTCTCAAGGGGCCGGATCCCAGAGATACGAGTCTCTCATGGGGCCTGATCCCAGAAATACGAGTCTCTTAAGGGGCCGGATCCCAGAGATACGAGTCTCTCAAGGGGCCGGATCCCAGAGATAAGAGTCTCTCAAGGGGCCGGATACCAGAGATACGAGTCTCTCATGGGGCCGGATCCAAGAAATACGAGTCTCTCGAGAAGCCGGATCCAAGAAATACGAGTCTCTCGAGAAGCCGGATCCAAGAAATACGAGTCTCTCGAGAAGCCGGATCCAAGAAATACGAGTCTCTCAAGGGGCCGGATCCCAGAGATACGAATCTCTCAAGGGGCCGGATCCCAGAGATATGAGTTTCTCGAGGGGCCGGATCGCAGAGTTACGAGTCTCTCGAGGGGCCGGATCCCAGAGATACGAGTCTCTCAAGGGGCCGGATCCCAGAGATACGAGTCTCTCGAGGGGCCGGATCCCAGAGATACGAGTCTCTCAAGGGGCCGGATCCCAGAGATACGAGTCTCTCAAGGGGCCGGATCCCAAGAGATACGAGTCTCTCGAGGTGCCGGATCCCAGAAAAACAAGTCTTTCAAAGGGGCCGGATCCCAGAGATACGAGTCTCTCGATGGGCCGGATGCCAGAGATACGAGTCTCTCGAGGGGCCGGATCCCAGAGATAAGAGTCTCTCGAGGGGCCGGACCCCAGGATTACGAGTCTCTCGAGGGGCCGGACCCCAGAGATACGAGTCTCTCGAGGGGCCGGATCCCAGAGATACGAGTCTCTCGAGGGGCCGGATCCCAGAAATACGAGTCTCTCGAGGGGCCGGACCCCAGGATTACGAATCTCTAGAGGGGCCGGACCCCAGAGATACGAGTCTCTCGAATGGGGCCGGATCCAAGAGATACGAGTCTCTCAAGGGGCCAGATCCCAGAGATACGAGTCTCTCAAGGGGCCAGATCCCAGAAATACGAGTCTTTCAAGGGGCGGGATCCCAGAGATACGAGTCTCTCGAGGGGCCGGATCCCAGAGATACGAGTCTCTCAAGGGGCCAGGTCCCAGAGATACGAGTCTCTCAAGGGGCCGGATCCCAAGAGATACGAGTCTCTCAAGGGGCCGGATGCCAGAGATACGAGTCCCTCAAGGGGCCGGATGCCAAAGATACGAGTCTCTCAAGGGGCCGGATCCCAGAGATACGAGTCTCTCATGGGGCCGGATCCCAGAAATACGAGTCTCTCGAGGGGCCGGATCCCAAGAGATACGAGTCTCTCATGGGGCCGAATCTCAGAAATACGAGTCTCTCGAGGGGCCGGATCCCAGAGATACGAGTCTCTCGAGGGGCCGGATCCCAAGAGATACTAGTCTCTCGAGGGGCCGGATCCCAGAGATACGAGTCTCTCGAGGGGCCGGATCCCAGAGATACGAGTCTCTCATGGAGCCGGATCCCAGAGATACGAGTCTCTCAAGGGGCCGGATACCAGAGATACGAGTCTCTCGAGGGGCCGGATACCAGAGATACGAGTCTCTCAAGGGGCTGGATCCCAGAGATACGAGTCTCTCAAGGGGCCGGATGCCAGAGATACAAGTCTCTCGAGTGGCCGGAACCCAGAGATACGAGTCTCTCGAGGGGCCGGGATCCCAAGAGATACGAGTCTCTCATGGGGCCGAATCTCAGAAATACAAGTCTCTCGAGGGGCAGGATCCCAGAGGTACGAGTCTCTCAAAGGGCCGGATCCCAGAAATACGAGTCTCTCGAGGGGCCGGATCCCAAGAGATACGAGTCTCTCATGGGGCCGAATCTCAGAAATACGAGTCTCTCGAGGGGCCGGATCCCAGAGATACGAGTCTCTCGAGGGGCCGGATCCCAAGAGATACTAGTCTCTCGAGGGGCTGGATCCCAAGAGATACGAGTCTCTCAAGGGGCCGGATCCCAGAGATACGAGTCTCTCAAGGGGCCGGATCCCAAGAGATACGAGTCTCTCGAGGGGCCGGATCCCAGAGATACGAGTCTCTCGAGGGGCCGGATCCCAGAGATACGAGTCTCTCATGGAGCCGGATCCCAGAGATACGAGTCTCTCAAGGGGCCGGATACCAGAGATACGAGTCTCTCGAGGGGCCGGATACCAGAGATACGAGTCTCTCAAGGGGCTGGATCCCAGAGATACGAGTCTCTCAAGGGGCCGGATGCCAGAGATACAAGTCTCTCGAGTGGCCGGAACCCAGAGATACGAGTCTCTCGAGGGGCCGGGATCCCAAGAGATACGAGTCTCTCATGGGGCCGAATCTCAGAAATACAAGTCTCTCGAGGGGCAGGATCCCAGAGGTACGAGTCTCTCAAAGGGCCGGATCCCAGAAATACGAGTCTCTCGAGGGGCCGGATCCCAGAGATACGAGTCTCTCAAAGGGCCGGATCCCAGAAATACGAGTCTCTCGAGGGGCCGGATCCAAGAGATACCTGTCTGATCAATGTTTATAAACAGTGTTACTTTGTATCTCTCTATCTCCCGTCTGAGCAATGTTTATAAACAATATTTGCGCAATATTTATGGAGGCGCAGGGCAACGATTTTGCCTTGCGCCCCCACAAATTTGCTCTGCTGCCCTTGATTCACAGAGCAGAAGCTCCGTGAATTGCGCGGGCGCGCCGGCAAAATTGCCCGGCGCTAGAGCACGCAATTTAAATGATCCCGTAGGGGGCGGGAATCATTTAAATTAGGCGCGCTCCCGCGCCGAGCGTAGAGCGCATGCTCCATCGGGAAACTTTCCTGATGTGCATTGCGGCAAATGACGTCGCAAGGACGTCATTTGCTTCAAAGTGAACGTGAATGGCGTCCAGCGCCATTCACGAATCACTTACGCAAACGACGTAAAATTTGAACGTCGCAACGCGGGAAGGGCGGGTATACTTTAGCATTGGCTGCCCCTACTATTAGAAGGGGCAGCCTTACGCTAAAGACGCCGTACGGAAACTCCGTACCTTGCGTACGCAGGGCCCGCGCAACTTTGTGAATCGCCGTTAGTGTGCAATTTGCATACTATACGCTGATCACAATGGGAGCGCCCCCTAGCGGTCATCGCAAGAATGCAGCCTAAGATATGCGTGGCATAAGAGCCTTATGCCACGCAGATTTTAGGCTGCAGTCGGCGTTACGATGTTCCTGAATCAGGAGCATTCGTAACGCCGGAGCAAGTAAGCAATTGCGCTGCGTAACCTATGGTTACGCAGGCGCAATTGCTCTCTGAATCCGGGCCAATGTTACTTTGTATCTCTCTATCTCCTGTCTGATCAATGTTTATAAACAATGTTACTTTGTATCTCTCCATCTCCCGTCTGATCAATGTTTATAAACAATGTTACTTTGTATCTCTCTATCTCCCGTCTGATCAATGTTTATAAACAATGTTACTTTGTATCTCTCTATCTCCTGTCTGATCAATGTTTATAAACAATGTTACTTTGTATCTCTATCTCCTGTCTGATCAATGTTTATAAACAATGTTACTTTGTATCTCTATCTCCCGTCTGATCAATGTTTATAAACAATGTTACTTTGTATCTCTATCTCTTGTCTGATCGATGTTTATAAACAATGTTACTTTGTATCTCTATCTCCTGTCTGATCAATGTTAATAAACAATGTTACTTTGTATCTCTCTATCTCCCGTCTGATCAATGTTTATAAACAATGTTACTTTGTATCTCTCTATCTCCCGTCTGATCAATGTTTATAAACAATGTTACTTTGTATCTCTCTATCTCCCGTCTGATCAAAGTTTATAAACAATGTTACTTTGTATCTCTCTATCTCCCGTCTGATCAATGTTTATAAACAATGTTACTTTGTATCTCTCTATCTCCTGTCTGATCGATGTTTATAAACAATGTTATTTTGTATCTCTCTATCTCCGTCTGATCAATGTTTATAAACAATGTTACTTTGTATCTCTCTATCTCCCGTCTGATCAATGTTTATAAACAATGTTACTTTGTATCTCTATCTCCTGTCTGATCAATGTTTATAAACAATGTTACTTTGTATCTCTCTATCTCCTGTCTGATCAATGTTTATAAACAATGTTACTTTGTATCTCTCTATCTCCTGTCTGATCAATGTTTATAAACAATGTTACTTTGTATCTCTCTCTCTCCTGTCTGATCAATGTTTATAAACAATGTTACTTTGTATCTCTATCTCCCGTCTGATCAATGTTTATAAACAATGTTACTTTGTATCTCTATCTCTTGTCTGATCGATGTTTATAAACAATGTTACTTTGTATCTCTATCTCCTGTCTGATCAATGTTAATAAACAATGTTACTTTGTATCTCTCTATCTCCCGTCTGATCAATGTTTATAAACAATGTTACTTTGTATCTCTCTATCTCCCGTCTGATCAATGTTTATAAACAATGTTACTTTGTATCTCTCTATCTCCCGTCTGATCAAAGTTTATAAACAATGTTACTTTGTATCTCTCTATCTCCCGTCTGATCAATGTTTATAAACAATGTTACTTTGTATCTCTCTATCTCCTGTCTGATCGATGTTTATAAACAATGTTACTTTGTATCTCTCTATCTCCGTCTGATCAATGTTTATAAACAATGTTACTTTGTATCTCTCTATCTCCCGTCTGATCAATGTTTATAAACAATGTTACTTTGTATCTCTATCTCCTGTCTGATCAATGTTTATAAACAATGTTACTTTGTATCTCTCTATCTCCTGTCTGATCAATGTTTATAAACAATGTTACTTTGTATCTCTCTATCTCCCGTCTGATCAATGTTTATAAACAATGTTTGTATCTATATTTCTGAATTTTTTTTTTCAATGTTTCTACATTGTGAGACATGTGACAGAACTATTGTGAGTCCTGGAGGGGCTGCCTGTGAATTGGCTACCCGTGAATCGGTTGCCCGTGAATCGGTTGCCCGTGAATCGGCTGCCCGTGAATCGGTTGCCCGTGAACCCGCTGCCGGCGGTGGCACCATAGCGGTCCCGGTGTCGGCACGCAGAACTCTTCCTGTAATGAGCCGGCGGTCTCGTGTTGTGTTTGTTTAGCACAGACAAGGTATATTAATCATCCCTCGCTCCGTCCGTCTCTAACGCGCATGATAATGGGGGAGATGTATTCATTACAGGAAGGAGATGTCAGTGACACCAAGGATCGATGAGTCGGCATTTCTGAGAAGCGCCCGCCGCCGCCTTTGTGCGCGACAATAAAAATGTTTTATGAAAACGCCGTTATTTACAGTGCAAGAGTTTCGGGGATAAAGGTCTCCGCCAGAGAACAGATTGACATTAATAAATTGCTCGACGCGCTTCGCAAGTCCGACGAGAAAAAAATAAATTACCAGTTCAAGGATTTCTGAAAAGTGCGCGGGGGGGGGGGGGGGGGGGGAATCCCCGGGACGGATTAACCCCGCGCACGCCGGTCCTACCACCAATCAATGGAACCGACCCTCACCGCGAAGAGCAGGAATGACCTGTTTAGAATGACTCGCTGTGATTGGCTAAACAAGGAAACAAATTCTAAAGATTCAATATGGAGGTTCCGAAATATTTACATATATTTAACCAGTTCACCTCTCGCCCCCCTACAGGCCAGAGCAAGCGCTACACTTCTACTACGGGCCTACTGATTCTCCAATACCATGACCAGGGCCACCATCAGGGGGGTACAGGCATTACACCTATAAGGGGCCCGGAGGTCCCCAGGTCCCCTTACAGGCCCGGCCGGCCCTCCCTTTATTTTTTTGCATTACACTTGTAAGGGGCCCAATGGTCCCCCCCCCCCCGGTTCTCTGCTTCATGGGGCCCTGCCTAAAGCTGTGTAAGGGGCCCCCAAATTTGTGAAGACTGCCCTGAACATGACATGGCCATTATACAAAACAATGGAACCAATGTTACTTTGTATCTCTCTATCTCCTGTCTGATCAATGTTTATAAACAATGTTACTTTGTATCTCTCTATCTCCCGTCTGATCAATGTTTATAAACAATGTTACTTTGTATCTCTCTATCTCCCGTCTGATCAATGTTTATAAACAATGTTACTTTGTATCTCTCTATCTCCCGTCTGATCAATGTTTATAAACAATGTTACTTTGTATCTCTATCTCCCGTCTGATCAATGTTTATAAACAATGTTACTTTGTATCTCTCTATCTCCCGTCTGATCAATGTTTATAAACAATGTTACTTTGTATCTCTCCATCTCCCATCTGATCAATGTTTATAAACAATGTTACTTTGTATCTCTATCTCCCGTCTGATCAATGTTTATAAACAATGTTACTTTGTATCTCTATCTCCCGTCTGATCAATGTTTATAAACAATGTTACTTTGTATCTCTATCTCCCGTCTGATCAATGTTTATAAACAATGTTACTTTGTATCTCTCTATCTCCTGTCTGATCAATGTTTATAAACAATGTTACTTTGTATCTCTCTATCTCCCGTCTGATCAATGTTTATAAACAATGTTACTTTGTATCTCTCCATCTCCCATCTGATCAATGTTTATAAACAATGTTACTTTGTATCTCTCTATCTCCTGTCTGATCAATGTTTATAAACAATGTTACTTTGTATCTCTCTATCTCCCGTCTGATCAATGTTTATAAACAATGTTACTTTGTATCTCTCTATCTCCTGTCTGATCAATGTTTATAAACAATGTTACTTTGTATCTCTCTCTCTCCTGTCTGATCGATGTTTATAAACACTGTTACTTTGTATCTCTCTATCTCCCGTCTGATCAATGTTTATAAACAATGTTACTTTGTATCTCTCTATCTCCCGTCTGATCAATGTTTATAAACAATGTTACTTTGTATCTCTCCATCTCCTGTCTGATCAATGTTTATAAACAATGTTACTTTGTATCTCTATCTCCCGTCTGATCAATGTTTATAAACAATGTTACTTTGTATCTCTCTCTCTCCCGTCTGATCAATGTTTATAAACAATGTTACTTTGTATCTCTATCTCCTGTCTGATCAATGTTTATAAACAATGTTACTTTGTATCTCTCCATCTCCTGTCTGATCAATGTTTATAAACAATGTTACTTTGTATCTCTCTATCTCCCGTCTGATCAATGTTTATAAACAATGTTACTTTGTATCTCTCCATCTCCTGTCTGATCAATGTTTATAAACAATGTTACTTTGTATCTCTATCTCCCGTCTGATCAATGTTTATAAACAATGTTACTTTGTATCTCTATCTCCTGTCTGATCAATGTTTATAAACAATGTTACTTTGTATCTCTCTCTCTCCCGTCTGATCAATGTTTATAAACAATGTAACTTTGTATCTCTCTCTCTCCCGTCTGATCAATGTTTATAAACAATGTAACTTTGTATCTCTCTATCTCCCGTCTGATCAATGTTTATAAACAATGTTACTTTGTATCTCTCTCTCTCCCGTCTGATCAATGTTTATAAACAATGTTACTTTGTTACAATGTTACTTTTTACCCCCACCAACTATAAAGACCCCCCTCTCTCGGTACAGACACCCCCTTGGTGCAGACACCCCCCTCTCAGTACAGACACCCCCCTCTCAGTACAGACACCCCCCCTCTCAGTACAGACACCCCCCTCAGTGCAGACACGCCCCCTCAGTGCAGACACCCCCCCGTAGTATAGACACCCCTCCCTCAGTGCAGACACCCCCCCTAGTACAGACACACCCCCTCAGTGCAGACACCCCCCTGTAGTACAGACACCCCCCGTAGTACAGACAACCCCCGTAGTACAGACACCCCCCTCAGTGCAGACACCCCCCTCTCAGTGCAGACACCCCCCTCTCAGTACAGACACCCCCGCTCAGTACAGACACCCCCCTCTCAGTACAGACACCCCCCTCTCAGCACAGACACCCCCCTTCTCAGTACAGACACCCACCCCCCTCAGTGCAGACACCCCCCTCTCAGTACAGACACCCCCGCTCAGTACAGACACCCCCCTCTCAGTACAGACACCCCCCTCTCAGTACAGACACCCCCCTTCTCAGTACAGACACCCACCCCCCTCAGTGCAGACACCCCCTGTAGTATAGACACCCCCCCTCAGTACAGACACCCCCCCTCTCAGTGCAGACACCCCCCCTCAGTGCAGACACCCCCCTCTCAGTGCAGACACCCCCCTCTCAGTGCAGACACCCCCCTCTCAGTACAGACACCCCCCTCTCAGCACAGACACCCCCCTTCTCAGTACAGACACCCACCCCCCTCAGTGCAGACACCCCCCTCTCAGTACAGACACCCCCGCTCAGTACAGACACCCCCGCTCAGTACAGACACCCCCCTCTCAGTACAGACACCCCCCTCTCAGTACAGACACCCCCCTTCTCAGTACAGACACCCACCCCCCTCAGTGCAGACACCCCCCAGAGTATAGACACCCCCCCTCAGTGCAGACACCCCCCGTAGTACAGACAACCCCCGTAGTACAGACACCCCCCGTAGTACAGACACCCCCCCTCTCAGTGCAGACACCCCCCTCTCAGTGCAGACACTCCCTCTCAGTACAGACACCCCCCTCTCAGTACAGACACCCCCCTCTCAGTACAGACACCCCCCCGTAGTACAGACACCCCCCTCTCAGTACAGACACCCCCCTCTCAGTACAGACACCCCCCCGTAGTACAGACACCCCCCTCTCAGTACAGACACCCCCCTCTCAGTACAGACACCCCCACTCAGTACAGACACCCCCCTCTCAGTACAGACACCCCCTCTCAGTACAGACACCCCCCCTCAGTACAGACACCCCCTCTCAGTACAGACACCCCCCTCTCAGTGCAGACACCCCCTTTGTAGTACAGACACCCCCCTCTCAGTGCAGACACCCCCGTAGTATAGACACCCCCCCTCAGTACAGACACCCCCCCTCAGTGCAGACACCCCTCCCAGTAGTACAGACACCCCCCCTGAAGTACAGACACCCCCCCGTAGTACAGACACCCCCCCGTAGTACAGACACCCCCCTGTAGTACAGACACCCCCTATCAGTATGACTCCCAGCGCTGTGTGTGTCCCACGAGTGCGGGCTCCTCCTCCTCTGTGGGTGTAAACAGAGAGGAGGGCCACTGCCGGGTGTACCAAGATGGCCGGAGCTAGGCCGAAGCCGCGGCCTTTCCTAACGCTATGGCCGCGGCGGCAATCCGCAGATCACATAGTGTGCCGATCCGAAGGGGGTGACCCTTTGCACCACTAATTGTGATGACATTGCTCCTTCCATGTAATACAATGTATCAGTTGGAAGAGATATCGTATAATAAGAGCCGACGCCTTTCAGGGGCTTCAAATGCTCCTTCATCAGGGCCAAAAAAAATATTTTTTTTTGCAAAACAATTAGAAAAACAATTTCCTCTATTCTCCGTCTCTCACCTTTAGAAAGGAAGATGCCGTTGATGAGAGAACGGTAACAATAGAAGTGAAGATTTCATCTCGGCGTCTGCTGAGCGTACAATTGACGTTTCTAATAGATTGTTTACTGTGAAAATTGCGGGGAATAACGCCGACACACACACACATATATTTCTGACAATTCAAATACAATGCTGCGCTTATTATTTCCAATCAAGAAAAGAAAATAACGATATGTACAAAGAACTTAATCGCCGTCATTTCTGATCTCCGCGGCACCTTCATTCCCAGTGAAGCGCGGCAAACCAAATTGCTTCAGCCTGTAATTATCTGCTCCGCGCAGATTCCATTGTGTGCCGAATCGTCTGATGTCTCTCTGCTTTGCGCACCAAACGCGCGGTCCTGACAGCGAGCCGGCGCTGGGCGGCCGCGGGGGCTCGAAGTGCCTCTTTTATGCCGGATAATAGATTTGCCGTATTATTGAACCCAATGTACATTAAGGTGTTTTCAATCCCTCTTTTAATACGCCCCCCGCCGAGCGCCGTTGTCACACCGCGTGATGTAAGAGACGGGCGAGAACAAAACATGGAAGACAAAAAAAAAAGGAAAACATTTCATGCCTTGTTCACGCCGTCGCCTCCTGTTCCAGATACAACGCAACCATCAAAGAACGTGCGTCAAAGCTCGGTGTTTACACCGTCGCGCGGAGAGGTCTGATGTAAACACCGTCCCTTCCACATATTGGAGTTATGTAGGACAAACAGCGCATTCCGAGGCACAACCGCCTGCAGCGCGATTCGCTTCCATCAAAAGGTCAGAAAGATGGCGGATAAAAGGCGAGGCGGCCGGAGTCACTTAGGGAAGTTCTACAAACTTTAATGTCCATTCCAGAGCAACATACCACTCAGAAGTCAGAGATCGAGGCGCCGATCTATAAATGAACTCTCTCGCTCTTCTTGTCAAACATTCACTTTCTGAAGATGAAGAGATCTTAACCACTTCAGCCCCGGGCCATTAGGCAGGTAAAGGACCGGGACCCTTTTTGCGATTCCGCACTGCGTCGCTTTAACTGACAATTGCGCGGTTGTGCGACGCGGCTCCCAAACAAAATTGGCGTCCTTTTTTTCCCGCAAATAGAGGGCCAGATCCACATACATTTACACTTGCGCCGCGTATCAGAGATACGCTACGCCGCCGTACCTTACCTGGCGTACTTTCAAATCCACAAAGATTTTGCGCCGTAAGTTACGGCGATCGTAGTGTATTTCTGGCGGCGGAATTCAAATCGGCGATCAGGGGGCGGGTTTCATTTAAATGAAGCGCGTCCCCGCGCCGAATGAACTGCGCATGCGTCGTCCAGAAATTTCCCGCCGTGCTTTGCGCGAAATGACGTCGCAACAAGCATTTTTTGAACTTGGACGTGAGTTACGTCCATCCCTATTCACGGACGACTTACGCACAATCAAAAAATTCAAATTTCGACGCGGGAACGACGGCCGTACTTAACATGGCTAGTCTATCTATACGCCGCAAAATACCAGCTTTAACTATACGCCGGAAAAAGCCGACTAGAGACGACGTAAGAGAATGCGACGGCCGCGCGTACGTTCGTAGATCAAAATCGCTAATTTGCATACCCAACGCGGAAAACGACGTGAACTCCACCCAGCGGGCGCCAAAGTATTGCACCTACGATCCGAAGGCGTACGAAGCCATACGCCTGTCGGATCAAACCCAGAAGCCGTCGTATCTTGGTTTGAGGATTCAAACTAAAGACACGACGCGGGAAATTTGAAAGTACGCCGGCAAATCTGTAGATACGCCGGCGTACTCGCTCTGTGGATCTGGCCCAGAGCTTTCTTTTGGTGGTATTTGATCGCCTCTGCGGTTTTTATTTTTTGTGCAATAAATAAAAATAGAGCGACAATTTTGGAAAAAAAAAATCAATATTTTTTTACTTTTTGCTCATGAATTGGGACTTTTTATTTGTTTTTAGGATTTAATTTTTGGTTTTTCATTTCACAAATTTTATCATGTTGGTGATTATTTATGAAATGTAAATTTGCTTTTATTCCCTTTCGTATACTTTCTATTTATACACAAATTTGGTGTCGCAGATTTTGGTGTAGGCTGCTTATATGCGTTAAAATCTTCCCCAGCGGAGAGTTATTTTTGATTTAATAACTCCATATTAATGGCCTTGGGGGATGGGGCAACTCTTTATTAAACACTTCAGCCCCGAACCAATTGGCTGGCCAAAGACCAGAGCACTTTTTGCGATTCGGCACTGTGTCGCTTTAACTGACAATTGCGCGGTCGTGCGACGTGGCTCCCACACAAAATTTACGTCCTTTTCTTCCCACAAATAGAGCTTTCTTTTGGTGGTATTTGATCACCTCTGTGGTTTTTATTTTTTGCGCTATAAACAAAAATAGAGCGACAATTTGGAAAAAAATTCAATATTTTTTACTTTTTGCTAAAATAAATATCCCCAAAAAATATATAAAAAGACATTTTTTTTCCTCAGTTTAGGCCGATACGTATTCTTCTACATATTTTTGGTAAAAAAAAAATCGCAATAAGCATTTATTGGTTGGTTTCTGCAAAATTTATAGCGTTTACAAAATAGGGGATAGTTGTATGGCAGTTTTATTAATACATTTTTTTTACTACTAATGGCGGCGATCAGCAATTTTTTACGTGACTTCGACATTGTGGCGGACACTTTTGACACATTTTTGGGACCATTGTCATTTTCACGGCGAAAAGTGCTATAAAAATGCACCGATTACTGTGAAAATTACACTGGCAGGAAATAGGTTAACCACTAGGGGGCGCTAAAGGGGTTGAGTGTGTCCTAGGGAGTGATTCTTACTGTAGGGGGGGCGTGGCTGTGCGTGTGACGTCACCGATTGTCGTTCCCTATAACAAGGAAGAACTCACCTCTCCCTGTTCTTCAGCTCCTGTGACCCGATCGCAGGACACCGGCGGCGATCGCGTCTGCGGGTCCCGCTGGCGCGGTCACGAAGCTTCAGGCTGGACCGCCGACGCGTGCGCGACCCATGGCTGGGCACTTAAAGGGCAACGTAGCTGTACGGCCTTGTGTTGTTTGGTGGCCTTTGCTTGGGTTGTTTATTAGCTGTGGGTGGGTCCTGTAGCTGTATAACTATAACCACCCACAGGTGGAAGCGGTTACATCACCGGTCATAGCTCTCCTTCAGGAAAGTAGGCATGGGAAGAAATGTGATCAGGGTATATTTTTTGTTATGGAGACAAACAGCAGTGTCTGGACTCAAGAACTGTAAGCCAGAAGAAACAAGCAGCATAAAGGAACACAAAAAAAGCTCAAACCGGACTAAAAGAAGAGTTATCTGGAGTTCGGCTTAAATTTGTTAGTTACTTATGTAAAGTTTATCCAAATCTATTGGGTGCCAACGCTGCTCCTCCATGCAGTACAATTAATGAGCATTTTCTCCCTAGGACAGGAAGTGTGTTACTGGCAGGATCACCAGTTGAAAATGAAGAAAAACGGCCAGTGAACAACCCTAAAAAAAAGGCCAACACTGTCACTGGCTGTAGGGTGTTTGGTGGCCTTTTCTTAGGGTTGTTCACTGGCTGTAGGTAGTTTGGTGGCCTTTTCTTAGGGTTGTTCACTGGCTGTAGGTAGTTTGGTGGCCTTTGCTTAGGGTTGTTGACTGGCTGTATGCGGTTTGGTGGCCTTTGCTTAGGGTTGTTCACTGGCTGTAGGTAGTTTGGTGGCCTTTGCTTAGGGTTGTTCACTGGCTGTAGGTAGTTTGGTGGCCTTTGCTTAGGGTTGTTCACTGGCTGTAGGTAGTTTGGTGGCCTTTGCTTAGGGTTGTTCACTGGCAGTAGGTAGTTTGGTGGCCTTTGTGTAGGGTTGTTCACTGGCTGTAGGTAGTTTGGTGGAATTTGCTTAGGGTTGTTCACTGGCTGTAGGTAGTTTGGTGGCCTTTGCTTAGGAGTGTTCACTGGCTGTAGGTAGTTTGGTGCCCTTTGCATAGGGTTGTTCACTGGCTGTAGGTAGTTTGGTGGCCTTTGCTTAGGGTTGTTGACTGGCTGTAGGTAGTTTGGTGGCCTTTGCTTAGGGTTGTTGACTGGCTGTAGGTAGTTTGGTGGCCTTTGCTTAGGGTTGTTGACTGGCTGTAGGTAGTTTGGTGGCTTTTGCTTAGGGTTGTTCATTGGCTGTAGGTAGTTTGGTGGCCTTTGCTTAGGGTTTTTCACTGGCTGTAGGTAGTTTGGTGGCCTTTGCTTAGGGTTGTTCACTGGCTGTAGGTAGTTTGGTGGCCTTTGCTTAGGGTTGTTCACTGGCTGTATGCGGTTTGGTGGCCTTTGCTTAGGGTTGTTCACTGGCTGTAGGTAGTTTGGTGGCCTTTGCTTAGGGTTGTTCACTGGCTGTAGGTAGTTTGGTGACCTTTGCTTAGGGTTGTTCACTGGCTGTAGGTAGTTTGGTGGAATTTGCTTAGGGTTGTTCACTGGCTGTAGGTAGTTTGGTGGCCTTTGCTTAGGGTTGTTCACTGGCTGTAGGTAGTTTGGTGGCCTTTGCTTAGGGTTATTTACTGGCTGTAGTTAGTTTGGTGGCCTTTGCTTAGGGTTGTTCACTGGCTGTAGGTAGTTTGGTGACCTTTGCTTAGGGTTGTTCACTGGCTGTAGGTAGTTTGGTGGCCTTTGCTTAGGGTTGTTCACTGGCTGTAGGTAGTTTGGCGGCCTTTGCTTAGGGTTGTTCACTGGCTGTAGGTAGTTTGTTGGCCTTTGCTTAGGGTTGTTCACTGGCTGTAGGTAGTTTGGTGGCCTTTGCTTAGGGTTGTTCACTGGCTGTAGGTAGTTTGGTGGCCTTTGCTTAGGGTTGTTCACTGGCTGTAGGTAGTTTGGTGGCCTTTGCTTAGGGTTGTTCACTGGCTGTAGGTAGTTTGGTGGCCTTTGCTTAGGGTTGTTCACTGGCTGTAGGTAGTTTGGTGGCCTTTGCTTAGGGTTGTTCACTTGCTGTAGGTAGTTTGTTGGCCTTTGCTTAGGGTTGTTCACTGGCTGTAGGTAGTTTGGCGGCCTTTGCTTAGGGTTGTTCACTGGCTGTAGGTAGTTTGGTGACCTTTGCTTAGGGTTGTTCACTGGCTGTAGGTAGTTTGGTGGCCTTTGCTTAGGGTTGTTCACTGGCTGTAGGTAGTTTGGTGGCCTTTGCGTAGGGTTGTTCATTGGCTGTAGGTAGTTTGGTGGCCTTTGCTTAGGGTTGTTCACTGGCTGTAGGTAGTTTGGTGGCCTTTGCTTAGGGTTGTTCACTGGCTGTAGGTAGTTTGGTGGCCTTTGCTTAGGGTTGTTCACTTGCTGTAGGTAGTTTGGTGGCCTTTGCTTAGGGTTGTTCACTGGCTGTAGGTAGTTTGGTGGCCTTTGCTTAGGGTTGTTCACTGGCTGTAGGTAGTTTGGTGGCCTTTGCTTAGGGTTGTTCACTGGCTGTAGGTAGTTTGGCGGCCTTTGCTTAGGGTTGTTCACTGGCTGTAGGTAGTTTGGTGACCTTTGCTTAGGGTTGTTCACTGGCTGTAGGTAGTTTGTTGGCCTTTGCTTAGGGTTGTTCACTGGCTGTAGGTAGTTTGGTGGCCTTTGCTTAGGGTTGTTCACTGGCTGTAGGTAGTTTGGTGGCCTTTGCTTAGGGTTGTTCACTGGCTGTAGGTAGTTTGGTGGCCTTTGCGTAGGGTTGTTCACTGGCTGTAGGTAGTTTGGTGGCCTTTGCTTAGGGTTGTTCACTGGCTGTAGGTAGTTTGGTGGCCTTTGCTTAGGGTTGTTGACTGGCTGTATGCGGTTTGGTGGCCTTTGCTTAGGGTTGTTCACTGGCTGTAGGTAGTTTGGTGGCCTTTGCTTAGGGTTGTCCACTGGCTGTAGGTAGTTTGTTGGCCTTTGCTTAGGGTTGTTCACTGGCTGTAGGTAGTTTGGTGGCCTTTGCGTAGGGTTGTTCACTGGCTGTAGGTAGTTTGGTGGCCTTTGCTTAGGGTTGTTCACTGGCTGTAGGTAGTTTGGTGGCCTTTGCGTAGGGTTGTTCATTGGCTGTAGGTAGTTTGGTGGCCTTTGCTTAGGGTTGTTGACTGGCTGTAGGTAGTTTGGTGGCCTTTGCTTAGGGTTGTTCACTGGCTGTAGGTAGTTTGGTGGCCTTTGCTTAGGGTTGTTGACTGGCTGTATGCGGTTTGGTGGCCTTTGCTTAGGGTTGTTCACTGGCTGTAGGTAGTTTGGTGGCCTTTGCTTAGGGTTGTCCACTGGCTGTAGGTAGTTTGTTGGCCTTTGCTTAGGGTTGTTCACTGGCTGTAGGTAGTTTGGTGGCCTTTGCGTAGGGTTGTTCACTGGCTGTAGGTAGTTTGGTGGCCTTTGCTTAGGGTTGTTCACTGGCTGTAGGTAGTTTGGTGGCCTTTGCTTAGGGTTGTTCACTGGCTGTAGGTAGTTTGGTGGCCTTTGCTTAGGGTTGTTCACCGGCCCTAGAACGTTCAGTGGCCTTTGCGTAGGGTTTAGCACTTGCTGTAGGTAGTTTGGTGGCCTTTGCTTAGGGTTGTTCACTGGCTGTAGGGAGTTTGGTGGCCTTTGCTTAGGGTTGTTCACTGGCTGTAGGTAGTTTGGTGGCCTTTGCTTAGGGTTGTTCACTGGCTGTAGGTAGTTTGGTGGCCTTTGCTTAGGGTTGTTCACTGGCTGTAGGTAGTTTGGTGGCCTTTGCTTAGGGTTGTTCACTGGCTGTAGGTAGTTTGTTGGCCTTTGCTTAGGGTTGTTCACTGGCTGTAGGTAGTTTGGTGGCCTTTGCGTAGGGTTGTTCACTGGCCCTAGAACGTTCAGTGGCCCTTGATCTCAGGAGTGGTATGCTACAACGTGACATTTTAGTTCTTGGGTTTACATGCGTGTTTAAGCTCCTCTCGGGTCCATTGTTTGTACAGTGAATGGAAGCGGAGTTGTACAATCGAAGAACGAGAAATTGATTTAGAAGGGACTCTGAATGCAGAACCTGCCCGGTGAAGCCGATCCTTTGTGCCATTTCTGGGACAACACAGGATCTGAAATGACAGAGACAGAAATGTATTCATGGCCTCGGAAAGGTTCCCAAGTAAAGATGTTCCTCTCGGTATTTCTGTACGGATCCCACAATGGAGAACGGCGGCCCCGAGCCACTCAGCGCTGCACGGCCGGCACATCCAGAGAAAAGATTCATTGTCACCAGACTAGAAAAGGAGAATGATAACCCCCCCCCCCATGACCTCAGCACAGCTAGGAGGACCTGTCCCCAACCGCGGGGGCGCAGTCACCGCAATGGGAAAATTACGGCTCGTGTCCGCCGAGCAGACTAAGCGAGTTTCGTGTTTTGTCCCTGAATGAAAGAGTAGCAATAAAACACGCCGAGATGAAGAGATCGACTTCACTCAAATTATGACCTGTGGGGCGAGCCATGAAACTGGCCGCGTAGAAAATACGACTTTCAGACAATATCGCGCTCTGGCGTTATATGGAGCGACATTATTACACAGCGAATACATTGACAGCGGCTGAGTACAGCATGGCGGACAGCAGGGCTACCTACAGCCACCAATACATGAGAGGGAATTCACAAAGGGGGGGTGGAGCTTCATAGCTCCTCCTCTCTATGCAGTGTCCGGTGCAGACATGGCATAGAGAACTAAGCAGATCACTAAAATCTGGATTAAAAAAAGAACGTTCTATTCAAACATATAGGCCCGGATTCACGTAACACTTACGTCGACGTATCTCGAGATACGCCGCGTAAGTGTCAATGTGCGCCGTCGTATCTATGAGCGGTGCCCACAGAACTAGATACGCCTGAAAATAGGCTTCCTCCGACCGACGTAACTTTCCTACGCCGGCATATCTTGAGCGCATATTTACGCTGGCCGCCTCATTGCAAATATGCAAATGAGGGAGATATGTCGATTCACGAACGTAGTTGCGCCCGGCGCATAATATACGCGGTTTGCGTAAGGCTTACGTCCGGCGTATAGTTAAACCCCATCTATGAGGCGCAACTCATGCAAAGGTATGGACCAGGGAACAGCCGTCGTATTTTACGTTGTTTGCGTAGTACGTGAATAGGGCTGGGCGTAGGTTACGTTCACGCCGTAGACAGTGATCCGTCGTATCTTAGGGAGTAGTTCCGACGTGATTCTGTGCATGCGCACTAGGATACGTCCACGGGACGGTGCATGCGCCGTTCGTTTTAAGTACTTGTATGGCAGTCGGCCCATCATTTGCATGGGGTCACGCCTCATTAGCATGGCTCACGCCCACTTCCACCTACGCCGGCTTACGCCGAGGAAACCCAGCGCAGTTTGGGAGGCAAGTGCTTTGTGAATTCGGTGCTTGCCTCTCTGAGCTGCTTCGGCGTATATTAGATACGCTACGCCGGCATAAATATGCGCCAATGTACGTGAATCCGGGCCATACAGTGGAACCTCGGATTGCGAGTAACGCGGTTAACGAGCGTTTCGCAATACGAGCGCTGTGTATTTTGAAGGATGCTAACTCTGTTTGCGAGTGTCATCTCACAATACGCGCAGGATTCAGGCCAAAGCGGTGTGCAGTACCACGCTTGGCCTTAAGTAGGGTGTGCCGGAGCCGATCGGCGCCATTTGGAGCTGTTCGGAAATGCTACATTCCCAAGCAGAGGAGCGCCCGTGCCATTCAGCCGACGTATATGTACAAATTTTCCACAATAAAATCACATTAGAAGATG
The DNA here is from genome assembly GCF_905171775.1 of Rana temporaria. Taxonomy (NCBI): domain Eukaryota; kingdom Metazoa; phylum Chordata; class Amphibia; order Anura; family Ranidae; genus Rana; species Rana temporaria. Next base: position 1,235,949 of record NC_053493.1, read on the forward strand.
AACAAAGCGGCATCCTGCGCAGGCGATCTCCAAATACCGGTGTTCCGGCACTCAGATAGCCTAATGGCGTCACGTATAGGCCCTACGCACGTTTCGTCAAAAAATGACGTCTTCAGGGTAAATGGCCAAACGGGAATTCATTAATTATGGAGATGCCCCATTTGTAGCTATACCGTCCTCCACTCTTCTGGGAAGACTTTCCACAAAATTGTGGAGGGTGTCTGGGGGAGGCGGGGGAGGGGATTTGTGCCAATTTGTGAGGTCAGGTATAAAGCCAAGGGCAAAAACAAGCTAAAGAAAATATTACATTTTTTTTCTTATAAAAGCAAAATGTTAATCCAAAAATTGGCTTTGAATAACCCGGCTGAACTTTCAGAAGAATTACAACTACAGTGAGGGGGGAAAAGTATTTGATCGGCTGCTGATTTTGTGAGAAAGAAACGATCGGTCTCTATAATTTTATTGGTCGGTTTATTATAACAGTGAGAGAATAACAACAAAAATATCCAGAAAAACACATTTCAAAAAAGTTATTAATTGATTTGCATTTTAACCACTTAAGACCCGGACTTATGCGAATTCGGCACTGCGTCGCTTTAACAGACAATTGCGCGGTCGTGCGACGTGGCTCCCAAACAAAATTGGCGTCTTTTTCCCCCCACAATTAGATATTTCTTTTGGTGGTATTTGATCACCTCTGCGGTTTTTATTTTTTGCACTATAAACAAAAATAGAGCGACAATTTTGAAAAAAATTCAATATTTTTTACTTTTTGCTACATAAATATCCCCCAAAAACTATATAAAAAAAAATATTTTCCTCAGTTTAGGCTGTGAAAATGACAGTTGCAGTTTGGGAGATAACCTCTAGGGGGCGCTGAAGGGGTTATGTGTGACCTCATCTGTGTTTACAACTGTAGGGGGGTGTGGCTGTAGGTGTGACGTCATCGATTGTGTCCCTATAAAAGAGATCACACGATCGATGACGCCGCCACTGTGAAGAACGGGGAAGCTGTGTTTACACACGGCTCTCCTCGTTCTTCAGCTCCGGGGTCCGATCGCGGGTCCCGCGGTCACAGAGCTTCAGACCGGGTCGCTGGCGTGCGCCCGCGACCCCACAACTGGGCTTAAAGGGCCACGTACATATACGTTGATGTGCCCAGCCGTGCCATTCTGCCGACGTATATCGTCGTGCAGCGGTCCTTAAGTGGTTAACGAGTGAAACCTCGGATTGCGAGTAACGCGGTTAACGAGCGTTTCGCAATACGGGCATTTTTTTTTTTTTAAATCCTGTCTCGATTTGGAAGTGTTGTCTCGGAAAACGAGCAGGATTCAAGCCACAGCGGTGTGCAATACCGCATTTGACCAGAGGTGCGGGGGTGTCGGAGCCGAGCCGTTTGGAAATACTCGAAAAAACTCGGAAATGCTCAGTTCCTGAGGTTTTCTGAATTCGTCTGAGCTCCACCTAAAATTTCAGAGGCTCTCTGGTACCCCCCCCACACCCCTGGCCACATGCGGTATTGCATGCCATTATAGTCAATGCGGAACAAATTATTTTCATTTCCATTGACTTCAATGGGGAAAGTCGCTTTGATATGCGAGTGCTTTGGATTACGAGCTTCTCCTGGAACGGATTATCCTCGTCATCGGAGGTTCCCCTGTATTTGGCCCCCCCCATATCAATCAGCAAGATTTCTGTGCCCACAGATCCAACCCGACTCAAATAACAGCAACATGGACCTGGCAGAGGGTCTAACCCAACTCCACATGCACGCTGCGATTGGCTGTCACAGTGGTTATGAAGAGACGGGTGAACTACCAAAGAGAGGACACAGACGGCAGTACAGAGGGGGGTCTCAAACTGGCGGCCCTCCAGCTGTTGCGGAACTACAAGTCCCATAATGCCTCTGCCTGAGGGAGTCATGCTTGTAACTGTCAGCCTTTGCAATGCCTCATGGGACTTGTAGTTTCTCAACAGCTGGAGGGACGCCAGTGTGAGACCCCTAGTCTAACCCTTCCAAAAAAGTGTTCACTTTACATTTTGGGAGTTTAGATACACCTTACAGCTGAAAATGAATCCGCTCTGACTGGCTGCAGCTTCTAAGAAGCTCACAGTGTGCGGTGACATCAGAGGAAGGCGTTTCAGTCCAGGAGAGGAGCCGGTACACCTGTGCCAGACTGAAGGGGGCGGAGTTTATTAGATCCGACGGGCCAGATTCACAAAGAGATACTCCGGTGTATTATCTCCTGATATCTCCTGATCCCCCATCGTATCTCTGACTTACACTGGTCCTATCTATGCGCCTGGTTCATAGAATCACATACGCATAGATAGGACTAAGATCTGACAGTGTTACAATGTGTTACACTGTCGGATCTTTTTTTCAATTTAAAAATGGCGCCGGGGGCGTTCCCGCTGATTTACGATAAATAATATGTAAATCAGCGAGATACGCAAATTCACAAACGTACGCGGACCCGACGCAGTGTTCTTACGTCGTTTCCGTAGCGGCTTTCCCGTCGTATACTTACCCCTTCTTTTATCAGGCGCAGCCAATGTTAAGTATAGCCGGCGTTCCCGGGTCGAATTTGAATTTTCCAACGTCGTTTGCGTACGCCGATTCACGAACACGCGCGTCGCAAGTCACGCTCACGTCGAAACCACTGACGTCCTAGCTACGTCAGTGGGAGCAATGCACGCCGGGAAATTCCCCGGACGGCGCATGCGCATTTAAATCGGCGCGGGAACGCGCCTGATTTAAATAGTACACTCCCCTAGCCACGGAATTTGAATTCCGCCGGGGGATTTAGGATCCGCCGTCGCAAGTTTGGAGGTAAGTGGTTTGTGAATTAGCCACTTGCCTCCTAAACTTGCGGGAGCGGATCTTAATTCACGTAGATCGAGCGGATCTATAGATCCGCTGCGCTACGTGAATCTGGCCCATTGTCTTGGTGTAGCAGAGTGTGATGTGAGGTATTTGGATACTTTGTATCTTTTGGGTGTATTCAGGGACGGTGGGCAAACTAGGCAAACTAGGCAGCCGCATAGGGCGCATTGCTGCCTAGGGGCGCCAAGCAACTGGTGTTTATACTAGGCTCCATTGATGGGCGCTGGTGAGGCTGCATTTGATGGGCGTTGGTGAGGCTGCATTTGATGGGCGCTGGTGAGGCTGCATTTGATGGGCGCTGGTAAGGCTGCATTTGATGGGCGCTGGTGAGGCTGCATTTGATGGGCGCTCCATTAAAAAGGTGGGGCGTACATGGGCAGGGCAAGGGGGTGGAGTCAGGGGTGGAGCCGGGGGGGGGGCAGTAAAATGAGGCTCTGCCTAGGGTGTGACAAATCCTCGCACTGCCCCCCGGGTGTATTTCCTCTCACGCACTCTTCTTGGGTCTTCAATAGAAAAGGAGAACTAAATAAAAAATGGCGGCTCCACGGCGGCGTTTCTCCCCCTTCCAATCCGGGGATCCGGACTCCGGCCGGCCAGTAAATAAATCTTCCGATCGCTGAGAAGACATTGGCCGGTGCTTAGTGAAGCGCAGACAGAGCGACGCAGTGACAGAAAAGAGCAGAACGCGGGAGCTTGTCACCGCCGAACGCCATAATCCATCATAAACATCGCCGCACAAAAAACACGGGACAAAGAGCGCCCCCCCCCCCCTTCCCGGGCACATGGCATTCCGCGCCTGAGCTGTAATTGGAAATGGCGGAATGCTGATGGGAATGACACGCTTACAAAGGAATATAATTGGAGACGGGGCAGCGACAAGGCGGCGAGGGCGATAAGGAGTGCGGCGGCGTTTCTCCATATGGAAATCAATGTTATCCCGAACCTCCCCCGCTCCTTTCATTCCTAAGGAAATACAAACCTATTTGTCCATCGCCCCCCCCCCCCCCACATAAAACGCCGATCGTCACCGACGCGTGACGCACATAATCGCCCCCCCCCCTACACATAAAACGCCGATCGTCACCGACACGTGACGCACATAATCGCCCCCCCCCCCTACACATAAAACGCCGATCGTCACCGACACGTGACGCACATAATCGCCCCCCCCCCACATAAAACGCCGATCGTCACCGACACGTGACACACATAATCGCCCCCCCCCTACACATAAAACGCCGATCGTCACCGACACGTGACGCACATAATCGCTCAACGCCGCAACTTGGGAAATATGTCAGGCTTGTAAATGAGAGTGCGGCTCTGAGAAAGGGGGGGGGAGGGAAATACCGTGAGCACTTATCCCCCGACGCCTCTCCGGGGTCAGCGATATCCAATCACAGCAATAGAAATCTCTACAACAAAATAAATATTAAATACAAGTACATAGAAACGCACCAACTTCGCAAAACAAAAAACGCAAATCGACTATCGGCGAGAAAAATGGAGATCGTCACCCGGCCTGAAAACGGAACTCCGGGATCGGCAAATATACAAGATCCTTCCTGTATTCTTAGGGGGGTGACATAAAAAAACGCACAAAGCTGTAAGCGCATGGAATTCGTTCTGTGCGATTTGAGAGAAAAATCGAATGTTCTCAGGTTATAGGTCTCTGCAATTCGAATGTGTGAATGCAGGAAATCTTACATTATGGCCACTAGATGGTGCTAACTAGTATAGAAAATGGATGTGCTCCCCAGCGCCATCTAGTGTATATAATGTGGAATTTTTCACATTCAAGCTGCAGGGAATGCAGCCTGAGAACATTCGATTTTGCTTTGTTGGCACAGAACGAATGTTCATGCCGTTTGATGGAAGAACAGCGAATGTTTATAAATGGATCCCACTGAGATCTTTGTGTATTTCTTCCAGATCTGTGCAGTAATAATCCAGTGTGAGACTTCCTGTAATAAAGACCGCCCACTGCTGCTGCTCTCTCTCCTTGTGCAGGGGGACTGGTCTTGTCTCCGCCCCTTCCTGTAGTGGGTGGAGCCTGCTGGGCCCCTCCTATAACTCTGCCCTCTCTCCTTGTGCAGGGGGACTGGTCTTGTCTCCGCCCCTTCCTGTAGTGGATGGAGCCTGCTGGGCCCCTCCTATAACTCTGCCCTCTCTCTTTGTGCAGGGGGACTGGTCTTGTCTCCACCCCCACCTGTAGTTTTCTGCAATGGGTGGAGCCTGCTGGGCCCCTCCCACAGCTCTGCTCTCTCTCCTTGTGCAGGGGGACTGGTCTTGTCTCCGCCTTCTCTTGTCATTTTCTGCAAGCAGCCTATAGTAGGTGGAGCCTTCTGGGCCCCTCCCACAGCCCTGCTCTCTCTCTCCTTGTGCAGTGAATGGTCTTGTCTCCACCCCCTTCTGTAGTGGGTGGAGCCTAATTTGCCCCTCTTAGACCTCTGCTCTCTGCCCTTGTGCAGGTTGATTGGTCTAGTCCCCGTCCCTATCCTGTAGTGGGTGGAGCCTTCTGGGCCCCTCCCACAGCCCTTCTCTCTCTCTCTCTCCTTTTGCAGTGAATGGTCTTGTCTCCACCCCCTTCTGTATTGATTGGAGCCTAACTTGCCCCTCTTAGACCTCTGCCCTTGTGCAGGGTGATTGGTCTAGTCCCTGCCCCTATCCTTTTGTGTGTGGAGCCTAATGTGCCCCTCTTACACCTCTGTTCTCTCTCTCCTTGTGCAGGGTGACTTGTCTGGTCTCCGCCACCTCCTGTAGTTTTCTGTAGACAGCCTGTAGTGGGTGGGTCCTGCCGGGCCCCTCCCACAGCTCTGCTCTCTCTCCTTGTGCAGGGGGACTGGTCTTGTCTCCGCCCCCTCCTGTAGTTTTCTGCAGGCAGTCTATAGTAGGTGGAGCCTTCTGGGTCCCTCCCACAGCCATGCTCTCTCCTTGTGCAGTGACTGTTCTTGTCTCCGCCCCCTCTTGTCATTTTCTGCAATGGGTGGAGCCTGCTGGACCCCTCCCATAGCTCTGCTCTCTCTCCTTGTGCAGGGAGCCTGGTCTTGTTTCCACCCCCCACCTGTAGTTTTCTGCAATGGGTGGAGCCTGCTGGGCCCCTCCCACAGCTCTGCCCTCTCTCCTTGTGCAGGGTGAGCGGTCTTGTTTCCACCCCCCACCTGTAGTTTTCTGCAATGGGTGGAGCCTGCTGGGCCCCTCCCACAGCTCTGCCCTCTCTCCTTGTGCAGGGGGACTGGTCTCGTCTCCGCCCCCTCCTGTCGTTTTCTGCAGGCAGCCTATAGTAGGTGGAGCCTTCTGGGCCCCTCCCACAGCCCATCTCTCTCTCCTTGTGCAGTGATTGGTCTAGTCTCTGCCCCTCTCCTGTAGTGGGTGGAGCCTATTGTACCCCTCCTACAGCTCTGCTCTCTCTCCTTGTGCAGGGTGTCTGGTCTTGTCTTCATCCCCCTTCCGTAGTGGGTGGAGCCTGCTGAGTCCCTCCCACAGCTCTGCACTTTCTCCTGGTCTCGTCTTCACCCCCCTCCTGTAATTTTCTGTAGACAGCCTGTAGTGGGTGGGGCCTGCTGAGTCCCTCCCACAGCTCTGCTCTTTGCACAGATTATATACAACAAAGTGGCAATGTCGCTGCTACTTTTACAATGTAATTAACTAGATATGTGCTTTAATGGTGGGAATATGACATCACTGGGGATGGGGGTGGGGTTACATCGAACTATATATTTATCAATATGGTGGGAATATGACATCACTATGACATCACTGGGGATAGGAGTGGGGTTACATTGAACTATATACTGTATTAATGTGGTGGGAATATGACATCACTGAGGATGGGGGTGGGGTTACATCGAACTATATATTTGGGAATATGATATCACTATGACATCACTGGGGATGGGGGTGGGGTTACATCGAACTATATATTTATCAATATGGTGGGAATATGATATCACTATGACATCACTGGGGATGGGGGTGGGGTTACATCGAACTATATATTTATCAATATGGTGGGAATATGATATCACTATGACATCACTGGGGATGGGGGGTGGGGTTACATTGAACTATATATTTATCAATATGGTGGGAATATGATATCACTATGACATCACTGGGGATGGGGGTGGGGTTACATCGAACTATATATTTATCAATATGGTGGGAATATGATATCACTATGACATCACTGGGGGTGGGGTTACATTGAACTATAGATGTGTTAATATGATGGGACCCTACATGGCCCCCGAAACGTTGTCCTGACAGTGTGACGCATGTGACATGATGACGTCACAATAAATGGTGGAAATGCGTCTTCCGGAGGGTTCTGGTGACTTCTCTATTAGTTAATAGTTGATATTTAGAGATCAGCGCGGCTCGTGTTTCCATGGCGGTTTCACCATCACGCCGGCAGTCGCCTTCCTGCCTGTAAAGTCATCATGTGAAGTGGCAGCTGATTTGGATTGTGGAAAAGCGCAATCAACCTTTGTGCCCTGTCTGCGTTTAACATGAACGCACAAATCCGAGTTATACGGGCGGCTGGCGTTTGACGGCTGTATAGGTCACTCGGCGTGAAAGCTTCAACAATTATTGCGTTTGGTCCCGGCGACAGAAAAGACGGCTTGTCGAGGTGAAGCCATTTATGGGGGGGGGGAGGGGGGAGAGTAACGCGGATTTCTGTAGCTTTATCTTAATGGAAAATCAAGCGCAGCTTACAATCATCAAATGTCCGGGGTCTCCCCTCCCCCTTCAAGAATAAACACCGGGCTCACCGGACGGCACTTAATCACCCGCCAGATCCCATTCACAAATAGTCCGAGGATTACATCTCCGGGGCCCGGCTAAACGGCGCTTCAAAGGGGCCAATTTACAGCTTATAAAACACGGAACATGCGACTCCGATCCGAGAGCCGGTGGAGGATTCCAGGACTTCATTCCACAATAATAATATATATTGAATCGACTCCGATCCGAGAGCCGGAGGAGGATTCCAAAACTTCATTCCCCAATAATAATATATTGATCCGACTCCGATCCCAGAGCCAGAAAAGGATTCCAAGACTTCACTCCCCAATAATATCCCCAATAATAATATATATTGAATCGACTCCGATCCGAGAGCCGGAGGAGGATTCCAAGACTTCATTCCACAATAATATATATTGATCCGACTCTGATCCCAGTGCCAGGATTCCAAGACTTCATTCCCCAATAATATCCCCAATAATAATATATATTGATCCGACTCCGATCCGAGAGCCAGGATTACAAGACTTCATTCCCCAATAATATCCCCAATAATAATATATATTGATCCGACTCCGATCCCAGAGCCAGGATTCCAAGACTTCATTCCCCAATAATATATATTGATCCGACTCCGATCCCAAAGCCAGGATTACAAGACTTCATTCCCCAATAATATCCCCAATAATAATATATATTGATCCGACTCCGATCCCAGAGCCAGGATTACAAGACTTCATTCCACAATAATATATATTGATCCGACTCCGATCCGAGAGCCGGAGGAGGATTCCAAGACTTCATTCCACAATAATAATATATATTGATCCGACTCCGATCCCAGAGCCAGGATTCCAAGACTTCATTCCACAATAATATCCCCAATAATAATATATATTGATCCGACTCCGATCCGAGAGCCGGAGGAGGATTCCAAGACTTCATTCCACAATAATAATATATATTGATCCGACTCCGATCCCAGAGCCAGGATTCCAAGACTTCATTCCACAATAATATCCCCAATAATAATATATATTGAATCGACTCCGATCCGAGAGCCGGAGGAGGATTCCAAAACTTCATTCCCCAATAATAATATATTGATCCGACTCCGATCCCAGAGCCAGAAAAGGATTCCAAGACTTCACTCCCCAATAATATCCCCAATAATAATATATATTGAATCGACTCCGATCCGAGAGCCGGAGGAGGATTCCAAGACTTCATTCCACAATAATATATATTGATCCGACTCTGATCCCAGTGCCAGGATTCCAAGACTTCATTCCCCAATAATATCCCCAATAATAATATATATTGATCCGACTCCGATCCGAGAGCCAGGATTACAAGACTTCATTCCCCAATAATATATATTGATCCGACTCCGATCCGAGAGCCAGGATTCCAGGACTTCATTGCCCAATAATATCCCCAATAATAATATATATTGATCCGACTCCGATCCCAGAGCCAGAGGAGGATTACTTTGTATCTCTCTATCTCCCGTCTGATCAATGTTTATAAATAATGTTACTTTGTATCTCTCTATCTCCCGTCTGATCAATGTTTATAAACAATGTTACTTTGTATCTCTCTATCTCCCGTCTGATCAATGTTTATAAACAATGTTACTTTGTATCTCTCTATCTCCCGTCTGATCAATGTTTATAAACAATGTTACTTTGTATCTCCATCTCCCGCCTGATCAATGTTTATAAACAATGTTACTTTGTATCTCTCTATCTCCCGTCTGATCAATGTTTATAAACAATGTTACTTTGTATCTCTCTCTCTCCTGTCTGATCAATGTTTATAAACAATGTTACTTTGTATCTCTATCTCCTGTCTGATCAATGTTTATAAACAATGTTACTTTGTATCTCTATCTCCTGTCTGATCAATGTTTATAAACAATGTTACTTTGTATCTCTCTATCTCCCGTCTGATCAATGTTTATAAACAATGTTACTTTGTATCTCTCTATCTCCCATCTGATCAATGTTTATAAACAATGTTACTTTGTATCTCTCTATCTCCCGTCTGATCAATGTTTATAAACAATGTTACTTTGTATCTCTCTATCTCCTGTCTGATCGATGTTTATAAACAATGTTACTTTGTATCTCTCTATCTCCCGTCTGATCAATGTTTATAAACAATGTTACTTTGTATCTCTCTATCTCCTGTCTGATCAATGTTTATAAACAATGTTACTTTGTATCTCTCTATCTCCCGTCTGATCAATGTTTATAAACAATGTTACTTTGTATCTCTCTATCTCTCGTCTGATCAATGTTTATAAACAATGTTACTTTGTATCTCTCTATCTCCTGTCTGATCAATGTTTATAAACAATGTTACTTTGTATCTCTCTATCTCCCGTCTGATCAATGTTTATAAACAATGTTACTTTGTATCTCTCTATCTCCCGTCTGATCAATGTTTATAAACAATGTTACTTTGTATCTCCATCTCCCGTCTGATCAATGTTTATAAACAATGTTACTTTGTATCTCTCTATCTCTCGTCTGATCAATGTTTATAAACAATGTTACTTTGTATCTTACATTTTTACACAATGGGATCCCCTTTTTTCTTATCATCTATACATGAATGTATTGAAAATTGCGGATACCAAGGTGGGAACGCAGGATAAAGAGCTGACTCCATCGTGAGGCTTGTTACCCCTGTATGGGGTACATCCCCTTTGGGGGGCGTGTGAAGAGTCACCATTTTTGCCGATTAACCACTTCCCGACCGCTATAAGACTATAGACGGCGGCACTTTAAAGATGGATATCTCGGTAACGGCAGCAGCTGCTGCCACAACCGAGACATCCATCTTTAGTGTGAGCGGTTCTGTAAAAGATAACGGTGGTCTCTGCGGCGGATTCTCCGCGAGATCACCGTTATCGGCAGCGGGCCCCCCCTCCCGCCGCTCTCCCGCGCCCTCCGCCGCTTACCGTCGGTAGCGGCGGAGGCGATCGTGTCCTTCAGCCTGCTGTGTGAGGATGCGAGTGAGGGCAAGATGGCCCCTACCCGTCCCCATAGCAGGGCAGAAGTAACGTCAAAACGTCAGTCCCGCCCATGCGTCTTAAAGAGACATTTTTTTGTTGTCATTTTTTAAATGACAAAATTTCCATTTTTTTTTTTTTTTTTTGCATTTTAGTGTAAATATGAGGCGTGACGTCTTTTTGACCCCCGGAACTCATATTTAACCACTTCCCTACGGCCGTACGACTATTGACGGCCGCAGGGTGGTTCTAAATCTCTGAGCCGCCGTCAATTGACGGCAGCTCATTTCCGCGTTCCCCGCGCGCGCTCCCGAGCGCGCAGCGGGGAATTTCTGTGCTGGCCGTGTCCCTTGGACACAGCCAGTCACAGATCGCCGTGAACGGCCAATCGGAGCGGCCGTTTCCTAGGCGATCTGTGCGGCCAATGAGAGATGATCTCATATGTTTACATATGAGATCATCTCTCATTCCCGGCTCTCGCAGACAGCGGTGCTGTCAGGGGAGAGAGGAGACGGATCTGTGTCTCTTGTACATAGAGACACAGATCGGTCATCCCCCCAGTCACCCCCCCTCCCCCACAGTTAGAACACTAATATTAGGGTACACATTTAACCCCTTCCTCACCCCCTAGTGTTAACCCCTTCCCTGCCAGTCACATTTATACTGTAATTATTGCATATTTATAGCACTGATTGCAGTATAAATGTGAATGGCGCCAAAAATGTGTCAAAGTGTCCAATGTGTCCGCCATAATGTCGCAGTCGCAATAAAAATCGCAGATCACCGCCATTACTAGTAAAAAAAAAAATAAAAAAATAATAATTCTGTCCCTTATTTTGTAGGCGCTATAACTTTTGCGCAAACCAGTGGCTTATTGCGATTTTTTATTTTTTTTTTACTAAAAATATGTAGAATATGTATCGGCCTAGACTGAGGATAAAAAATGTTTTTTTTTTAAAAAAAATTAGCTATTTATTACAGCAACAATTAAAAAAATTTTTTTTTTTTTTCAAAATTGTCGCTCTATTTTTGTTTATAGCGCAAAAAATAAAAACCGCAGAGGTGATCAAATACCACCAAAAGAAAGCTCTATTTGTGGGAAAAAAAGGACGTCAATTTTGTTTGGGAGCCACGTCGCACGACCGCGCAATTGTCAGTTAAAGCGACGCAGTGCCGAATCGCAAAAAGTCCTCTGGACAGGAAGGGGGTTTAAGTGCCCAGTAAGGAAGTGGTTAAGAGGACCTGTCATGCTTTTTTCTATTACAAGGGATGTTTACATTCCTTGTAATAGGAATAAAAGTGATACATTTTTTTTCCCAGTGTAAAAAATAGTGGCCCAGATTCAAGTAGAATTGCGCGATATTTGCGGGGGAGCAGAGGAACGATTTTGCCCTGCGCCCCCGCAAATAGTTTGCGCTGCCCTCGATTCACGGAGCAGTAGCTTCGTGAATTTGCCCAGCGTAAGCGCGCGCAAGTTAACCTCTTCCATACAGGGCAGTTATACACACTTCCATACCAGGCCTATTCTGGCACTTCTCTCCTACATGTACAAATCATAATTTTTTTGCTAGAAAATTACGCAGAACCCCCAAACATTATATATGTTTTTTTAGCAGACACCCTAGGGAATAAAACGACGGTCATTGAAACCTTTTATCTTGCACGGTATTTGCGCAATAATTTTTCAAACGCCTTTTTTTTGGAAAAAAATTGTTTCATGAATTAAAAAAATTAAAAAACAGTAAAGTTAGCCCAATTTTTTTGTAAAATAGGAAAGATGATGTTACACGGAGTAAATAGATACCTAACATGTCACGTTTTAAAATTGCGCACACTCATGGAATGGCGCCAAACTTCGGTACTTAAAAATCTCCATAGGCAACGATTTGAATTTTTTTTACAGGTTACCAGTTTAGATTTACAGAGGAGATCTAGTGCTAGAATTGTTGCTGGCACTCTAACGCACGCGGCGATACCTCACATATGTGGTTTAAACGGCGTTTACATATGTCGGCGGGACTTGCGTGTGCGTTCGCTTCTGCGCGCAAGCTACCGGGGACAGGGGCGTTAAAAAAATTAATTTTATTTATTTTTTTATTTTTATATATTTATTTCTTTTTTTACACTTTTTTTTTTAATTTTTTTTTTTTTTTGATCACTTTTATTCCTATTACAAGGAATGTAAACATCCCTTGTAATAGGAATGTGTGTGACAGGTACTCTTTATGGAGAGATGCGGGGTCAATAAGACCTCACATCTCTCCTCCAGGCTGGAAAGCATGAGATCGGTGAAAAAAAATTCACCGATGTCATGCTTGCTGTTGCTTAGCAGCCGCAATCGCGGCTTTGTTTACTTACGGGACCCGGGCGTGACGTCATCACATCGCGCCCGGGTCCTCTGACGGTCATAGAGATGACTGGTGACCATCTGGTCACCAGTCATCTCTATGCTTCCTGCGAGCGCCGGACGATTCGTTCTCCGGGCCCCCGATGGCACGGGAGAGCCCAGAGAAGCACCGGATGACGGCGGGAGGGGGGGATGTCCCCTCCCGCCGCCTGTAAGAACGATCTAGCGGCGGAACCGCCGCTATGATCGTTCTTACGTTGTGCAGAATCGCCGGCACAAGAGAAGGATATCTGAATGATGCCTCTAGCTGCAGGCATCATTCAGATATCCCCCCCACAAAGCCCAGGACGTCATATGACGTCCACTCTGAACGGCAGAGGTTCTTTGTGGACGTCATTTTACTATGGGCCGGTAGGGAAGTGGTTAAATGATCCCGCCGGGGGCGGGAATCATTTAAATTAGGCGCGCTCCCGCGCCGAGCGTACAGCGCATGCTCCGTCGGGAAACTTTCCCGATGTGCATTGCGGCAAATGACGTCGCAAGGACGTCATTTGCTTCTAAGTGAACGTGAATGGCGTCCAGCGCCATTCACGTTTCACTTACGCAAACGCCGTGAAATTCAAATTTCACGGCGCGGGAAGGCCGGCTATACTTTAGCATTGGCTGCCCCTACTATTAGAAGGGGCAGCCTTGCGCTAAAAGTAGCCGTACGGAAACTCCGTACCTGGCTTGCGCGGGGCCCGCGCAAGCTTGTGAATCAGTGGTAGTATGCAATTTGCATACTATACGCTGATCACAATGGGAGCGCCCCCTAGCGGCCCCCGCAAGAATGCAGCCTAAAATCTGCGAGGCATAAGAGCCTTATGCCGCGCAGATTTTAGCCTGCAGTCGGTGTAACGAGGTTCCTGAATCAGGAGCACTCGTTACACCAGAGCAAGTAAGCACTTGCGCTGCGTAACCTATGGTTGCGCGGGCGCAAGTGCTTCTTGAATCTGGGCCAATAAAATAAATAAAAATAAATAAGAAAAAAAATAATTTTTTAAAGCGCCCGTCCCGACGAGCTCGCGCGCAGAAGCGAACGCATACGTGAGAAGCGCCCGCATATGAAAACGGCGTTCAAACCACACAAGAGAGGTATTGCCGCGATCGTTAGAGCGAGAGCAATAATTATAGCCCTAGATCTCCTCTGTAACTCAAAAAATGCAACCTACAGAATTTTTTAAACGTCGCCTATCAAGATTTTTAACCACATAACATCCGCCCGCCGTCAAATGACGGCAGGCGGAATGCTCTATTGTTCTGACAGGACGTCATATGACGTCCTGTCATTTAAAGCCCCTAGGGCGCGCGCCCGTCGCGTCACTGGGAACACAGTTCGCGTGCCCGACTGCCGCAATGGCCGCCGGGCACCCGCGATTGCCCAGTAACTGAGCAGGGACGTGGAGCTCTGTGTGTAATGATGGGGTGTAAACACAGAGCTCCACGTCCTGTCAGGGAGAGAGGAGACCGATCTGTGTCCCTTGTACATAGGGACACTGATCGGTCACCTCCCCCCCACAGTTAGAACACACCCAGGATACACATTTAACCCCTTTTCCTCCCCCTAGTGGTTAACCCCTTCCCTGCCAGTCACATTTATACAGTAATCAATGCATATTTATAGCACTGATCGCTGTATAAATGTGAATGGTCCCAAAAATGTGTCAAAAGTGTCCGATGTGTCCGCTATAATGTCGCAGCCCCGAAAAAAAAACACAGATCGCCGCCATTCCTAGTAAAAAAAAAATAAAAAAATCATTATGTCCCCTATTTTGTAGGCAATGTAACTTTTGCGCAAACCAGGTTATTGCGATTTTCTTTTTTTTTTTACCAAAAATATGTAAAAGAATACGTATCGGCCTAAACTGAGAAAAAAATATATATATTTTTTTTAAAAATTGGATATTTATTATAGCAAAAAGTAAAAAATATTGTGTTTTTTTTTTCAAAATTGTCGCTCTTTTTTTGTTTATAGCCCAAAAAATAAAAACCGCAGAGGCGATCGAATACCACCAAAAGAAAGCTCTATTTGTGGGGAAAAAAAGGACGTCAATTTTGTTTGTGCGGCACGTCGCGCGACCGCGCAATTGTCAGTTAAAGCGACGCAGTGCCGGAAGCTGAAATCTCATCTGGGCAGGAAGGGGGTGTATGTGCCCAGTAGGCAAGTGGTTAAGGGTAAAAGTTTGACGCCATGCCACGAGCGGGCGCACTTTTTAAGCGCGACATGTTGGGTATCATTTGACTCGGCGTAACATCATCTTTCACAATATATAAAAAAATTGGGTCAAATTTATTGCCGTCTTATTTTTTAATTAAAAAAAAGTGAATTTTCCCCCAAAAAAGTGCGCTTGTGAGACGGCTGCGCAAATACGGTGTGACAAAAAGTATTGCAATGATCGCCATTTTATTCTCTAGGGTGTTAGAAAAAAATATATATAATGTTTGGGGGTTTTAAGTAATTTTCTAGCAAAAAAAAACAGTTTTAGTCTTGAAAACACCGAATCTGAAAAACACCCGAGGTCCTGAAGTGGTTAAAGATGAACATTTCTTTCGCCAGCACTTTTTATGAACTTAAATATTGAGTTGTTTTTTTTTTTATGGACTTTTTGTTTGATACTTTGGTGTTGATTTTTTATTTTTTTGCTGAATTATACACTTTGGAATCTTTGGAGAAATCTTCACTGATCAGCTCATTATAAATGGACACTTTTGCACTTATATATGATGACGTCTTAAAGAGACAGGACACTTGATTGATTTTTTTTTTTTTATATTTTTTTATTGAAATTTGTTATCACTTCGCAGCACCAATTCACCCATATACAGTATATATATATATATTTATCTTACTCTTTCACTGATTCCACGCCTGTGGGTACAGCTGGGACGGGCTGTAGCAAATTTCATTTTCCTGGCGTGGAACACTTTATTTATTTTTAAATACCACCAAAAAAAAATGCTCTTTTTGTATGAAAAATTATATAAATGTCATTTGTGTACGGTGTTGCATGACCGCGCAATTACCAGTTAGTAACAGCGACAGTAACAGCAAACAATGCCTTGGTCGTGAAGGGGGTAAAATCTTCCGGAAGGCAAACTATGAAGAAAAATATGTACTAAGAATATAAAAAGTCTATAGATGCCCTTCCTATGCAGACCAGTGGGTGAGAATACCGTGATATATATATATAGAGAGAGAGAGAAGAGGGGCGTACCATTGAAAGACCACGAATCGCCCATCCCACGAATCCCCCATCCCATGAATCACCCATCCCACGAATCGCCCATCCCATGAGTCCCCCATCCCACGAATCGCCCATCTCATGAATCGCCCATCCCATGAATCCCCCATCCCACGAATCGCCCATCCCACGAATCGCCCATCCCATGAATCGCTCATCTCATGAATCCCCCAGCCCATGAATCGCCCATCCCACGAATCCCCCATCCCATGAATCGCCCATCTTATCAGTCGCCCATCCCATGAATCGCTCATCTCATGAATCGCCCATTCCATGAATCGCCCATCCCACGAATTGCCCATCCCATGAATCGCCCATCCCACGAATCCCCCATCCCATGAATCACCCATCTTATCAGTCGCCCATCCCACGAATCGCTCATCTCATGAATCCCCCATCCCATGAATCGCCCATCCCACGAATCGCCCATCTCATGTATCGCCCATCCCACGAATCCCCCAGCCCATGAATCCCCCATCCCACGAATCCCCCATCCCATGAATCGCCCATCTTATCAGTCGCCCATCCCATGAATCGCTCATCTTATGAATCGCCCATCCCATGAATCGCCCATCCCACAAATCCCCCATCCCATGAATCGCCCATCCCACGAATCGCCCATCCCATGAATCACCCATCTTATCAGTCGCCCATCCCATGAATTGCTCATCTCATGAATCGCCCATCCCACGAATCGCCCATCCCATGAATCGCCCATCCCACGAATCCCCCATCCCATGAATCGCTCATCTTATGAGTTGCCCATCCCACGAATCGCCCATCCCATGGGTAGACCACGGTAGACCACAAACTGTTACTGATGCGACTAGCCACGGTAGCAGGAGTCGCAGAAGGTGATTTACCATGGTTTTCTTCCTTTCTTGAAAACCGATCACAAACAGTGAAATTGGGATCTTTCACGTCGGAAAAACGCACGGTGCCATGTGGAGTCCCCCAAGGATCCCCCCTGTCACCGGTGCTTTTCAACATCTATCTTCGCCCTCTCTTTGATATTATCAGTAGCCAAGAACTACTTTATCACTCTTATGCAGACGATACGCAACTGTATTTTCGCATCTGCGACAAAAAGGATCATCATCTCAGTTTAGGGAAATGTCTCTCTTTGATAGAAAACTGGATGACTAAGAGTTATCTTAAACTCAACAGTTCCAAAACAGAACTCCTTATGTTTCACGCCAGCCGAAAGAGTCAACTGGCAACAACCTGGACACCCCCGCCCATTCTGGGCCAAATCATCACCCCTAGCTCCAAAGTCAAAAGTCTCGGGGTCATCTTCGACACCTTCATGACAATGGACGCACAAATAGGGTCAGTAGTCAGCGGAGCGCACCATTTGATGCGCCTACTACGCAGACTTATTCCATTTATCCCCAAAGAAGACGTAGCAGTCGTGGTGGGAACAATCGTGAATTCCAGACTGGACTATGCTAACGCCCTGTACCTCGGACTCCCAAAGTACCAAATCTCCCGTCTGCAAGTCGTTCAAAATACGGCCGCCAGACTGGTGACTGGGAAAAGGACATGGGAATCAATCTCACCTTCACTGAGATCCCTTCACTGGCTGCCAGTAAAAGACAGAATTGTATTTAAAGCACTCTGCCTGACACATAAGTGCATCCATGGGAAGGCGCCGCAATATCTTTGCGACAAGATAGAACCTCACAATTCGAATCGCGTTCTGCGATCCACCGACCAAAATCTGGTCAGGGTACCAAAAACCAAATACAAGTCCAAAGGAGAAAGAAGGTTTGCTTTTCAGGGTCCTAGACTATGGAACGCTTTACCAACCAGCATTCGGTTGGAGGAAAACCACCTGACTTTCAGAAGACGGATCAAAACTCTGCTCTTCTGATGTCATGAGACACGAACAACTAGCGCCCAGAAGCGATTCAGTTCGCATGTGCCGCGCTTTATAAATTTTTCATTCATTCATGAATCACCCATCCCATTAATCGCCCATCTCATGAATCGCCCATCCCACGAATCGCCCATCCCATGAATCGCCCATCCCATGAATCGCCCATCCCATGAATCGCCCATCCCATGAATCGCCCATCCCATGAATCGCCCATCCCATGAATCGCCCATCTTATGAGTCGCCCATCCCACGAATCACCCATCTTATGAGTCGCCCATCCCATAAATCCCCCATCCCACGAATCGCCCTTCCCATGAATCGCCCATCCCATGAATTGCCCATGCCATGAATCACCCATCTTATGAGTTGCCCATCCCATGAATCGCCCATCTTATAAATCGCCCATCTCATGAATCGCCCATCCCATGAATCGCCCATCCCATGAATCGCCCATCCCATGAATCGCCAATCTTATGAGTAGCCCATCCCACGAATCGCCCATCCCATGAATCGCCCATGTTTTGAGTCGCCCAGCCCATGAATCGCCCATCTTATGAGTCTCCCATCCCATGAATCTCCCATCTCATGAATTGCCCATCCCATGAATCACCCATCCCATGTACCTCCGTCCTATATAGGAGGTGAGCTTTGCTCCTGACACTCCTGTATATCATACAATGCGTCTTCACACAGGGCTCAGATCACCAGATACTCCATAATTCACCATTATCAGCGTACTGACTCTTTATTACATGTTTGTGTCACAGACACGCCCCACACGGCTCCGAGAAATTCTATCCATTCAACTTCCTGAACGTGTCATGGCGATGAGGTGAGGTCTTCACATTACATATTTCCAGCAAGTTAGTGTGAATGTTTTGGATGGGCCACTATACACTATACCTCCCACTGACACCAATTACGGGACACTATCATCTGCTGTTACCATCACTGACCACCAATGTCCCATCAACTATTGTTACCATCACCGTCCACCAATGTCCCATTACCGTCCACCAATGTCCCATCAACTATTGTTACCATCATCGTCCACCAATGTCCCATGAACTATTGTTACCATCACCGCCCACCAATTTCCCATTACCGTAAACCAATGTCCCATCAACTATTGTTACCATCACCGCCCACCAATTTCCCATTACCGTCCACCAATGTCCCATCAACTATTGTTACCATCACCGCCCACCAATGTCCCATTACCATCCACCAATGTCCCATTACCGTCCACCAATGTCCCATTACCGTCCACCAATGTCCCATCACCGCCCACCAATTTCCCATTACCGTCCACCAATGTCCCATCAACTATTGTTACCATCACCGCCCACCAATGTCCCATTACCGTCCACCAATGTCCCATCACCGCCCACCAATTTCCCATTACCGTCCACCAATGTCCCATCAACTATTGTTACCATCACCGCCCACCAATGTCCCATTACCGTCCACCAATGTCCCATCAACTATTGTTACCATCACCGCCCACCAATGTCCCATTACCATCCACCAATGTCCCATCAACTATTGTTACCATCACAGTCCACCAATGTCCCATCAACTATTGTTACCATCACCGCCCACCAATGTCCCATTACCGTCCACCAATGTCCCATCAACTATTGTTACCATCACAGTCCACCAATGTCCCATCAACTATTGTTACCATCACCGCCCACCAATGTCCCATTACCGTCCACCAATGTCCCATCAACTATTGTTACCATCACAGTCCACCAATGTCCCATCAACTATTGTTACCATCACCGCCCACCAATGTCCCATTACCGTCCACCAATGTCCCATCAACTATTGTTACCATCATCGTCCACCAATGTCCTATCGCCTATTGTTACCATCACCGCCCAACAATTTCACATCACCTATTGTTACCATCACCGTCCACCAATGTCCCATCACCTATTGGAACCATCACTGTCCACCAATGTCCCATCACCTTTTGTTACCATCATCCACCAATGTCCCATCACCTATTGGTACCATCACTGTCCACCAATGTCCCATTGCCTATTGGTACCATCACTGTCCACCAATGTCCCATTGCCTATTGTTACCATCACCGTCCACCAATGTGCCATCACCTTTTGTTACCATCATCATCCACCAATGTGCCATCACCTTTTGTTACCATCATCATCCACCAATGTGCCATTACCATATTACTATCCTGTGTGAACCAGAATTAATAATAAAGAACCATTAAATTACCTCCCTGAATAAACACTAAAGTATAATGTGATATGGAGAGCTCTCTCGGTTGTTTGTATTGCCGCTTGTGCCGAACACACCAGGAGAAATGTTTCCTCGATTGCATTGATTTTCGGTTCTGGGAGCGGCCGGGGAAAGTAAAATAGCAGAAAAAGTGATACAAATAGAGATGTAGGGAGAATATAAAGGAGAACACTAAATCCTCATAGTGGGAACCAGCCATACAGCCGGCGCCATAAACCAAACTGCAGTTATAATCAGCCGCGTGTTTGTCTGGAGGAGACTCCGGGGATGAGAGGGAGGTGCTCACATGTGTCCGCTGTGATCTACAGGTCTGAGTCTTCTGCAGAGACTGACCAGAACACGTTCCACTATACGAATAGAGTGCTAGCTCTGCCGCACAAGGTACCTCATTCCAAAGCAATACATATCTTAAAGCGGCACTCCAGGCAAACAGCTAAAAACACACACAGGAGCCGATTTGTATTTCTATCCGTCCAGTCCTGAGCTGGGTTCCCTGCATATAGTTGGAGGAGGCCCCATGGAAAGCAATGTGAGGCTGGCAGCTCCCGTAGCTAACCTTCTTCCTGGCTCTCTACAGCAAGGGTCCTCCCTTGGGTCTTCCCCTTTGTACAGCTTCCCCCATCACCAGGCAGGACCACTCCAGGACCATGCCATCCCAAGCCTATCACTTCTCCCATCACCAGGCAGGACCGCTCCAGGACCATGCCAGCCCAAGCCCATCACTTCTCCCATCACCAAGCAGGACAGCTCCAGGACCATGCCAGCCCAAGCCTATCACTTCCCCCTTTACCAGGCAGGACAGCTCCAGGACCATGCCAGCCCAAAGCTATCACTTCCCCCATCACCAGGCAGGACAGCTCCAAGACCATGCAAGCCCAAGCCTATCACTTCCCCCATCACCAAGCAGGACAGCTCTAGGACCATGCCAGCCCAAGCCTATCACTTCTCCCATCACCAGGCAGGACAGCTCCAAGACCATGCAAGCCCAAGCCTATCACTTCCCCCATCACCAGGCAGGACAGCTCTAGGACCATGCCATCCCAAGCCTATCACTTCTCCCATCACCAGGCAGGACAGATCCAAGACCATGCAAGCCCAAGCCTATCACTTCCCACATCACCAGGCAGGACAGCTCCAGGACCATGCCATCCCAAGCCTATCACTTCTCCCATCACCAGGCAGGACAGCTTCAGGACCATGCCAGCCCAAGCCTATCACTTCCCCCATCACCAGGCAGGACAGCTCCAAGACCATGCCAGCCCAAGCCTATCACTTTCCCCATTGCCAGGCAGGACAGCTCCAGGACCATGCAAGCCCAAGCCTATCACTTCACCCCATCACCAGGCAGGGCAGTTCAGGGATCACTGCCAGCTCAAGTCTATAGCTTCCCCATCACCAAGCTGGGGCAGCTCCAGGACCACATCCAGCATGTTAGGCCCCACACAGGTTATTAGGCCTAACAGCAGAGCTCCATCCAGCAGAACCTACACAGGCCTCAGGCTGGGGGAAGAGAGAGATCCCAAGGCCCGTCGCAAATGTGTATATCCTCCCCCAGCATGCACCAGTGGCCATTAATGTCCTACTGGGTTGGCTGAGGGAAATATAAATATCCATAGCTAAAGCTTGTTATGAAATCTCACCCTATTGCCAGTGGCACCAGTGACACCTACTGGCAGCTATGAAAAATCACAACCCATCTGAGCTTAAGTAAAGAAGAAAAACAATGCAATCAATCTGGGGCAAATACCGCCCAGCCAAAAAAAAAAAATTAGGCAATAGCCCGTTTAAGACACATAGTTGCATAGTTACATAGGTTGAAAAAAGGACACTGGTCCATCTAGTTCATCCAATAATAGAAAACCTCCATAGACAGAACCTTTTACCCTCATTTGATCCAGAGGAAGGCAAACAAACCTTCTATAAAGTATGGTCCAATTTGCTCCAGGAAGTTCATCCCTGGACTGTGCCCAGGGCCGATCACTCGCAGGTTATTGCAATTACACGCGAGGGGCTGCAATTGGCTGTGGTAGCTGCTTACTACCACAAATGCAAACAATGTTATCTGCCTTCGGCTATCTTTTGTAGGCTACAAATCCACCATCCACCCCATGTCATGGAGATGAAGAGAGGAGGATATGTTTGTAGTTTTAAATCGGGGAGCAGCCCAGGGTGAAAATGTTGTCACTCCATAAATACAGTAGGCTTGGCAACCTAGGACAGGAAGTGTTTTATTGGCAGGATCACCAGGTGAAAATTAAAGAAAAAGAAAAAAAAAACCTGATAAAATAAGGCTGCTATATATGACAATATTGTTCTTGGGTTAAACTTTTATGGTTGAGTATTAAGTTGAAGTAAAAGAGTGGGAGGCCAATGCTTTCCAGCCAACGTTTGCTTTCGTCCCGGGACTCTTCATCCTCAACTCCTTTAAGATTTTCACCGATATAGGACTATGTTCTGATCATTGGATTTCTGCACTCTAGGAAATCCCCGAATACGGCCAACACCCATCCCACAGAATTCTGCGCTGTATAAACCGCCTTTGACTGAATGACAGGAAGGTAGAGAGAAAGTGCAAAAAAGTTGATTATGAAAGATTTAATTAAGAAGCATATAATTTTAGAAAAGTGAACTTTTACACGGGGTAAATGAGATCAGGACTAATCAGGACGTTCCTCCCGCTGAGTACAAGATTCTGCCAATTTCCTCCCTCGGCTGCTATTCTCGTAATGATTGGTTTGTAATTATATTCATACAAATTTTCCAAATTAAGACGAGTGCTAACGACGACATAACAGAGACTTCTCAGTGGCAGCGAAATGCGAGATGGATGAGCTTCCTCTGACTTCAGACTACCAGACCGGTACACAAGATCAAAAAGAGACGAGACTGAATGATGAATGTTCTCTACAGTCGTGTGTTCATCAAAGAGGCCGGCTACCCACAGATCTAAGGGTGGTCATTGCCATAGACCTTCAGTCCATCATGAATGCCAGACTCATCCACCTTACCAACCGTTCAGTGTCCTCCACCCGTCTCTGCCAACCTGGCCTTCGCACAGTGTCTTCCAATCCTTCCACCCCTCTCTGCAAATCCTTCCATTTGCCTCAACCCCTCTCTGCCAATCTTTCCACTGTGTTCCCCACCCCTCTCTGCAAATCCTTCCACTGGCCACCACTCAGTGTTCTCCACCCCTCTCAATCTCTCCAACGGACACCATTCAGTGTCCCCCCCCCTTCCAATCCTTCCACTGGCCTCCACTCAGAGTCCTCCACCTCTCTATTTCAACCTTCCCCTTGCCACCATTCAGTGTTCTCAACCCCTCTCAATCCCTCCAATATCCTCCACCCTCTCTGCCAATCCCTCCAATGTCCACCACTCAGTGTCCTCCACCCCGTCTCTGCCAAACTGGCCTTCACACAGTGTCTTCCAATCCTTCCACCCCTCTCTGCAAATCCTTCCATTTGCCTCAACCCCTCTCTGCCAATCTTTCCACTGTGTTCCCCACCCCTCTCAATCCCTCCAATGGCCTCCACCCCTCTCTTTAAATCCTTCCAATGTACACCATTCAGTGTTCTCCCCGCCCCTCTTCCAATCCATCCACTGGCTTCCACCTCTCTATTTCAACCTTCCCCTTGCCACCACTCAGTGTTCTCAACCCCTCTCAATCCCTCTAATGGCCACCACTCAGTGTTCTCCACCCCTCTCTTCCAATCCTTCCATTGGCCTTTACTCAGTGTCCTCCACCCCTCTCTTCCAATCCCTCCAATGGCCACCACTCAGTGTCCCCCACCCCCCTCTTCAAATCCTTCCCCTGATACCACCCAGTATTCTCCACCCCTCTCAATCCCTCCAATGGCTTCCATCCCTCTCTGCCAATCCCTCCAATGACCACCACTCAGTGTTCTCCACCCCTCTCTGCCAATCCCTCCAATAGCCACCACTCAGTGTCCCCCACCCCTATCTTCCAATCCTTCCCCTGATACCACTCAGTGTTCTCCACCCCTCTCAATCCCTCCAATAGCCTCCACCCCTCTCTGCCAATCCCTCAAATGGCCACCACTCAGTGTTCTCCTACCCCTCTCTGCCAATCCTTCTCCTGGCCTTTACTCAGTGTTCTCCACCCCTCTCTGCCAATCCCTCCAATTGCCACCACTCAGTATTCTCCACCCCTCTGCCAATTCCTGCAATGGCCACCACTCAGTGTCCCCCACCCCTCTCTTCCAATCCTTCCCCTGACACCACCCTGTGTTCTCCACCCCTCTCTGCCAATCCCCCCAATGGCCACCACTCAGTGTTCTCCACCCCTCTCTGCCAATCCCTCCAATGGCCACCACTCAGTGTTCTCCACCCCTCTCTGCCAATCCCTCCAATTGCCACCACTCAGTGTCCTCCACCCCTCTCTTCCAATACTTCTAATGGCCACCACTCTGTGACCCCCAACACCTCTCTTCTAATCCTTCCCCTGACACCACCCAGTGTTCTCCACCCCTCTCAATCCCTCCAATGGCCACCACTCAGTGTTCTTCACCCTTCTCTACCAATCCCTCCACTGATTTACAATTGTCCACAGAATAAAATGCATAACACATGTTGAACTAACAACATCATACAAAGCCACCCACAACTCTGCTCCAAGCTACATCTGCACCTCCTAAGACCTCCTGTCCTCCAGCCCCCTCCCATTCTCACCTCCAGGACTTCTGCAGAGCCTCATTATGAGAAGCTCACAGTGTGCAGTGAAATCAGAGTAAGCCGTTTCAGTCCAGGAGAGGAGCCGGTACACCTGTGCAAGACTGAAGGGGAGGCCGGAGTCAAAACTTTTTTGTGAGGAAAGAATAAAACCTCTGTCAGGTTTTTGTGTGCCCATTGGGAAAGTCGTCCTTGTCTACTGGTTAGAGACATAAAATCTACCCCTTCAGATGTAGGTCCTGCCTAAGGCTGAGGGGTATGCAATCAGAGCAAATGACCTGTGACCTCTTAGGAGGCCATTACTCCCCCCTCCTCTACCTTCAATTTTCAAGTTTTATCTTTTATTTTTGTAATATTTGGATTCCTTCTTCACGAATGTAAAAGACGAGATCCAGTTTAATATGTGGCAGCATGTAAACCCCGGAGCTACACTTTATATGAGCGCCGAGTGTGAATTTCTGACGTTCCTCGCCATCCTTGTGCCCGGAATAAATCCTCATTGTGACGGCTCCTCCGTGTCACATCGTATCTCCGAGCCTTGTGCGGTTTGAGGCAAAAATCTGCTGATTTTCCTCTCGTCTTTTCCGCGTCGCTTCAAAGGACGTTCCCTGCGTACAATAGAAGATGTTTACCCCCGGTCATGTCTTTTGTCTTAATCAAGCAGAATGTGCTTTTCATGGGTCGTTCTTCAGGAGAGCGGCGTGGCTTGTGTACACAGAACACTCATCCAAGAGAGCGCAAAGATCGCGGATATTTTTAACACGCGTTTCAGACATTTGCGAAATGCTTTTCAATGGATGTCGTATTCTCTACGTTGATGGGCAGCTTATTTTTTTAATATCTCATGTTTTTAAACCCACTTTCATGAAAAATTGTTTTTGAGGCAGTAAACGCATTTCTAAATTTATCGATGAAGTTTGACGTCAACGGCATGGAAGTGGATTTAGAAACATTCTTTAGTAATGTACTTCACAGATAAGTGCACTTTAAAAACCAAGTACTTTCATCAACTTTGTTTAAACCCCCCCCTCAGCAGATTAATAGATCAGTGTCCTGTCACCAGGCAGAATGGGGAAATGCCTCGTTTACATCAGCATTTCCCCGTTCTTCCTCTCCATGAGATGAGGAGTCCGGGGGACCCGCGGTCACACTCACGGAGCTCGTGGCGGGGGCGTGCAGGCCCACAATGCCGCGTCTTAAAGGGCAACATATATATACGTTAATCTGCAAAAAAGTATATATCGGCGTGACACGGTCCTTAAGTGGTTAAATAGACATAAAATGGAGAGAAGTACAGCCGTGGCCAAAAGTTTTGGAAATGAGACAAATACTCATTTTCACAAAGTCCGCTGCCTCAGTTGTTATGACGGTAATTTGCATATACTCCAGAATGTTATGAAGAGCGATCAGATGAATTGCAATTAATTGCAAAGTCCCTCTTTGCCATGAAAATGAACTTAATCCCATAAAAAAAACAATTCTACTGCATTTGTGAAGAAGGCTTCTGGGCGCCCCAGAAAATCCAGAAAGCAACAGGACCGTCTCCTACGATTGATTCATTTGTGGGATCGGGGCACCACCTGTGCAGAGCTTGGGATGGGGGCACCACCTGTGCAGAGCTTGGGATGGAGGGAACCACCAGTGCAGTGCTTGGGATGGGGGCACCACCTGTGCAGAGCTCGGGATGGAGGGAACCACCTGTGCAGAGCTTGGGATGGGGGCACCACCTGTGCAGAGCTTGGGATGGGGGCACCACCTGTGCAGAGCTCGGGATGGAGGGAACCACCTGTGCAGAGCTTGGGATGGGGGCACCACCTGTGCAGAGCTTGGGATGGGGGCACCACCTGTGCAGAGCTTGGGATGGGGGCACCACCTGTGCAGAGCTTGGGATGGGGGCACCACCTGTGCAGAGCTCGGGATGGAGGGAACCACCAGTGCAGAGCTTGGGATGGGGGCACCACCTGTGCAGAGCTTGGGATGGGGGCAACGCCTGTGCAGAGCTTGGGATGGGGGCACCGCCTGTGCAGAGCTTGGGATGGGGGCACTGCCTGTGCAGAGCTTGGGATGGGGGCACTGCCTGTGCAGAGCTTGGGATGGGGGCACTGCCTGTGCAGAGCTTGGGATGGGGGCACCACCTGTGCAGAGCTTGGGATGGGGGCACTGCCTGTGCAGAGCTTGGGATGGGGGCACCATAACAACCATGGTGCTGTGATGATTGATGTGCCAACAGCAGAAACCAGCTATTGGCCCAATAAATTGCCCGTGAAAAAATTGCTTAGCCCCCGCGTGTGTGTACATCCCCCCCCCCCCCCCTCGCCCCGGCCTTGGCACAATTTTCTTCCACGCAGCCGGTCCCCGGTGCCAAAAAGGTTGGGGACCCCTGATGTAGACAGTAGAGGTGGCAATGCAGAAGATCGGCAGCACAGCAATACAAAAGGTGAAAACAGACGGCGATTGTTTTCGACACACCGCAGAGGAAATGGCGTCCAGTCGGGGGTTTATGCCGCGCTTGCCGACTGCAGGACTCCCGGAAAATATCAGAAAACAAAATAAAGAAATGAAACTCATCTCAGCGGTCACCTCGTTTGGCAAATTGCATAAGAGGGACACATTTATGTCCTCGGCTCGTTTTCTCCAATAAAACGGCATTGTAACTAACCCTCCACCTCCTTCTATCTCGGCTCCTCCATTTAATTTCTGTAGTAAAAACATTGATTTAGAGTCTGGCCTCCCGGGTATATTCTCCTCTCAGCATTCAGTCAGGCTAATAATATGTTCTCGGGAAGTCAGCAGAGATTGGAGAAGACAATGAGACCGGATTAACTCCTTACGCTGTCATACGGAGGAGGAAAGGAGAGAGAGGGGGGCCTGGGGAGTCCGCCGCTTTGGAAAACCAAATAGAGATGCCAATGTACCGGGGGATGGGATTCACCATGACGCTACCAGTTCTGATTGCTTTGGGCATCTGGGCTGTGTATATATCTATACAGTGTATATATCTTTATCTATATATCTATATACACACACGGGGCCTTTTTTCAGCGGGAACTTGGGGGGAACGCAGTTCCGGCACCTCTGAAAAACGCACAGTGTCATGCGGAGTCCCTCAGGTATCCCCTCTGTCGCCCGTATTGTTTAATATCTATCTCCGCCCTCTCTTTGAAATCATCAGTAACCAGAAGTTACTTTACCACTCCTATGCAGACGACACGCAACTGTATTTCCGCATCTGCAACAAAAAGGATCATTCTCTTGGACTAGAGAAATGCCTCACTCTAATAGATAACTGGATGACAAAGAGTTATCTTAAACTCAATGGTTCGAAAACACAACTTCTCCTGTTTCACGCTAACCGGAAAAATCACCCCGCGTCAACCTGGACACCCCCGCCCATTCTGGGTAAAACCATCACCCCTAGCACCAAAGTCAGAAGTCTCGGAGTCATTTTCGACACCTACATGACAATGGACGCACAAATAGGGTCAGTAGTCAGCGGATCCCACCATCTGCTGCGCCTACTACGCAGACTCACGCCCTTTATCCCAAAAGAAGACATTGCAGTTGTGGTGGGAACAATCATCAATTCCAGACTCGACTACGCAAATGCCCTCTATCTAGGACTCCCAAAATACCAAATCACTCGTCTGAACCAATTTTTTATTTTATCGCTAGGACAGTTGATAACAATCAAAAAATCCCAAAACATTTAAAGCATCTAAAACTAAAAGGTGTGAGGGGGCCTTAATTTTGGTCAATTGGTCAGAGACTGCAGACATGGTCAAAGATAGGGGGGCCCCCTTAGGTCAGCAGGGGGGCCCAGCAGTGGCTGTCTGTTGGCACCTTACAGTCCACCAACTTCCAAACCTCAGGTGCCCCTCTTCTTCCCTCCTTATTCCTGAGTACAACACCCAGAATCCCCCATGCCTGGCAGAGAAGGTGAAGCTTGCTGCATGAAAACTTAAGAGTATCTGCTGGGAGCTGTGCAGAAGATGCTACAGTTGGGGCCCGAAATGCCGATGTGCGCACCCTCTCCAAATGAAGCTCCATTCTATATCCTGAAGACAGGAAAAGGGGGCAAAGTTGTCCAAACCATTCTGCCACTCTACCAAATGTGGTGTCATTTTTGCCTGTGACCCCACTGTGGGAGGCATGGGGGTCCTGGAGGGGGCTAGGAGACTCTGTAGCATGCCTGGTAACCCTATAGGGGGATAAGGTTTCTGGACTGAGCTGGGGGCAATTGCGGAGAATGGAGGACTGTGGAAGGACTGGGGTTTTTGAGGGGCAATGTAAAAGGCTGGAAGTCACTCTGGGAGACTGTTGGGCACTGTAGTCTCTGCAGAAAGCTAGGAGACACTACGGGAGGTTGGTGGGCACTGTGGGCTCTCAAAGGGCCCTGTGGGAGGTTCGTGGGCACCGTGGTCTCTTAAAAGGGCCTGGGGGTTACTGTGGGAGGTTGGTGGGCACTGTGGGCTCTTAAAGGGCCTGGGGGAGTTGTGAGAGGTTGAGGGGCAATGCAGGCCACTATAGGAGGTTGGATGGCACTGTGGGAGGTTAGGGGGATCTACAACGAGCTGGAGAAGGAAGGCTGTGGCCTGGTGGTCGCGAACCCTAGGTGCTAGGCTAATTAAGTTGTTCCGGAGTGGGAAGTTAACCCCTTATATCTTGACCTCATGACAACGCAGGAAGTAAAAGGAAATTTACCCAACGGGGTCACAGACAGCTATAAAACCTTATACAGACCTAAGCCTTCTTTGGTCTACCACAATGATGGTCCGATAATGAGGTGCAGGAGGTGGTGGGCCAGAGACCACAGAAGTAGGCCACTATTTGTAGACCACATCACCTCAGTATCTAATGCCGCGTACACACGATCGGAAATTCCGACAGGAAAAGTCCGATGTGAGCTCTTGGTCGGAAATTCCGACCGTGTCTAGGCTCCATCGGAATTTTTCTGTCGGAATTTCCCCAAGAGAAAATTGAGAACTGGTTCTCAAATTTTCCGACAAGGAAAGTTCCAATTTCTCTGACCGTAGCGCGGAGACCTTTTCATACTTTTAGGAAATTCCGATCGTCTGTATGCAAATTCTCGACGGAGAAAAATCCTACGCATACTCGGAATCAAGTCGACGCATGCTCGAAAGCATCGGCTCGTCGTAGTGTTGTACGTCGCCGCGTTCTTGACGGGGCAGAATTTGATTTGACTGTTTGCATGCAACACAAATTTGAGCCAAAATTCAGTCGGAAAAAAATCCACGGTTTTCTTATCGGATTTTCTGATCGTGTGTACGCGGCATAAGAATCTGGGGAACTCTACAAGCAATCCTGACCTGGAGGTCCCTGCCATTCAGTGGTAGAGCCCATTTACATCTTTGCAGGGCGTTGCGTTAGGACAGACCATAGAAAGCAATGGGCTGCCAATGCACCATTTTTGGCAGTGCCCCGGACCGCATGTTAGCGTTGGCAGGGTATACAGTGGATGTTGCCGAGAATGTGTTTCTAACACGACAGCATCACGCTGATTCTCGGGCGACATGGTGCCGACATCTCGCACTCGCTGGAATAGACAAAGCACATTCCAGCGAGCGCGTCATAGAAGCGACGGGGATCCGACTTGGATTCCCGCCAAATCTAGCGTCGGCATTTGGTATGCATTCCCGAGAGGGAAAACCCCATATCCATTCACTTAGGGTGGGGGGGCGTTATCTGGGGGCCCCCTTATTTGAGGGGGCTCCCAGATTCCGATAAGCCCCCCGCCCGCAGACCCCGACAACCAAAGGCCAGGGTTGTCGGGAAGAGGCCCTGTCCTTATCAACATGGGGACAGGGTACTCTGGGGTGGGGGGGGCCCGCAGTGCGCCCCCCTGCCCCAGAGCACCCAACCCCCCCATGTTGAGGGCATGCGGCCTGGTACGGCTCAGGAGGGGGGGGGGGGGGGCGCTCGCTCGTCCCCACTCCTTTCCTGGCCGGCCGGGTAGCGTGCTTTGGATACGGGTCTGGTATGGATTGTAGGGGGGGGGTCTCCTTACAACCCATACCAGACCTAAGGGCCTGGTATGCTCCTGGGGGGGGAACCCACATCGGTTTTTTATTTAAAAATTGGCGTGGAGTTCTCCCTCTCGGGAATGCCGACGCTAGAATTGGCGGGAATCCAAGTCAGATCTCCCGTCGCTTCTATGACGGCTTTGTCTCCATCGCGGCAAGCCAGCTCGGCGCTGGCTCCCACGATGGGGCTCGTAGGTGGTCAATCTCGCAGAGAAAGGGAGCGAGATTGACACAATATCCCGGTCACCCGCTGTATGGGGGGGGAGGGGCGGCGGAATTCAGAATAACCATTAAGCATGCAATGTGCGTTGCTACTACTACAACTCGAAGATATAAAAAGGACCCCTTAGGAGCTCCTTCGCCTTCTATCTCTGATTTACGTCAACCCCGTCCCTCCACTAATGCAAACAACCGAAGTGCCGGTGACGGATGCGCTTTAAGAGGGCGCTGACGTTTTTATTAAACTAAATTGCGCTCGTACATTAAACAAGATTCCATTTGTGTATTTAATGATTTTTCTAATGGAACAGAAAAGGGCCGCTGCACCTCCCATGCAATATTCAGGATGGGGGGGAGGGGGGGGGGTTTGGGTTGCGGAGGAAGGAAGGAAGACCCAGTCAAGCATTACATGATAATTGGAGCTGGAACAACAATTGCTATTAATGCTGTTTATTATCATACAAGGATGGAGAGCGGAATTTTACAGACAAGGTTAAATTGTTAGGCTGCATTTCCACCCCGTAATAAAGAAATATTACTCGAGAACAAGCGCTGCGCGGAATGCGTTATAATTAATAGCTGCGCTAGGCCAGCAAAGGGAGAGAAATACACTGGGCCAGATTCAAGAAGCTATTGCGCCCGCGCAACCATAGGTTGCGCGGCGCAATAGCTGTTTTGCTCCCGCGTAGCGAATGCCCCTGATTCAGGAACATCGCTACGCGGACTGCAGCCTAGGATATGACAGACATAAGCCTCCTTATGCCTTCATATCTCAGGCTGCATTCTTGCGTTGGCCGCTAGGGGGCGCGGCCATTGTGATCGGCGTATAGTATGCAAATTGCATACTACCACCGATTCACAAAAGTTGCGCGGGCCCTGCGCACGCAAGGTACGGAGTTTCCGTACGGCGACTTTAGCGCAAGGCTGCTCCTGCTATAGCAGGGGCAGCCAATGCTAAAGTATAGCCGCCCTTCCCGCTCGTGAAATTTAAATTTCACGTCGTTTACGTAAGTGATTCGTGAATGGCGCTGGACGCCATTCACGTTCACTTCGAAGCAAATGACGTCCTTGCGACGTCATTTGCCGCAATGCACGTCGGGAAAGTTTCCCGACGGAGCATGCGCTGTTCGCTCGGCGCGGGAGCGCGCCTAATTTAAATGATTCCCGCCCCCGGCGGGATCATTTACATTAGGCGCCCTTACGCCGGGCTATTTAGCATATCGCCCGCGCAATTTACGGAGCTACTGCTCCGTGAATGGCGGGCATTTCAAAATATTTGCGTGGGCGCAGAGCAAAAATCGTTGCCCTTTGCCCACGCAAATATTGCACGGATCTACCTGAATCTGGGCCAATGGGTGCGGATAGGCTGAAGGCATCGCCAGGGTTTGACAAATTTGCTTGGAATCTCGGAGCCGGCTAAAAATGTTAGGAGCCAGAAAACGCGCAGAAGCAAACGCATACGTGAGCAGCGCCCACATATGAAAACGGTATTCAAACCACACAAGTGAGGTATCACCGCGATCATTAAGAGCGAGAGCAATAATTCTAGCCCTAGACCTCCTCTGTAAATCAAAACATGCAACCTGTAGAATTTTCTAAACGTCGCCTATGGAGATTTTAAAGGGTAAAAGTTTGTCGCCATTCCACGAGCGGACGCAATTTTGAAGCGCGACATGTTGGGTATCAATTTACTCGGCGTAACATTATCTTTCACAATATAAAAAAATTGGGCTAACTTTACTGTTGTCTTATTTTTTAATAAAAAAAAGTGTATTTTTTCCCAAAAAAAGTGCGCTTGCAAGACCGCTGCGCAAATACGGTTTGGCAGAAAGTATTGCAACGATCGCCATTTTATTCTCTAGGGTGTTAGAATAAAAAATATATATAATGTTTGGGGGTTCTAATTAGAGGGAAGGAGATGGCAGTGAAAACACTGGGGAAGCTCCATTAGAATTGCTGGTTTACTTGTCATGCCAACGACCACCAGAAGATGGCGCTGGATCACAGAAGGAAGCTTAGGCTTGCAGAAGGCCGCAAAGCCGCGGCCTCAATTACCGGCCGGCGCGGCCCGCCGTGCGTTTGCACGGAGACACATGATGGGGTATCCTGTGTCTCCTTGCACCCCCACCTCCCACGCCGCACGATCGCTGCCTTCTGCAGGCCTAAGCTTCCCCGGGCGCCAGGTCGCTAATTCTAGTCGCAATTGGGACCGGGCGCCCGGATTTTCTTCATATGGTTGTCAGAAAAAAAATGTATACAGTGGAACCTCGGATTACGAGAATAACCCGTTCCAGGAGAATGCTTGTAATCCAAAGCACTTGCATATCAAAGCGAGTTTCCCCATTGAAGTCAATGGAAACGGAAATTATTTGTTTCCGCATTGACTTCTATGGCATGCAATACGGCATGCGGCCAGAGGTGGGGGGGGCGCCGGAGACCTCGGAAACGCCGAGTACACTTCAGCTGACCTCAGCAAACCTCAGAAAGACTTTGGTCAGTCGAGCTGTTCTCGGGCCTTTTTACGCATTTCCAAACGGCGCTAATCGGCTCCGGCGCCCCCTACCTCAGGCCAAATGCGGTACTGCAGGCCCCATTAGCTTGAATTCTGCTCGTGATGCGAGACAACACTCGCAAACCGAGTCAGAATTCTTTTAAAAAAGTTGCTCGTCTTTCAAAAAGCTTGTTAACGGAGTTACTCGTAAACCGAGGTTCCATTGTCTAATATAATTAAAATAGTGTGAGAGTGCGGAGTCCTGCCACGGTGTTGGAAGGATTGAATGTCACGCAAGGTTCCGAACGATGCAGGTTGAGGGGCTCCAGGATGGATCTGCTGAGTGGAGAAAGCTGGACTTAGTTTTTTTTTCCCAGGAAGGGTAATTGCTGGGGTGGGTTCTGGAGTCCAGAGGCTTCGGAGAGTCTTGGGAGGGGTGAATCCTCTAATCTGGTGTCCACAGCTTCCTGGAGACCAGCAGGCCGGGTGGGCAAGGGGTGCACAGACAGTTCAATCAAGGGGTTGGGGGGGGGGGATTCAGGGCTCCACCAGGGAGACAGGAGGTCCCCTGCCCAGAGGACGGGGGGGGGGGGGCATGCAGGAGGAAGCTGTGAGTGAGACGCAGAGAGTCTGAACTTTGTGAGATGTTCCGGGGGGGGGGGGGGGGGGGGGTAGAATGTTCTTTAACCACTTCAGCCCCGTAAAATTGTACCCCCTTCCTGACCAGAGCACTTTTTGCGATTCGGCACTGCGTCTCTTTAACTGACAATTGCGCGGTCGTGCGACGTGGCTCCCCAACAAAATTTACGTCCTTTTTTCCCCACAAATAGAGATTCTTTTGCGTTTTTTATTTTTTGCGCTATAAACAAAAATAGAGCGACAATTTTGCAAAAAAAATAATATTTTTTACTTTTTTGCTATAATAAATATCCCCCAAAAATATATAAAAAAACGTTTTTTTTCCCCTCAGTTTAGGCCGATACGTATTCTTCTACGTATTATTGGTAAAATCGTAATAAGTGTTCATTGATTGGTTTGCGCAAAAGTTATAGGGCAGATCCACATAGATCGGCGCAGCGTATCTAAGATACGCTACGCCGCCGTAACTTACTTGTCTTTGTTTCAAATCCACAACGAATTTGCGCCGTAGGTTACAGCGGCGTAGTGTATCTCTGGCAGCGGAATTCAAATTGGCGATTAGGGGGCGTGATTCATTTAAATGAAGCGCGTCCCCGCGCCGATTGAACTGCGCATGCTCCGTTTCGAAAATTTCCCTCCGTGCATTGCGCGAAATGAAGTCGCAAGGACGTCATTTTTTAAACTTAGATGTGACTTACGTCCATCCCGATTCACGGACGACTTACGCAAAGAAAATTAAAAATTCAAATTTTGACGCGGGAACGACGGCCATACTTAACATGGCAAGTCTAACTATACGCCGCAAAATAGCAGCTTTAACTATACGCCGGAAAAAGCCGACTAGAGACAACGTAAGAGAATGCGATAGCGCAAAAAATAAAAACCGCAGAGGTGATCAAATACCACCAAAAGAAAGCTCTATTTGTGGGGGAAAAAAAGACGCCAATCTTGTTTGGGAGCCACGTCGCACGACCGCGCAATTGTCAGTTAAAGCGACGCAGTGCCGAATCGCGAAAACTGGCCGGGTCCTTTACCTACGTAATGGTCCGGGGGCTGAAGTGGTTAAGAGTCACAATAAATAAGCGGGTGACTCTGGGATGCTTTATGGAACGTCTCCCCCGGGGTGAGGCGATTTGGTGGCGCAGAAGCTCCAGCGCTCTTTAAATCTCCGATAGAAGCCGGATTTATAAAGGAATCAATCTCAGGGACCGGATACAAATTTAATGAGCCGGGGATTGGAAGTCACACGGGATAATTGATCGGTTACAAGGCTCGGCCTTTTGCCCTTTGCCCCCCCCTCCTGATCCAGAGTGAGGGATATATATATATATACTGTATATACATGGATAGGGCCTGGCGGGGAGAAATGCGCTCTCTGGCTGAAGGCCTCGAAGCATCTTCTAAAAATAAACAGAGAAAACAAGGCGGAAAATCGAGGGAAATGGGTTTCCAGACGGTTCCATCAATCTCAAGGTTGCGGCCGCGCCGGGGAGAGGACAGGCCGTAATAAACACCGGGGGGAGGGGGAGACACATACCACCGAAAAGATAAAACCGGCGTAAAATACACATTCATGGCGTTTCGTTTTCTAAAACTCGATCACCGGTCTAATGTATGGAAAAAGTCAGGAGCCCAATCAGGAGGCAGGGAATGAGAGGCGGCGCCCGATCACAGAAAGGCGCTGAAAAAAAAAAAAAGAACTTTCATGGCGGGATCCCCGGGGATTATTTTATTCAAAATCACAAAATGAAAGAAAATTGAAAATTAACGACGTTGGGCCGGATTCAGATACGAGGGCGTATCTCTGAGTGCGCTCGGTCGTATCTATGCGCCTGATTCTTAGAATCAGTTACGCATTGATTTCTATTAGATACGACCGGCGTAAGTCTCTTACACGTCGTATCTTAGGCTGCATATTCACGCTGGCCGCTAGGTGGCGCTTCCGTATAGTTCCGCAAGGAATATGCAAATTAGGTAGATACGCCGATTCAGAAACGTACGTCCCGCCGGCGCTTTTTTTTACGTCGTTTACGTTCGGCTTAAAGTTACCCCTGCTATAAGAGGCGTAGCTAATGTTAAGTATGGCCGTCGTTCCCGCGCCGAGTTTTGAAAATGTTACGTCGTTCGCGAATAGGGCTGGACGTCGTTCACGTCGAATCCAATACGTCCTTGCCGCGTACTTTGGAGCAATGCACACTGGGATATTTCACAGACGGCGCATGCGCCGTTCACAAAAAAACGCGGGGTCATCTTACATTTGCATAAAACACGCCCCCACAACATCCCCATTTGAATTAGGCGAGGCTTACGCCGCCACACATACGTTACGCCACCGTAACTAAGGGCGAAAGTTCTTTCTGCATACGGAACTTGCGCCCAAAGTTACAGCGGCGTACCGTATATGAGATACGTTACGCCCGCAGATAGATAGTCGAATCTATCTGAATCCGGGCCGTAAAGTCTAAAAGCAGGGGTCTCCAAACTGCGGCCCGAGGGGCCAGACGTGGCCCTTTGCTAGCCTTTATCCGGCCCTTGGGGCACTATTTCTTCCACCGATACCACTGAGGGGATACTGTTACTACTCATAATAGGGATAGTACGCCTATTAACCACCAAAACCAAGGCCATATTTATTCTCGCTCATGCCGTGCCCATAACATTTTCTGCCCCTGTTGGCCACAATCCGGCCCGCCTCCAGTCTGAAGGACAATAAACTGGCCCCCGGTCTAAAGGGAGACTAATGAGCAGGTTTACATACAGTGCTGTGAAAAAGTATTTGCCCCCTTCCTTAACCACTTAAGGACCCCTTCACGTCGAATGGCACGGCTGGGCACGCGGTCATGGAGCTTCGGACCGGATCGCGTGCACGCGCCCCCACGGCTGGGCTTAAAGAGCCATGTACGCGGATGTGCCCAGCCGTGCCATTCTGCCGACGTATATCGGCATGAATGGGTCCTTAAGTGGTTAAGGGCCAATTTTTATTTTGTTTTTACATTTTTATTATCAAATTATTTTCCTGAGAAGGCTCAGACCTTAGAGAAATTCTTATTTATCATATTACATTTCAGACACCCTCCATCTACTGATACGCCAGCCTAAGTCTCTCTGAATCTGGCTATTTATTTTTATGGTAAAAAGAGTCAGTATGCACTCACATATAGCAGAGGTAAAACCACACATCCAGTATCACAATGCAAGTTGATTGGAACCCAGTTCGCATAGCAGCACGTAGCTCCGCCCCAACACGTTTCGACCGACGCGACATCTTCCTGGGGCCTGTCTGGAGGTCTCTCCTGTTTTTGTCTACTTGGTGGATGAGAGTGCAAAGCCTGCAGTGGATACGTCTATATGGAGAACTTTAGGACTCCTTAACCAGAGTCAAGGCTTTCTGGTGAGCCTTCAGGTGTGTATCTGGTGGTGGTGACGTGGTCTGGCCGAGCGATGATTTTACAACACGCATTATCACAATCAGTGCCGGGAGAAGATCATCCAGTGCTCAGGGAAAAAATTACAAATTGCCCTCCCCCATTTATTATGTGGAGGGGGGGGGGGGAGAGAAAGCACAGCCTGCACCTCCCCCCAGCTCTCTCCTCCTCTCAATGCCGCTTCCAAAGCTGGGCTTACAGAAGAGGTGATACCACCGTCACTACTCCGGTCAGCCTGATAGTGGATGGAAATTGCGGTGCCCCCCCATCCCCTGAAATACACGCTGTACTCAGGGCAACCGCCCCCTTTTGCCCACCCCTGATCAAAATGTTTGACTTTTGTGGACTCTCTTTTATATGGTTATGTTTATTTTATCATGTAAGAAACTAGCCTACGTATATCAATGTTGTATCACTATGAAAAATATCTCAGAGTTCCAGCTGCCTTATGTTTGAATTAATATCACCCCACCAGTGCGGAGAAATTTCTTGGATAAAAAGAATTAGGGCCCACTTACTTATTTCCCATGAGAAGGGCACACTTACCTTGTACAGCGGAACCTCGGATTACAAGTATATTCCGTTCCAGGAGAAGCTCGTAATCCAAAGCACTCGCATATCAAGGCGAGTTTCCCCATAGAAGTCAATGGAAACTAAGGCCCGGATTCACAAAGTCCGAATGGCCGCCGTCGTATCTATGCGCCTGATTCATAGAATCAGTTACGCATAGATTTGGCCAAGATACGAGCGGCGCAAGTCTCCTACGACGTCGTATCCTGGGGTGCAATAATTACGCTGGCCGCTAGGTAGCGCTTCCTTGATTTCCGCGTTGAATATGTAAATGAGCAAGATACGCAAATTCACGAACGTACGTACGCCCGTCGCAATTAGTTACGTCGTTTACGCCAGCATAAAGTTAAAGCTGGTCTCTAGGTGGCGCAGCCAATGCAAGGTATGGACGTCGGTACAAGCGTATCTTTTTACGTCGTTTGCGTAAGTCGTACGCGAATAGGGCTGTGCGTAAGTTACGTTCACGTCGTAGGCAGTGTTCGACGTATCTTAGACATTCTATCCGACGCATGCGCACTGGGATACGTCCACGGACGGCGCATGCGCCGTTCGTTCAAAACGTCATTTACGTGGGGTCATGCTTTATTTACATAAAACACGTCCACCTATTCACAATTTGAATTAGGCGCGCTTACGCCGTAACATTTACGCTACGCCGCCGTAACTTAGGACGCAAGTGCTTTGTGAATACTGTACTTGCCTCTCTAGGTTGCGGCGGTGTAGCGTAAATACGCTACGCCCAACCACACTTACGCCGCCCTACGTGAATCTGGGCCTAAATTTATTAGTTCCGCATTGACTTTAATGGCATGTAATCCCGCATGCGGCCAGAGGGGGGGGGGGGGGAGGCGCTGGAGAGCCTTGTAAATACTCGGAAAGGGCCGAGGACACCTCGGCTGAACTCGGAAAATCTCGGGAACAAAGTATTTCCACGATTTTCCGAGCATTTACAAACGGCTCTGAATGACGTTGATCGCCTTCGATCGGCGTCGTTTGGCTCCAGCGCCCCCCCACCTCGGGGCAAACGCGGTATTGCACACCGCTTTGGCTTGAATCCTGCTCGTTTTGTGAGACAACACTCGCAAACCGAATTCGTTTTTTTTTGTTTAAATACAGCGCCGGCATTGCGAAACGCTTGTTAACCGCGTTACTCGCAATCAGAGGTTCCACTGCACCAATTTCCTATGAGAAGGGCACACCTACCTTTTTAGCTATTTCCTATGAGAAGGGGACACTTACCTTTTTAGTTATTTCCTATGAGAAGGGGACACTTACCTTTTTAGTTATTTCCTATGAGAAGGGCACACCTACCTTTTTAGTTATTTCCTATGAGAAGGGCACACTTACCTTTTTAGTTATTTCCTATGAGAAGGGCACACCTACCTTTTTAGTTATTTCCTATGAGAAGGGCACACTTACCTTTTTAGTTATTTCCTATGAGAAGGGCACACTTACCTTTTTAGTTATTTCCTATGAGAAGGGCACACCTACCTTTTTAGTTATTTCCTATGAGATGGGGACACTTACCTTTTTAGTTATTTCCTATGAGAAGGGCACACCTACCTTTTTAGTTATTTCCTATGAGAAGGGCACACTTACCTTTTTAGTTATTTCCTATGAGAAGGGCACACTTACCTTTTTAGTTATTTCCTATGAGAAGGGCACACCTACCTTTTTAGTTATTTCCTATGAGATGGGGACACTTACCTTTTTAGTTATTTCCTATGAGAAGGGCACACCTACCTTTTTAGTTATTTCCTATGAGAAGGGCACACCTACCTTTTTAGTTACTTCCTATGAGAAGGGCACACCTACCTTTTTAGTTATTTCCTATGAGAAGGGGACACTTACCTTTTTAGTTATTTCCTATGAGAAGGGGACACCTACCTTTTTAGTTATTTCCTATGAGATGGGCACACTTACCTGTTTAGTTATTTCCTATGAGATGGGCACACTTACCTTTTTAGTTATTTCCTATGAGAAGGGGACACTTACCTTTTTAGTTATTTCCTATGAGAAGGGGACACCTACCTTTTTAGTTATTTCCTATGAGATGGGCACACTTACCTGTTTAGTTATTTCCTATGAGATGGGCACACTTACCTGTTTAGTTATTTCCTATGAGATGGGCACACCTACCCCTTGTTGTTGAACCCCCCCCCCCATACATAATACACACAGCACAAAGGCAAATCTGAATTAAAAAGTTTATTGACAAACACGGCGGGTCGTCTCATCGATACAGCGATACTTCCATAGAGGTTTATTGTACAAATCCGTCATTTTCAGCATTTATCTTCATCCCATGTACACGGCTGGGCCGGCACAGAACAATGGGGGGGGGGGTGAGTGCTTGGAGTGACTCCTGAAGTTTGCCTGGTTTATGGCAACACCTCGTAAATCTATATCTTTCAGGCAACCTGTGGGCTGGAAGGGACTGACCATCTCGTTATGGACATTCAAATATTTCTACA
Organism: Rana temporaria; assembly: GCF_905171775.1. Classification (NCBI taxonomy): domain Eukaryota; kingdom Metazoa; phylum Chordata; class Amphibia; order Anura; family Ranidae; genus Rana; species Rana temporaria. The sequence continues at coordinate 1,276,930 of NC_053493.1, forward strand.
TTCTTAAAAGTAGAAGAGAAGCTCTTGGAATAAAATTTATATTTTGCATTCCAAGCCTCCCAATATTAAAAATCGTTTTTATCGAATATGAACTTTTATCGATTAAAAACGTACCTCGGTGCGCACTTCTCCAGAAACACCTGAGCTCCAGCTGCAAATGTACGATGACTATCCCGACAGCCGCAATACAACCACACCCCCTGCATGCACAGCACCACGAGCCCGTCCTTGAAACGGCTTGAGCTCATCCCGGCAATCAGCGCTGGTATTAAAGTTCTTCGGGCAGGTGGGCGAGACCCTTTTACAACACACCTCTGGGAACACCTTGGCACACCGGATTTCAACAAAACAGACATCAACTTCCTTCTGCACCAATATGAACATGGGAAAAATATTTCTTCATCTTCTGTCCTCCACCCGCAGGGAACATCTCGGACGTGTTTCGCCCTTTTTGGGGCGTAATCGTAAAGGGCTTTATGATTAAGCCCAGAAAAGGGTGAAATGTGCCAGTGGAGTTCCCTACAGGTAGAGAACATGAGATGAAGCCTTCTTAGGCCTCTTTCACACGGGCGGCCCGTTCAGGTCCGCCTGCCAGTTTTTTAGGCGGACCTGAACGGGCGCTCCGTGCTCCTCTATGGAGCCGCGGATGTCAGCGGTGACTTGCCCGCTGACATCCGACCCGCTCCACCAAAGTGTGACGGAGGAAAAACCTACTTTTCCATCCGCCTGGGTGATCGGATCGGGTGAACACGGACATACGGTCCGTATTCATCCGATTCCCCCCATAGGGGAGAGCGGAGAAAAGACACGGTCCCTGCACAGTGTGCGGAGCCCGCCCTGTCATCCGCCGGCTCAGCGGTGATCAACGGAGCGATCCCCGCTGAGCAAGTGGAGGTTCACGGGCGGATAATGATCCGCCCCGTGTGAAAGGGGCCTTATTCATATTTATGCAACAGGGAATCTGTGTCTGTGCACAGACGGTCACCTTTTAGTTGAAGTCTACTAAAGCCCGACAAGCTAGCTCTGTCTGTCTTGCACCAGTCTATTCAAATGCTGATACAACTGATACAGGTTTGTAGTGACTGTAGCTACAGTCACTGTGGAGCAACTCATCCTCAAATTGTACAAGAGAAGCGCTAAGGTCATTCAAGTCCAGGCTCCGCACTCTGCTCTGTGTTTACATTCGAGATTGGAGAGATGGAAGGCTGCTACTTAGTAGGTCACTACTTGGAGATGGAGAGCGGGGTGATTGGAGCCGATGGAAGACTGAGGATGAATGACTCCACAGTGCCTGCTGCTTCACCTTTTAGTTGAAGTCTACTAAAGCCCGACAAGCTAGCCCTGTCTGTCTTGCACCGGTCTATTCAAATGCTGATACAACTGACACAGGTTTGTAGTGACTGTAGCTGCAGTCACTGTGGAGCAACTCATCCTCAAATTATACAAGAGAAGCGCTAAGGTCATTCAAGTCCAGGCTCCGCACTCTGCTCTGTGTTTACATTCGAGATTGGAGAGATGGAAGGCTGCTACTTAGTAGGTCACTACTTGGAGATGGAGAGCGGGGTGATTGGAGCCGATGGAAGACTGAGGATGAATGACTCCACAGTGCCCGCTGCTTCAGAGGTCAGTAGGGGGGGGGCTTTTGAGTGGTACTATGTTCATTGTTTTGGGACACACAGGATTGTAGTACTCTGTGTGAGCGAGTCCCCTCAGACAGCACTGGTTCTGCTAAGACTTTTGACAATCATGGACAAGATAGACCTTTGGAATGCAGTGACAAGAGGTGGAATTGCATAGTAGACCACCAATGACTGATGGAGTTCAACTACTATGGAGGGCCTCACAGAAAGCAACAGCTTTACCAAAATAACATTTTGGCATTTTCATACATTTAAAAAAAGGCCCTTGCCAACTTCTGTAGTTGCAGGCACTGTGGATCAACACATCCTTAAATTGTACAAGAGAAGCACTGAGGTTGTTCAAGTCCAGGCTCCGCACTCTGCTCTGAGTTTACATTCGAGATTGGAAAGATGGAAGGCAGCTACTTTGTAGGTCACTACTTGGAGATGGAGAGCGGGGTGATTGGAGCTGATGGAAGATGAATGACTCCACAGTGCCTGCTGCTTCAGGAGGTCGGTGGGGTGCTTTTGTTTTATAGCATTTTTATTGCTTAAGAATTTTTCCACGGTTCCACTTGGTTTAGTCTTTTCTAATTAGAAGAGAAACACAGGCGCCTCTAGGTTAGAACTGTAAACATTTTATTGAGATACAGATGGGGGAGAAATCCTAGCCAGCAGGATCTCTGGGACCTCAGCGATGAAACTGAGGCTTGATTCAGGCCGATGGTGATTACGCCCGGCGCCACGTTCCAGTCATCACCATCGGCCTGATCCAAGCCTTGGTTTCATCTCATCCCAGAGATCCCGCTGGCTAGGATTTCTCTCCCCAGAGATCCCGCTGGCTAGGATTTCTCTCCCCAGAGATCCCGCTGGCTAGGATTTCTCTCCCCAGAGATCCCGCTGGCTAGGATTTCTCTCCCCAGAGATCCCGCTGGCTAGGATTTCCCCCCCCAGAGATCCCGCTGGCTAGGATTTCTCTCCCCAGAGATCCCGCTGGCTAGGATTTCTCTCCCGAGAGATCCCGCTGGCTAGGATTTCTCTCCCGAGAGATCCCGCTGGCTAGGATTTCTCTCCCCAGAGATCCCGCTGGCTAGGATTTCTCTCCCCAGAGATCCCGCTGGCTAGGATTTCTCTCCCCAGAGATCCCGCTGGCTAGGATTTCTCTCCCCAGAGGTCCCGCTGGCTAGGATTTCTCTCCCCAGAGATCCCGCTGGCTAGGATTTCTCTCCCCAGAGATCCCGCTGGCTAGGATTTCTCCCCCACAGGCAGAAAAATCAGCTGTTCAGAAGGCCGCTCTGCAGTGAACGCCACGCCAGTGTGGATGGACTCGTACCTTAACCTCCACGTAAGTGGATAATGCACTTGTATCTCATTAAAATGTTTACAGTTCTGACCTAGAGGCGCCCGTGTTTCTCATCTAATTTGCATATCTGGAGTCTGCTTTCCACTCCCCCCTCAAAGGCGGCCAAGGTTGTTTTGGACTGCTAAAGTAATGTATAGAGGTCTCCCCTCTTCATGTCTCCCCCTCCACAAATACCGAGGATCCACTTCAAGGACTCATTGATGGACTATTGTAATACATCTCATACTATTTAGCAGTGCCACTACCCATTTTTCTGTTTTAGTCTTTTCCAAACTGATCTTTCCCTTTTCAGTGGGTGGGGGGGGGGGGACGGGTTGCACTATTTTCTGGGAACCTTTGCACTTGATGTCTGAGATCTGTTCGGCTGCCTCTGGTACATTTTTTGTTAAATAATTTTATGAAGAATGCTACAGCGAGGACACCAGATAAATGGTGGGAGGGGCAAGAACTACGACAGGGAGGATCTCAGTCCCCAAGAAATACAATTCAATGAGGGAACGAGCCCAACGTTCTCCATTCAGACCTGATACACAATGTTTGGTTGTTTTTTCCCCTCTTTAACCACTTAAGCCCCGGACCTTTAGGCAGGTAAAGGACCTGGCCAGTTTTTGCGATTCGGCACTCCGTCCCTTTAACTGACAATTGCGCGGTCGTGCGACGTGGCTCCCAAACAAAATTGGCATCATTCCCCCCCCCCCCCCCCCACAAATAGAGATTTATTTGGGTGGTATTTGATCACCTCTGCGGTTCTTATTTTTTGCGCTATAAACATAAATAGAGCGACAATTTTGAAAAAAATTCAATATTTTTTACTTTTTTCTATAATAAATGTCCCCAAAAATATATAAAAAAAAACATGTTTTCCTCAGTTTAGGCCGATACGTATTCTTCAACCTATTTTTGGTAAAAAAAAATCGCAATAAGCGTTTATCGGTTGGTTTGCGCAAAATTTATAGCGTTTACAAAATAGGGGACAATTTTATTGCATTTTTATTATTTTTTTTTACTAGTAATGGTGGCGATCAGCGATTTTTTTCGTGACTGCGACATTATGGTGGACACATTGGATAATTTTGACACATTTTTGGGACCATTGTCATTTTCACAGCAAAAAATACATAAAAAATGCACTGATTACTGTGAAAATGACAATTGCAGTTTGGGAGTTAACCATGAGGGGGCGCTGAAGGGGTTAAGTGTGACCTCATCTGTGTTTCTAACTGTAGGGGGGCGGGGCTGGACGTGTGACGTCATTGATCGTGTTTCCCTATATCAGGGAACACACGATTAATGACAGCGCCACAGTGAAGAACGGGGAAGCTGTGTTTACACACACCTCTCCCCGTTCTTCAGCTCCGGTGACTGATCGCGGGACTTCAGCGGGCGATCGGGTCTGTGGGTCCCGCGACCGCAGTCACGGAGCTTCCGACCGGGTCGCGCGCCCCACGGCTGGGTACTTAAAGACGTACAGGTACGTGCTTGTGCCCAGCCGTGCCATTCTGCCGACGTATATCTGCAGGAGGCGGTCCTGAAGTGTCCTGGGGGGTGGAGGGTCCCGGGATCCGTATGTCCGTCAGTCACAGGGATGGAGCCAAGGGATGCAGTGAGGAGATAAGTGCCACAATAGTGAAGAGCGTTGTCTCCTCACTGCATCCCTTGGCTCCATCCCTGTGACTGACGGACATACGGATCCTGGGACCCTCCACCACCCAGGACACCATTGGAATCGATCCAGGAGAGGCGGCGCTGAACAGAAGGAGAGACCCCTTGCCCTATGCGATACACCTACTGGTTGAAGGTAAGGGCAATAGGAGATAAGTGATGGGATTCAACACCATATCCAGATGATTCACCCATTTGTATTGCTCCTAGGATGATACATGCACCATTCCATTGATAGACTTTATATTCAGTATACCACCCCCAGTGGGACTGTCTTTTTTATGATTTTGGCTCTCCTAGCCTACACATCACTCAGGTCACAGTGTGTTGGCCACTTTATTATGTGTTATTCACTTTTACTTTAGCGCTTATCACTATTTTTTATTATTGTCCGATCGTGTGTATAAGGCTTTAGACCAGTTCAAACTACGGCCCTCCAGCTGTTGCAGAACTACACATCCCATGAGGCATTGTAACACACGGATATTCACAGACATGACTAGGCATGATGGGAATTGTAGTTCTTGAACAACTGGAGGGCCATAGTTTGAGGCTTTAGACTTTATGGATCTGGAAGTCGGAAAGTAAAAGCAAGTCATGGACCGATGAATGAAAAACAGATCGGCGTGGAAGGAAGGATGGGCTTTATTTGGTTTAAAAATGGAAAAGTCTGAAAATTTCATTCTGCTCAAAAGGGAAACACTTCCCACACCAAGCGGACGAGAAAAAAAAAAATCTAGAGGCACCTTGTAAATAACTGTGTCACTTTGTCCATGGCTCTTCATCCCCACCACCACCATTGCTCCCCGATGCAGGACTTGGGATATTCCAAGGCATTGGGGAACATGTCCCCCCCCCCACCCATCAGTGCAATGCTTGGGCTGGGCACCATCCACCATGGAGCTTACAACGTGTTTGGCCTCCAGGCCCCAACAGAAGGACTAGGGTGCATGGCAAAGGTGGGTATCAGTGGGTGGGGGTATGTGCGTTCAAGAGGACCTTTCCCTTTTGCCCACAATGGTGATGGAGTCTCCTTGAGCAGACCGATTGCCATCTTATAATTAACCAACCAATGAGAGATTAGGCCAAAGCTTTCCTTTTCCAAGGAGTTACCGCAGTGCAGCCCAGGTGGTCGGTCTCTGAACAGGATACCGGGGGTCTTTGGGCTGCACGGTGGTAGCACAGCACAGCACCCAAGGATTCGAATGCTCTGAGAAAGAAGCAGCATGGATGGCCAAATACTGGTGACCGTTCTACCTTTCAGGCATCACCATCTAGTGCCTGGACGGAGACACCGGCTCAGAAATGTCTACCAGGGATCAGACCCTGCTGCAGCCTCTCACCTCCTGAAAGTTACAATGTTGCAGTCCGATCACTGGGGGGGAGGCGAGACTGAGGAAATGCTTTCTCCTGCCTGCAGCATACTGAGTACATCATCTCAGCCTAAGCAAACTTGTGACGGAGGAAATGCTTCCTCCTGCCTGCAGCAGACCGAGGACATCATCTTAGCCCAGGAAAACTCACTGGGGGAGGGGAAACTGGTGAAATGCTGCCCCCTGCCCTCCAGCAGAATAATGACATCATCTCAGCCTAGGCAAACTCACTGGGGGAGGGGAGATTGAGGAAATGCTGCCCCCTGGCCTGATGACATCATCATAGCCTAGGCCAGTGATGGAGAACCTTGCCACCCCTGATATTTTGGAACTACATTTCCCATGATGCTCAGGCACTCTGCGGTGTAGTTGAGCATCATGGGAAATGTAGTTCCAAAACATCTGGGGTGCCGAGGTTCTCCATCACTGACCTAGGCAAACTCACTGGAGGAAGGGGAGACTGAGGTCACGCCTCCTCCTGCCTGCAAGAAGAATAATGACATCACCTCAGCCTAGGCCAACTCACTGGGGGAGGGGAGACTGAGGTAATGCCTCCTCCTGCCTGCTAGAATAATGACATCGCCTCAGCCTAAGTCAACTCACTGGGGGGAGACTGAGGAAATGCTTCCTCCTACATCACTGCAGTAGACTAAGGAAATCATCTCAGCCTAGGCAAACTCACTGTCACTGGGGGAGGGGGAGACTGAGGTAATGCTTTCTCCTGACCGCCAGCAGACTGAGGACATCATCTCAGCCTAGGCCAGTGATGGAGAACCTTGGCACCCCAGATGTTTTGGAACTACATTTCCCATGATGCTCGTGCATTCTGTAGTGTAGTTGAGCATCATGGGAAATATAGTTTGAAAACATCTGGAGTGCCAAGGTTCGCCATCACTGGGGGGGAGGGGAGACTGAGGTAATGCCTCTTCCTGCCTGCTAGAAGAATAATGACATCACCTCAGCCTAGGCCAACTTCCTGGGGGAGGGGAGACTGAGGTAATGCTTCCTCCTCACTGCAGTAGACTAAGGAAACCATCTCAGCGCCAGGGCCGCCATCAGGGGGGTACAGGCATTACACCTGTAAGGGGCCCCCTTCCCATTTTTTTTGCATTACACCTGTAAGGAGCCCGATGGTCCCCACCAGGGCCCCTTACAGGTCGAGCCAGCCCCCCTCCCATTTTATTTTTTTGCATTATACATGTAAGGGGCCTTATGGTCCCCAGCCTGATGGTCCGTCACCACCCCTTCCCCCCGGTTCTCTGCTCCTGGGGGGCCCTGCCTAAAGCTGTGTAAGGGGCCCCAAAATTTGCGATGGCTGCCGTGCTCAGCCTAGGCAAACTGACTGAGGGAGGGGAGACTGAGGACATCATCTCAGCCTACGCAAACTGACTGAGGGAGGGGAGACTGAGGACATCATCTCAGCATAGGCAAACTAACTGAGGGAGGGGAGACTGAGGACATCATCTCAGCCTAGGCAAACTCACTGAGGGAGGGGAGACTGAGGACATCATCTCAGCCTAGGCAAACTCACTGAGGGAGGGGAGACTGAGGACATCATCTCAGCCTAGGCAAACTCACCAAAGGAGGGGAGACTGAGGACATCATCTCAGCTTAGGCAAACTCACCAAAGGAGGGGAGACTGAGGACATCATCTCAGCCTAGGCCAACTTACCGAGGGAGGGGAGACTGAGGACATCATCTCAGCATAGGCAAACTAACTGAGGGAGGGGAGACTGAGGACATCATCTCAGCCTAGGCAAACTCACCAAAGGAGGGGAGACTGATGACATCATCTCAGCTTAGGCAAACTCACCAAAGGAGGGGAGACTGAGGACATCATCTCAGCTTAGGCAAACTCACCAAAGGAGGGGAGACTGAGGACATCATCTCAGCCTAGGCCAACTTACCGAGGGAGGGGAGACTGAGGACATCATCTCAGCCTAGGCAAACTGACCGAGGGAGGGGAGACTGAGGACATCATCTCAGCCTAGGCAAACTCACCGAGGGAGGGGAGACGGAGGACATCATCTCAGCCTAGGCAAACTCACCGAGGGAGGGGAGACTGAGGACATCATCTCAGCCTAGGCAAACTCACCAAAGGAGGGGAGACTGAGGACATCATCTCAGCCTAGGCAAACTCACTGAGGGAGGGGAGACTGAGGACACCATCTCAGCCTAGGCAAACTCACTGAGGGAGGGGAGACTGAGGACATCATCTCAGCCTAGGCAAACTGACCGAGGGAGGGGAGACTGAGGACATCATCTCAGCCTAGGCCAACTCACTGAGGGAGGGGAGACTGAGGACATCATCTCAGCCTAGGCAAACTGACTGAGGGAGGGGAGACTGAGGACATCATCTCAGCCTAGGCAAACTCACTGAGGGAGGGGAGACTGAGGACACCATCTCAGCCTAGGCAAACTCACTGAGGGAGGGGGGACTGAGGACATCATCTCAGCCTAGGCAAACTGACCGAGGGAGGGGAGACTGAGGACATCATCTCAGCCTAGGCAAACTGACTGAGGACATCATCTCAGCCTAGGCAAACTCACCAAAGGAGGGGAGACTGAGGACATCATCTCAGCCTAGGCAAACTCACCGAGGGAGGGGAGACTGAGGACATCATCTCAGCCTAGGCAAACTCACCAAAGGAGGGGAGACTGAGGACATCATCTCAGCCTAGGCAAACTGAATGAGGGAGGGGAGACTGAGGACATCATCTCAGCCTAGGCAAACTCACCAAAGGAGGGGAGACTGAGGACATCATCTCAGCCTAGGCAAACTCACCGAGGGAGGGGAGACTGAGGACATCATCTCAGCCTAGGCAAACTCACCAAAGGAGGGGAGACTGAGGACATCATCTCAGCCTAGGCAAACTGACTGAGGGAGGGGAGACTGAGGACATCATCTCAGCCTAGGCAAACTCACCAAAGGAGGGGAGACTGAGGACATCATCTCAGCCTAGGCAAACTCACCGAGGGAGGGGAGACTGAGGACATCATCTCAGCCTAGGCAAACTCACCAAAGGAGGGGAGACTGAGGACATCATCTCAGCCTAGGCAAACTCACCGAGGGAGGGGAGACTGAGGACATCATCTCAGCCTAGGAAAACTCACCGAGGGAGGGGAGACTGAGGACATCATCTCAGCCTAGGCAAACTCACCGAGGGAGGGGAGACCGAGGACATCATCTCAGCCTAGGCAAACTCACCAAAGGAGGGGAGACTGGGGACATCATCTCAGCCTAGGCAAACTCACCGAGGGGGGGGGGAGACTGAGGACATCATCTCAGCCTAGGCCAACTCACCAAAGGAGGGGAGACTGGGGACATCATCTCAGCCTAGGCAAACTCACCAAAGGAGGGGAGACTGAGGACATCATCTCAGCCTAGACAAACTCACCAAAGGAGGGGAGACTGAGGACATCATCTCAGCCTAGGCAAACTCACTGAGGGAGGGGAGACTGAGGACATCATCTCAGCCTAGGCAAACTGACTGAGGACATCATCTCAGCCTAGGCCAACTCACTGAGGGAGGGGAGACTGAGGACATCATCTCAGCCTAGGCAAACTCACCGAGGGAGGGGAGACGGAGGACATCATGTCAGCCTAGGCAAACTCACCGAGGGAGGGGAGACTGAGGACATCATCTCAGCCTAGGAAAATTTACTGACTGGAGCTCAAGGACTCATTTTTAATTAAATCAGAATTTTTGTTTGTTAAAATAATAATAATCATCATTGTGTTCCTGAATATTGTGTCTCGCCAGGAACCGATTCATGAAAACTCGAAAACTTATTCAAAGATCCATCCAATTTAAAGACAATATTAGAGCTTTGCCATCAATTACCGAATCCCGTCCCCCAAAACTTTTCTTACTGACATGCAAGCATAAAGGAAAAAGTAACTGTAAAGAAAATTCAAAATATTCTGTATCAGAAAATAACAAAAATATAACACAACAGTAGTAATAACACAAAAATAAAGAAACATAAAAAAAAAAATGTCTAGAAAAACAAAATGTTAAATGGGGGGCTATAAACAGACTCCAATGATGTACATTACACTGCGGTGCGCCCCCTCCTGGCACGGTTAGGGGGGGGGGGGGGGTTGTGAAATTATACTGTAAGTGGCACCTTTTAAGATCAAATAAATCTAAATACCATAATAAAAAAATAAAACAGCTACACAAAAGTATTTTAATAATTCGCTAAAATGAAAAAGAAACGTCACCGACTGAGAAGAATTCAGGGGAAGTCTATGAGATACTTGCGATGTTTTTCCTTTTCATGTTTTATTCTCTTATTATTTCTTAGAACATTTTACAGTCAATTTCCTACAAAAGTCCTCACAGCCCCGCCTCTCTTCTGGGAACGTCCAATGACTGTCTGTGCCGTTCCAGTTCCTCCACCTCTTCCCTACATATCCTTGTGTGTAGGGAAAACTTGAGAGCAGAGGTCTCCAAACCAGATGTGGCCCCTTACATGTCTTTAACCAGCCCAAGGGGTAGAATTCCTCCGACTGACACCAATGATGGGACACTATTCCTCCGACTGACACCAATGATGGGACACTATTCCTCCCACTGATACCAATGATGGGACACTATTCCTCCCACTGACACCAATGATGGGACACTATTCCTCCCACTGACACCAATGATGGGACACTATTCTTTCTACTGACACCAATGATGGGACACTATTCCTCCCACTGACACCAATGATGTGGAAATATTCCTCCCACTGACACCAATGATGGGACACTATTCCTCCCACTCACACCAATGATGGGACACTATTCCTCCCACTGACACCGATGATGGGACACTATTCCTCCCACTGACACCAATGATGGGACACTATTCCTCCCACTGACACCAATGATGGGACACTATTCCTCCCACTGACACCAATGATGGGACACTATTCCTCCCACTGACACCAATGATGGGACACTATTCCTCCCACTGACACCAATGATGGGACACTATTCCTCCCACTGACACCAATGATGGGACACTATTCCTAAGCCATTTTTTTTTACTCCCACTGACCACCAAGCCAAGCATTAGTCCCTCCAACTGGTTACAAGTTTAGCCCTTCTGAAGGGCAGTAAGCTGGCCCTTTGGTTAGAAGGTTTGGAGACCCGTGCTATAGAGTGTCACTTGAGTAACAGCTCTGAGTCTGGTGACATCACATCCAATATGGCGGCCCCTGGTTGCGGTTGCCTACACAAGGGAGGCATTTACAGGTAAAGTGTATAAAAATGTGTAATTGGGAAGATTTTCGGTGAATAGTGAGCGACAGGGACTCTGTAACTAAGGGATAAACCCATGAGGCAGATTTCTATGGGCATCGCACTTCCTGTCCAGTACCCCATGGAAGAATAGTGTTACCCGGTACAATAGGGGTCCATTCACACCCGGTGCATTGCAATAATACGGCAATGAGAATTGCGCTAAAGGGGTTGTAAAGGTTTGTTTTTTATTTTCTAAATAGTTTCCTTTAAGCTCGTGCATTGTTGGTTCACTTACCTTTTCCCTCCATTTCCCTTTCTAAATGTTTTTTTTCTTTGTCCGAATTTCTCACTTCCTGTTGCTCCTCAGTAAGCTTGCCCCCATCATCCGAGCCGTTCTGGCTGGGGGTTAGTCAGCGTGCTCGCCCCTTCCCTTGGGACTACATTCCTGCGGGGAGACGCTGTGAACATAGGGATGTAGTCCCAAGGGAGGGGGCGAGCACGCTGACTAACCCCCAGCCAGAACGGCTCGGATGATGGTGGCAAGCTTACTGAGAAGGAACAGGATGTGAGAAATTCAGACAAAGAAAAAAAAAAACTTTTCCTTCCATTTCCCTTCTAAATGTTTTTTTTTTCTTTGTCTGAATTTCTCACTTCCGGTTCCTCCCAAGTAAGCTTGCCCCCATCACCCAAGCCGTTCTGGCTGGGGGTTAGTCAGCGTGCTTGCCCCCTCCCTTGGGACGACATCCCTATGTTCACAGCGTCTCCCCGCAGGGATGTAGTCCCAAGGGAGGGGGCGAGCACGCTGACTAACCCCCAGCCAGAACGGCTCGGATGATGGGGGCAAGCTTACTGGGGAGGAACAGGAAGTGAGAAATTCAGACAAAGGAAAAAAAAAACATTTAGAAGGGAAATGGAGGGAAAAAGTAAGTGACCCAACAATGCACGAGATTAAAGGAACCAATTTAGAAAATAAAAAACAAACCTTTGCAACCCCTTTAAAGCGGAGGTTCACCCTAAAACATCTATATACCATTACATCCAGCATACTTCCCACATCTACAGTATGCTGGTATTTTTTTCTTTTCGCTGTACATACCGTCTTATAGTTCTTTTTCACCCGGCTTCCGGGTTCTCACTACCGCCGGGAGTAGGCGTTCCTATGAAGAGGCGTAGATGATCGACACGAGTTTCGAAAATAGCCGAACTGGGACTCGGCTCTATACGGCGCCTGCGCAGTCAGCTCTACACGGCTCCTAGTCTGTGCGCAGGCGCCGTATAGAGCCGAGTCCCAGTTCGGCTATTTTCGGAACGCGTGACGCGCCTTATCCGCACGTCAATCATCTACGCGCGGGGACGTGTGGATAAGGCGCGTCACGCGTTCCGAAAATTGCCGAACTGGGACTCGGCTCTATATACGGCACCTGCGCACAGACTAGGAGTCGTGTAGAGCTGACTGCGCAGGCGCCGTATAGAGCCGAGTCCCAGTTCGGCTTTTTTCGGAACGCGTGACACACCTTATCCGCACGTCAAACATCTACGCCTCTTCATAGGAACGCCTATTCGCAGCGGGAGTGAGAACCCGGAAGCCGGGTGAAAAAGAACTATAAGTCGGTATTGTAACGGAATGACCCGGGACACCCAGAGACTTTGTGAGGATGGGGGATACTCCTGTGTCAGCGTCGCTGATAACTCTTGGGTCTGAGTCCACCCTGTGCCCTTTGGGCATGGGGTGGCAAGTGAATCATAATTCATGTATTACATGAGAAAGGACATCACTGATGGTTCGTATTGCAGGATTTTGAGATACTGCAGGATGTTGGCCCAACCAGTCAATAGTGACTCATTCTAGGATTAGCCCTGACTAGTGACATGCTAATTGAGTCAGGGCCTGGAAGACATTTCATTGTCGTTGTGTAAAGGTGTTGTAACGGACAGGTGTTAATCCAGGTCTGCTCCCAGAACTCTAATTATGCATGCTAAATACTGTTTATGTGGGATAACACTGTCTAAAGTTCAGAGGTGTGAATAGGTGTCAAGCTGTATGCGGAGACGCAACGTCTGCCTAGGGAACTCAGTGTGTGATGGGGTTTTGTTTGTTATGCTGTTAATGAAGGAATGTTTAGTAATTAGCTCAAAGAATGTGATTGAAGCCTTAGTGTGTGATTAGGGGGGTGGGGAGTTGATTGTTCCTTTAATGCCTTGTACTGTATATAAGACTGAAAGAAACCATTAAAGTTGCATTACATTTGGAACAAGTACAGAGCTACGTGTCTCGTCTTGATTCTGGGAAAATGGGATGCCTGCTGGTTTGCCTGTGTGTCAGATGAGCCGTCGTAGTTGATGGAAGGTCGTAAACGGTGGTGACCGTTACAGGTATGTACAGCTTAAAAAAATAAATAAAATATCAGCATACTGTACATGTCGGAAGTATGCTGCATGTAATGGTATATACCCTGTTTCCCCAAAAATAAGACCTACCCTGAAAATAAGACCTAGTGCTATTTTCAAGGAAGGCTGCAATATAAGCCCTACCCCGAAAATAAGCCCTAGTTAAAAATGCTTGTACAATCCTATAATCCACTATATTACAGTAGTTTATAATGTACAATGTGTGTGTTTCTGTAATATAATTGTGGGGAAGAGAGGCTGCGGCGGGTAATGGAAGTGCAGAATGGCGCTATAACAAATGTATTTGGCACAATTATATTACAGAAATGCACACATTGTACATTATATACTACTGTAATAGAGTGCATTATAGGATTGTACAAGCATTTTAACTCAGTTCACACTGGGGATTCCTGGCAGGGATGGAGAGAAGACCTACCCTGAAAATAAGCCCTACTGTGTCTTTTGTTGGCATAATTAATATAAGACCCAGGCTTATTTTCGGGGAAACACAGTAGATGTTTTTTAGGGTGAACCTCCGCTTTAAGCCAGTCTATTCAAATAAAACGGGGGGGGGGGGGGGAGAACACATCAAGGATTTTAAAAACAAAGAAAAAAAAAAAAATTATTTTGCAACGCAGAGCACCGCATCTAAGGTAGCGTGTCAACGTGTCCTGCATGTATAGGGAAGCCATAGAAAACGAATGCTGACTCATGTAAAGCAAACGTTCCCACAATCCAAAAGTGTGAATGGATCCCGAGTCCGAGGTGAAGACTAAACAGAAAAAACAAAAATAAAAATAAAAAAATTGTACAACGTCCGCTCACTTTTAGAGAATGAAACCATCTGAAGTGACAAATGTTTTTTTTTTTTTTTTTTCTGTGATTGTATAACTTGTAGTTACGTTTACTGGCCTTCAACGTCAAAAGGTTATTTTACTTCTCTAAATACATTTTTTTTGCGTATTATAAAAAAAAAAACATACATACGATCTCTAAAAGCTTAGAATTCAGCTTATTAAAGGAGTTCTCTGACCTAAAACTTTTAACCCCCGCTGTGCCCGGGCTGTAAAACTATACAAAATAAACTTTCACTTACCTGCCTACGATCCCCCGTTGTTCCGATATCGCCGTCCCGTTCTCCGGTCCCGGTCTCTTCCGCTTCCTGCGGGTCGGTGACTCACAGTGCGCTCAGCCTATCAGCGGCCGCGACGGGACATTGCTGCGGCCGCTGATAGGCTGAGCGCACTGTGAGTCACCGACCCGCAGGAAGCGGAAGAGAACGGGACGGCGATATCGGAACAACGGGGGGATCGTAGGCAGGTAAGTGAAAGTTTATTTTGTAAAGTTTTAAAAAGTCTGGTTTTGGAAACGGCACAATTCGGCATTTCACGGTCTTTTCTTGGGTGTTTCGCAGTAGAACGGGATCGTCAAACCAAAAGGTCTACACAAGTCCAAAATCTTTTCATTTTTAACCACTTAAGGACCTTGGGTGTTTTTCAGATTCGGCGTTTACAAGACTAAAACTGTTTTTTTTTTGCTAGAAAATTACTTAAAACCCCCAAACATTATATATATATTTTTTTCTAACACCCTAGAGCAGGGATATGCAATTAGCGGACCTCCAGCTGTTGCAAAACAAAAAAGTCCCATCATGCCTCTGCCACTGGGTGTCATGCTTGTGGATGTCAGAGTCTTGCAATGCCTCATGGGAATTGTAGTTCTGCAACAGCTGGAGGTCCGCTAATTGCATATCCCTGCCCTAGAGAATAAAATGGCGGTCATTGCAATACTTTTTCGTCACACCGTATTTGCGCAGCGGTCTTACAAGTGCACTTTTTTTTTTGAAAAAAATCACCTTTTTGAATTAAAAAAATAAGACAACAATAAATTTGGCCCAATTTTTTTATATATTGTGAAATATAATGTTACGCAGAGTAAAATGATACCCAACATGTCACGCTTATAAATTGCGCCCGCTCGTGGCATGACGTCAAACTTTTACCCTTAAAAATCTCGATAGGCGACGTTTAAAAAATTCTGTAGGTTGCATTTTTTTGAGCTACAGAGGAGGTCTAGGGCTAGAATTATCGCTCTCGCTCTAATGATCGCGGCAATACCTCACCTGTTTTCATATGCGGGCGCTCCCCGCGTATGCGTTCGCTTCTGCGCACAAGCTCGTCGGGACGGGGCGCTTTAAACATTTTTTGGTTTTGTTTTATTTATTTTATATTTTTTAGCACTTTTATTCCTATTACAAGGAATGTAAACATCCCTTGTAATAGAAAAAAGCATGACAGGGCCTCTTAAATACGAGATCTGGGGACAAAAAGACCTCACATCTCATATTTAGACTTAAATGCAAAAAAAAAAAAAAAAAATGGAAATTTTGTAATTTTTTCAAATGACAACAAAAAAATGTTTCTTTAAGACGCATGGGCGGGACTGACGTTTTGACGTCACTTCCTCCCAGCAATGCTATGGGGACGGGCGAGGACCATCTTGCCCTCACTCACATCCCCACACAGCAGGCAGCAGGACCCAATTGCCTCCGCCGCTACCGACGGCTTGGGTAAGCGGCGGAGGGCGCGGGAGGGGCCCTCTCCCGCCGCCGATAGCGGTAATCTCGAGGTGGAGACCGCCGTTATCGTAAACAGGACCGCTCATGCTAAAGATGGATACCTCGGTTGTGGCAGCAGCTGCTGCCGTTGCCGAGATATCTATCTTTAAAATACCGACGTATATGTACATGAGCGGGTCGTTAAGTGGTTTTAATATTAGTTCACAACGGGATAACCTCCAACGTGTTTCGGGACCCCAACAAGCTCCTCCTCTTCCTTTGGAGCCCTGGTAGATGACACAATCAGAGGACACCTTATTTCCATTTTATAAAAACGTCATTGTTCCAGCTTAGAGTCCTACAACTTTATGGGACCTGAATAAGGGGGAGGGTTGTTGGGCGGTCAGAGACGTTCTCGGTTATCCTCTTGTGAATAAGATTTTGGAGTTTCACACCCGTGTTTGGCGTGCTCGTTAGACTGTATATATGTGGATTCTCAATTCTGGGTCCCCCACCTTTTTTTTTTAAATGGTGTCCCCGTCTTGTGAAGAGCAGCCTCAACTGAGCCACTTCTATCATCTGTATCGAGTGCCTAGTCTTCACCCATCTGGTAGTTTACCAGTTAGGCATCAGCATATTTAGTTACTGATGTGTGTATCTGGGCAAAATGAAAGAAAAAAAAAAAACGCACATTCAGTACACCTCTGCAATACATGCACACCTCACCATGTTTCGTCCTTCCCGTCCAGAAAAACGTATCTGTCAACCTGACAGAAAATCAGTGTGCACCTGAATTCCTGCCGACAATCCTGCCTCTGCTGCACTGAAATCCCAAGCGGTGCCCAAGTACCCTCTGGCTGGACTACAGGACTCCCTCTCAGAGGTTATGAAGAGACAAGGCTGCTGCTTTGGATGGTTGGAGACGCTGTTACTAAAGATGTTGTTACTGAATCCCTTTCTCCCTCTGGTGACACTTCCCCGCCTTACTGCTCCCCAGTCTGCCACCAGTGTGTGACCTATCCCTTCCACGGCTTCTGGGCTGAACCTTCCTAGTGAGGTTTCTTTGCTCTGTTTGGCCTACTCAACAGTCTGCAGTGTTATTCCTATAGTCATATGACCGAACAGCCAATAAAATGGTCTCCTGAAGAAGTGTACGCAGCTTTATGAAACGCGTCAAAATGTATGGCGTGGCTTGATCATCACAGTAGGGTAGCCTTGACTGTTGTGAGCGGCCTAACTTAAGCCAGTGGGCTCTGCAAAGGTTCCGTGCCTTCTCACTACCTTCTTTAAAGGGGTTGTAAACCCTTGTGTTTTTTTTACCTATGCATTAAGGTGAAAAAACTTTTGTCAATGAGCAGCTCCCCCGTTTTACCCACCCTTCCCCCGCCGGAGATGTGCTTTACCTCTCTGGCTGGGGTTCTTGGCTCTTGATTGGATAGATTGATAATAGCCCAGCCATTGGCTCCGGCTACTGTCAATCAAATCCAATGACGTGGGCGCGTTGAGATGTATGGCATGGGTTGATCATCACCATAAGGTAGCCTTAAAGGAGTTCTCTGACCTAAAACTTTTAACCCCCGCTGTGCCCGGGCTGTAAAAATATACAAAATAAACTTTCACTTACCTGCCTACGATCCCCCGTTGCTCCGATATCGCCGTCCCGTTCTCCGGTCCCCTTCCGCTTCCTGTGTGTCGGTGACTCATAGTGCGCTCAGCCTATCAGCGGCCTCAGCAATGTCTCGTCGCGGCCGCTGATAGGCTGAGCGCACTATGAGTCACCGACACACAGGAAGCGGAAGGGGCCCGGAGAACGGCACGGCGATATCGGAACAATGGGGGATCGTAGGCAGGTAAGTGACCGTTTATTTTGTATATTTTTACAGCCCGGGCACAGCGGGGGTTAAAAGTTTTAGGTCAGAGAACTCCTTTAACTGTAGTAAGCAGCCCAACTTAAAGCGGAAGTAAACCCATGCGTGCCAGAAATGTAACACTCCCATTGGTTGTTCTCTCAAACTGTCAAACCATCCAATGGCTGGTGTCATAACTGATCACATGTGCAGCATCATTGCAGTTGTAGATTAAACAGACGCAAAGATGGCAGCTTCCTTGGTTGAAACCGATAGGGGAGTTTACCTACACTTTAAAGTGATTGTAATGGTTCAGGTATTTTTAAATAACATGTCATACTTGCCTCCACTGTGCAGTTCATTTTGCACAGAGTGGCCCTGAACATCCTCTTCCGGGGTCCCTCTGTGGCTCTCGTGGCTCCTCCCCGCATTAGATAACCCCCTCTGGGAAGCGCTCTCCCGAAGGGGTTACCCAGTTACCTTGCGGGCATGCTCCTGTGCCATACACGCCGAGTGTATGACTCGGCCCCACCCCCCACGTCATTGGATTTGATTGACAGCAACGGGAGCCAATGGCTGCGCTGCCATCAATCTATCCAATCAACGCCAAGACTCCGTGGAGAAGAGGACGCTGGGGACGCGGCGAGCAGGTGAACTGTTTCAGGTAAGTAAACCGGGGGGGGGGGGGGGGGGGGGGGCCGTGGTTGCCAGATGTTTTTTCACCTTAATGCATAGGATGCATTAAGGTGGAAAAACACAAACCTTTACAACCCCTTTAAGCCAGTGGGCTCTGCCAATATTTCCTGCCCTCTCACTACCTTGTTGAAACATATCAAAGTCCCAGCGCCTCTTGGATGCCCTTTTTTTTTCTTTTCATTGGACCCCCGAAGTGAAAGCTGCTTTACGAAACGCGTTGAGATGTATGGCACTGGCTTGATCGTCTTTCTATTTGTCTATGTATGCTGTCTTACAGCATTTTAGCTTTGTGAATTGTTGATGCGTCTACCACCAGCAATATGTTTTTATATCGTAGGTGTTGAATAAAATTTGTTGGGAAAGGCAATGGTGGTGAGCGCCGCTCCAAAGGCTGTCCTATGAGATCTTCAGCTGCCAAACAATCCTGGGCGCCTGCCTGGGTCCGCAAATTCCAATATTCAGACGCTGAAGGAGCTCATGGTGAATCTGCAGTATATTTCATCTCTCAGTTACACTGGCCCAGTGCAAGCAGGAGCTATTTGGCTCCATAGACTTGAGTTCTTGCAGTCAAGCAAGATTTCTGCCCCGTTTATGGCCCTGAGAATGACGTGCACTGGAGATGGATCTCCCTGTGACCCATGAGTGTTTTTGACCATCTTATCCCCTTCCGACTTGTTATCGGTGAATTGTTTGCTGTAGAATCTGTACCCACTGAACGGGGTGGTGTCACCAATATTTACTGGTTGTTAGGGACGCTGGCCAGGGCTCCTAACGCCGCCTGAGCACATCAGCGTTAAGGTCCCATGTCCCTCAAAACTGGGGTAATGCATTGGGTAAGTTAGGTGGCCACTCACAGGGGCCTTGTGGCCACCTAACTTACCCAATGCATTACCCCAGTTTTGAGGGACATGGGACCTTAACGTTGATGTGCTCAGGCGGCATTAAGAGCCCTGGCCAGCGTCCCTAACAACCAGTAATTATTGGTGACACCACCCCTTTGTGACGTCAATGACCCAGCATGCCCTCAGTCAATGACGTCACCAGGGGGAGGGTTCACCAGGTGGCCCCCAAGCCCCTTATTTATTAAAGAGCAGGATCTGGGGGCCACTTTGTTAAAGGGGGCTTCTAGATTCCAATAAGCCCCCTGCCCGTAGACCCCCAAAACCACCAGCCAGGGTTGTGGGGAAGAGGCTCTTGTCCTTGAATCATTTTTCCCATGAGTGTGAGTGGGGCCCCATGTCAAGTTTTGCCAAAGCCTAGAGCCGCCCCTGGGACTTGTAGTCCATAACATGTAAGGTGTTAAAATAACGTATTGACCTTCACTAGTCCATTCTATGTCAGGCCAGTGACCAGCTCATACAATTGTATCACATCGGGTATCAGATACTTGTTTGTATGCCAAATGTACCTTTTCTAAATGTCTATAATTGTCATCTCAATAAAATTATACTTTTTTATATTTATGCTTTGGTCTGTCTATTAAAAAACCTATGGGTTTTATTTTTCACTGCGCCTTTTGGTAGCAGATGTTTTTGCCATTTTCTCTTTTATTGTACAGACATGGGAACGAAAGACATGCCACCCACACTCTACCCACGGAGGGTCAGCAGACGCGTTCCACACTCCCGCGCTAAATCCTTGAATAATTTCTTTTTTTATTAATGTACCTCTTTAAAAGTCCCATGGGCATCCAGCTTATATAAGCCAGTTCAAAGATTTGGGGACTGAGCTATCCACCCACCCACGTACATAGGCCAATATCTTATGTAAGAGACGAGGAGATTGGTTCTGTAGTGCTGCAGGGCGGGCTGACCAGCAGGACCAACAGAAAGGCGCACACAGGATTTCTGGCAGATCAATAGGTATTTTTCAGCACTTGCAGCATTTTTTAATTAACAGTGGTAGACAACCCTGGAGATCCATCTGGACCAGTGTTTCTCAACTCCAGTCCTCGGGGCGCACCAACAGGTCTTGTTTTCAGGCTTTCCATTATTGTGCACAGGTGATTTGATCAGTTTCACTGCCTTAGTAATTACCACAGCAGTTTGATCTGAGGGAAATCCTGAAAACATGACCTGTTGGTGCGCCCCGAGGACTGGAGTTGAGAAACACTGATCTGGACAACATGGAAGAGTTCAAAGGTCACCCTGGCAAAACCCATTTTTTTTTTAGGAATTCAGCTACTTTGTAAAGACTACAGGCATACTAGGAGTTATGTCCAAAGAGGTGCCTGCCACCTCGAGGACTTAACTCTTTACATCAGACAGGATTATTGTGCCCTAGGAAGATAACTTTCGGGAGCTTCAACACTAGAAGCTCTAGTCTTAAAGCATTTGTTACCCCAACACATATTTCTGATATGTGGCTGCTGTACCATGTACTGGTAAGAGATTCTCCTGTTCTCTTTGTATTGCTTCCTATATGTGAAATTCCTGGTGATCCTGCTAGTCCCCTTACTGTCCTATTAAAAACTGACCATACTAAGCAGGAGAGCACACCATGGTCAGTTCTCCAGTTATGCTGGGAATTAGTCTGCTCCTCTCCAATGATCAGACTTGTCCTGACATGCCCCTGCTGCACAGCCATTCACTGGGAGGCTCAGTGTGCTGTGGCTTCTCCTCCCCTCTGCTCTTATGCAGTTGAGAACAGAGGGAATGTGGTCAGTCATAAAAAGAAGAAAAATTGTATTAATGTTTTGCCTGTCATTTCTATTTTAAACTGAATGGGTTGTTTTACAAGGTAATCGTTCACAATCACTAAGCTCCTTCAAGGGCAGAGTCGAAGCAGCTGCTATGTCTGCCCCCTCCCCTCCTGCTGATTCACAGAAGCCTTTGTATTATGTGAACTCATTCACAAAATACAAAGGCTTCTGTGAATGGGCAGCAGAGAAGAGAGGCAGGCATAGCTGCTCTGTGTGTTTTTTTCTGTCACAGCCCCAAGTGTCTCCTCCAGGAGTGCAATAAACATGTCAGATGTAAATAAAGAAGTCCAGGAGACGGCATGCACCTTAATAGACTTCTCTCATATTATGCATGTGCATAGTACAAAGTGGCTGAATTCAATTCGGCTTTAAGGAGATAGCCTTGCAAGGCTGATTACAAAGTATGGGTAGTGGAGGATCTAGGGACTAGATTCTTGCTATTGTTGTTTATAACCTGCAATGAATTAATTTTTTTTTATAATGGATCGGTCATCCCAGTAAAGGGGTCCCTAGAGACAACACTGGTAGTAGCAGAAAGCCCCATTGCTCTAGTTGTGTGCCTGCAGCTGGAAAGCTCCCCTTTGAAGCTGAGTCCTCTCATTATTAGGATTGTAGTGATAGTGAGAGAACGAGTGAGTGGATTTCCTGTTGCATATACACTAGACTGGTAAGGGGGATGAGTAGGTTCTACAGTAGAGCCCCAACTCCGTTTAATATACCAGAACTGTAGTACAGTATATTTGGCCGTGGGGGGAGGACCTGTGTGAGCCCAGATCCTGGTATTATTAGACTAGACTTGCCCAGAATCTAAAATTCTTCGCTCAGTGTGCACCGATGACCAGGATGCGCCTTCTCTCGCCATAAGGCATATATTTACCAAATGCTCATTGCTGTCGAGAAGCCCCATTCATTGGCTCAAGAGAGTTAAGCCCTACTTAGCTCCAATTCATACAGGGGCAGGCCCAATGCAACATATGACGACATATTTGGGGGGGGGGTGGTGTTTGGTTTGCCCTCCCTTGTTCTTATTTGGTCTGTGCCATTTAAAACTACAGAATAAATTATAAGGGCAGGGAAACACGTTTGCGATCTACCTGCCATAAGGCATAGATTTACCCAACGCTTCTTGCTGAAAAGGCTTGAGAGAGTTAGGCCCAATCCACCACCAATTCATACAAGGGCAAGCCCAATGCAAATTCTGGTAACGACACATGGGGGGGGGGGGGGGCGGATTATCGCCTTACCCTGTTCTTATTCGATCTGGGCCATTCAAAACTACAGAATAAATTAGAAGGGCAGGAAACATCATTACGATCTACCCGCCATAGATTTACTCAGGGCTTTTTTTCAGGGGGAACTTGGTGGAATTTCGTTCCACCACCTCTGGCTCAGACCCTTGGGGAGGGGGACCTGCTCACCACAATCACTTGTAAACACAGAAGTCCGGTTTATGTGTTTACAAGTGACAGCTCTGTACTCTCTGTGTAACCCTCCTGAACTCTGCACTCTGTATGTAATGCAATCCTGGTATTTAATGCCCCTTTAAGAGCCTCCTACTGTTCGTGAAATTTGACTGACCACACCCACTATTTGATACGATTCAGAGGGTGTGTGTGGGTGGAGGGGTTTTGGGGGGTCGTGGTTGAGTTCCAGCACCTATTGTTTGAGAAAAAAAGCCCTGGATTTACCAAACGTCCCCTGCTGAAAAGGAGCCCTACTCACTGGCTCAAGAGAATTAAGTAAGCACCATCCATCGCCAATTTATACAAGAGTAAGCCCAATGCAAATTCTGGTGACAACACATATTGGGGGGGTTACCGCCCTTTCCTGTTCTCATTTGGACTGGGCCATTCAAATCTACAGAAAAAATTAGAAAGGCGAGGAAACACGGTTGTGATCTAACCGATCCATGGCCACGATAAGTGGATTCGTTGCGATCTACCTGCCATAAGGCATAGATTTACCCAACGCTTCTTGCTGAAAAGGCTCGAGAGTCAAGCCCAATCTACCAATTCATACAAGGGCAAGCCCGATGCAAATTCTGGTGACAACATATATGAGGGGGGGGGGGGGGGGGGGGGGGGGGGGCTTATCACCTTTCCCAAATTCTGGTGACGGCACATATTGGGGGGGTTTACTCCCTTCCCTGTTCTTATTTGGTCTGGGCCATTCAAAACAACAGAATCAATTAGAAGGGCGAGGAAACATGGTTGTGATCTACCCGATGCATGGCCACGATAAGTGGATTGGTTGCGATCTACCTGCCATAAGGCATAGATTTACCCAATGCTTCTTGCTGAAAAGGCTCGAGAGAGTCAAGCCCAATCCACCAATTCATACAAGGGCAAGCCCAATGCAAATTCTGGTGACAACATATATGGGGGGGGGTTATCACCTTTCCCTGTTCTTATTTGGACTGGGCCATTCAAAACTACAGAATAAATTAGAAAGGCGAGGAAACACGGTTGTGATCTACCCGATACATGGCCACGATAAGTGGATTGGTTGCGATCTACCTGCCATAAGGCATAGATTTACCCAACGCTTCTTGCTGAAAAGGCTCGAGAGAGAGAGTTAAGCCCAATCCACCAATTCATACAAGGGCAAGCCCAATGCAAATTCTGGTGACAACATATGGGGGGGGGGGGGGGGTTATCACCATTCCCTGTTCTACAGAAAAAATTAGAAAGGCGAGGAAACACGGTTGTGATCTACCCAATGCATGGCCACGATAAGTGGATTGGTTGCGATCTACCTGCCATAAGGCATAGATTTACCCAACGCTTCTTGCTGAAAAGAGAGAGAGTCAAGCCCAATCCACCAATTCATACAAGGGCAAGCCCAATGCAATATGAGGGGGGGGGGGGGTTATCACCTTTCCCTGTTCTTATCTGGACTGGGCCATTCAAAACTACAGAAAAAATTAGACAGGGAAGCATTGTCGCGATCTACCGGCCATAGATTTACCAAACGCTTCCGGCTGAAAAGGAGCCCCACTCACTGGCTCGAGGGAGAGTGAAGTAAGCACCATCCACCGCCAATTTATACAAGGGCAAGCCCAATGCAAATTCTGGTGACGGCACATATTGGGGGAGTTTACTCCCTTCCCTGTTCTTATTTGGTCTGGGCCATTCAAAACAACAGAATCAATTAGAAGGGCGAGGAAACATGGTTGTGATCTACCCGATACATGGCTTTGATCAGTGGACAGATCGTGATCAACCCATTTCAGACACCTTCTGGTCTTGCCCTAGGCTAACTGCCTATTGGAACCAGGTCCGCCATTGGATCTTTAAACTGACGGATATACAGCTGCCTATGGAAGCCGCAGCCTCTCTTTTACATTTACCACTTATGCCACTGAAACGGTACAAACGCTCACTTTTATTACATTGATTGAATGCGGTGAAGGCCTGCATACCTTTGAGCTGGAAGCAGACCGCCACACCTTCTATTTGGCTGTGGTTCACCAAGATAAATGAAACCCATCATATGGGGGTCTTTGATAGCCTCCGCTAACCATAGATAAGAAAGGTGTGACAAAACCTGGTTTTACTGGATGGAATTCACGTGCTCTCGATTATCGGGCCATTATGGACCCACAGACATAAGATATGTTGTAGTTTCATGGGAGACCTCCGAGGACTTTTGAGTTCTAGCTCTTCGTTGCGCCATCCGGCTAAATACCGCACAACCCCCCCCCCCCTTTTCCTATTGCTGGCCCATTCCTTTTTTCCCCCCTCTTGTTTTTTTCCCTGTTGCGGGCAGGTATATATATATATACACACACACACACGTTAGTGCATACAGAGACGGTCTCCTTGAGGTCAGAGGGTCTGGGCCTATAAGTAATCCCATTGTATGCATACTGCACTGTTCAGCCTCATTGTTGGTATGCAGCTGATAGTGGAGGAGTCCCCGCCACATGCTGCTCTCTTTGTGGATAGTTCTTTACGTATGACCTGTTATTTATCTGCCTATCGCAGTGATGGCGAACCTTGGAACTACATTTTGGAACTACATTTCCCATAATGCTCTTGTACTCTGCAGTGTAGTTGAGCATCATGGAAAAAGGTAGTTCCAAAACACCTGGGGTGCCGAGGGTCACCATCACTGGCCTATCGAGATTACATTTCCTGTGTGTACTCTTAAAAATATAAAATAAAGAATAAAAACAAATAAAAAATTATAACGTGTGCACATATTGCAGAGATGTATTAAATGCGTTTTTTTTTTTATTATTACATTTAGTAGTAGGGAAACCCTATACATGTACTTGTAAGAGTTCTCATTCCAAAGAAATAATGAATGCTTTGCTTTAAAAAATAAAACTTTCAAGATAAAAAAAAATCTTTGGGTTTTTGTTCTTTTTTTAGACTGTCAACCTAAAATTGCACATGGGGGGGTATTATCTTCTACTGGTCATGTAATGCGGCTTTTGAGTAAGGGTCCAGCAAAATGTTTTCATAAGCCAAGTATACAGGATTTTGCATTCAGTCCAGCCTGAAAGGCTTACCTATTCCTGCATGATAAATATCATTTTTATCTTTTTTTCTTATTTTTTTTAAGAAAACTTTTTTTTTTTTTACTTTTTTGTTAAGAAAAATATTATCTCGGAGTAAAAAGAACACGTACAAAATATTTCCTCACAAACCATCCGAATAGAAAATATGCACAGTATATCTTCACAAACTACAAAAATGGCTCTCTATATATATATATATATGTATTGTATAAGGGAAGTATTCTTGAAGTCTCTTCTAATGACCTAATGAAAAAAAAAAGTTCATAGAATTTTTTCGTTAATAAAAAAATTGTTCGAAGGAGTCTGTTTTTTTTTTTTTTAGTAGAGTTCGGTAAAGAAGACCTTACAGTTCCTCCTCGACTTTTAGGATCATGCCAGAATATGTTTCATTTCCAGACTGTCCCCCTGGCTCGACACCTCCCGATGCGTGAGAGGGAGCCCTGGTTGATGATCCTGGCGCTAGATCGTTTACACAATCAACAGATTCCCTGCGAGAATGGTTATTGTCCACCATCCTTTCCAAGGTGTGGTTTAAAATCTCAACGTTATCCGCTAATCGTCTACTTTGCTCCACAAGGTTTTCTAAGATGAGGTTTTGCTGCACCATTAAAGAAGTTTGTTGTTGGTACCAAGACGACAAAAGGGTGTTCTGCTGCATCTGACTCTCCATGAGCTGCTTCTCGAAATCGGAGACTTCGTGATTTCGGCGTGGGTGCTGAGGCGTCTGAGAAAGCCTTCTCATGTAGGCCGATTTCGCCTGGTTTTGAGGGGAGGAAGAAGGCGACGGAGAAGACGCTGAAGTCTGAATAATCACCGGGTGGTCAGACATGTCTGGCTCGGTGGTGACCATTTCTATAGTTCTAAGAGGCACCCACGTGCAACCTGGGCCATTTTCCTCTTCATCTGTGGGAATTAAAAAAAATAAAAAATAAAATAAAAAAAATAATAAAATTACGGACTTCAAAAAGAAAAAAGCAGTAGCCAGAGATAGAAAAAGTAAAACACTTATTTGTTCAAATCTCATAGAAGGTTTGTTTGGTATCTATTTAATCGATAGTAGCTTGACCTATGAATCAGAACTCAATTGGCATAAATCATTTCAACACCAGCAAACTACAACTGTACCCACTTAGGCCTGAAACTACAGAGAATGCCATGCAATACCAACTACAGTAAAAACTGGACCATTGCTACCACTTCCAAGCCAGAAGACTGCCACCCCTTCTGCCTAAATTACCTGACTGAAGCTCCAGAGCTATGTGAGGTGCATCAATGTCCACATCAACGTCATCATGGTCGTCTTCGTAGTCATCATTACCATATCCAGGATAAACATCACTGTTCGTATCGTTATGCATTCCTGATGGGCTCCTACTCACGCTTCCAGTTACAACAGATCTCTTTATAATAGCCAGCTTCTCCTTAGTCCGCCTTTTCATATCGTCCCACCTCCTCCTCAGATCTCTCGTGGTTCTCGGAGACCTTGCCACAGTATTGATTTTCTTGGAGATCTCCAACCAGATTCTCTCTCTTGCCGGTTGGCTGAGGTTGACTCTCTCGCTTCCGTAGAGTTTCGAGTGGTTCTTGGTTACTTCGGCCACCAAAATTTCCAGCTCCAATGGAGAAAACTTCTCTTTTCTCTTGCGGGGTGTACAGGCCATTCTAAGGTTGCGCCTCTTGTGAAATGAAACAAGAAGGGGCATTTTTGGTACCACATTCCACAAAAGCCAAAAAGCACAAAAACAAAAACTTCTATTGCAGTTTCAAAATTCATGCAGGTCTTAGAGGGAACTTTAAGACCCCGTCAGCTTTTAGCCGTTTGGTGCGGTTTAGACAGACCAAGGCTGAAGATATCTCACCAGCAAACCAAGGATTTCGGCAAACAGGTCCAAAGCTTTATTCAGTGGTCACAGCATATTAAGAAAAGGCAACGTTTCGGGGCCACAAAGGACCCTTTTATAAGGCAAGTAAAGGGGTCCAGCATGGCACCCCAAAACGTTTCCCTTGTTAATATGATGTGACCACTGAATGAAGCTTTGGACCTGTTTGGAGAATCCTTGGTGTGCTGGTGACATATCTTCAGCTCTGAATAGCTACGATTTCCAGCCGATGGTCGCGGCAGCACCCACTGACAGCTATTTCCAGGAATGTGTGCGTTGGGAATATTTCCATTATACAGGCCAAGAACCCTATTCTTGTAGGAATCATGGAATGAGCAGCACATCTCCAGTATTCAAAGTTTGTGTTGTGGGTGTGTCCAATCCACTCACATCACACTGCATGACTACAAAGGAGATGTTTCAACTGCTTAGTAGCTTGAGATTTACCCATTGCCTATTCTCTCGCTTTCAACGTCAATCAATTTAAGTGGAAGTAAACCCCCCCCTATCGTTTTCAGCCAAGGAAGCTGCCATCTTGGCCTCTGTTTAATCTACCATACAACTGCCATTGGATGGTTTGACAGTTTGGTTGAGAGCCCATAACCAATGGGAGTGTCACATTTCCGGCACGTGCCGGAAAGGTATCTGTTTTATGGATGGGTTTACTTCCGCTTTAAAAAAAACTACAAATGAAACATTTGTTGGCAAGGCATTAATCTCAAGCTAGCCTGTGATTTAAGATCTCCTCTGCAGTTAAAGGAGAAGTCCAACCTGAGCTTTTTAGGCTGGGCTTCTCCTAAGGGTCACAGAAGTGCAATTCGTTTTGCACTCCTGTGACCCATTTTCAGCAGAGAGCGGTCTGAAGTCCGCTCTCTGCTGACGTCACTGCCATCAGTCGGGGCAGCGCGTCATCACGACTTCCAAGTCGGGATCTGCCAGCTGCCCTGATTGATGGCAGTCTCAGCGAGCCGCCCCTCCGCGGCTCAGCGCTCCAATGAGCGTGGAGAAGCAGAGAGGAAAGACGCTGACTGACAGTCAGCAGCTTTCCCCTCGGGGATCTGTGAGAACCGAGCCATCGGCGATGTTCGGTGGCTCGGTTCTCAGCAAAGAGAAGGTGGGGGACAGATGCTCCACCCACCGAGGTAAGTATGAATATAAAATACAAATGTAACCCATACTTCTCTTTTAAGGCCTCAATGCCCAGGATATACTGCAGACATGCTACTTTGATAAAACCCTAAAAGGGGGGCCAGGATCTTGGCGCTGTGTCATTTCATCACAAGGCTCCCGTCGTAGGGGAGTATACAGAAATTCTCCAAGCACATGCGGAATACGATAGCATGCAGTCATCCCTCCTAAGATGGGCCCTACTGCACTGTAATTACACAAAGCCAGGATCCCGACACCAATCAGGATTTGTATTGGTAAAAGTGCAGGCTCTGTCATCAAGTCGGGCATGCAGCCAGAGAATTCTGAAAAGTCGACGATCCTGTCCTGCAAGCCTTTTCCCAGGAGAGTGAAGCCAGATCCGTGGAGCCTGCACCTTTACAAAGCCCACATTTGCTGCCATCATATTCCTATTCATTGGATTCCTTTAAAGGGGTTGTAAAGGTTCGTTTTTTATTTTCTAAATAGGTTCCTTTAAGCTCGTGCATTGTGGGTTCACTTACCTTTTCCTTCCATTTCCCTTCTAAATGTTTTTTCTGTCGGAATTTCTCACTTCCTGTTCCTCCTCGGTAAGCTTCCCCCCATCGTCCGAGCCGTTCTGGCTGGGGGTTAGTCAGCATGCTCATCCCCTTCCTTGGGACTACATGTGAACAGAGCATCTCCCCACAGGGATGTAGTCCCAAGGGAGGGGGCAGGCACGCTGACTAACCCCCAGCCAGAACGGCTCGGATGATGGGGGCAAGCTTACTGAGGAGGAACAGGAAGTGAGAAATTCAGACAAAGAAAAAAACATTTAGAAGGAAAAGGTAAGTGAACCCACAATGCATGAGCTTAACCACTTAAGGACCGCCTCCTGTACATATACAGGTACGTGCTGTGCTATTGTCCAGCCGTGCGCCCGCAACCTAGTCCGAAGCTCTGTGACTGGGACCCGATCGCCGCTGGAGTCCCGCGATCGGTCCCCGGAGCTGAAGAACGGGGACAGCTGTGTGTAAACATGGCTTTCCCGTTCTTCACTGTGGCGGCATCATCGATCGTGTGTTCCCTGAAATAGGGAATCACAATCGATGACGCCACACCTACAGCCACACCCCCCTACAGTTAGAAACACAGATGAGGTCACACAACCCCATCAGCGCCCCCTTGTGGTTAACTCCCAAACTGCAATTGTCATTTTCACAATAAACAATGCATTTTTATAGCATTTTTTGCTGTGAAAATGACAATGGTCCCAAAAATGTGTCAAAATTGTCCAAAGTGTCCGCCATAATGTCGCAGTCACGAAAAGAAATCGCTGATCGCCGCCATTAGTAGTGTAAAAAATGCAATAAAACTTTCCCCTATTTTGTAAACGCTATAAATTTTGCGCAAACCAACCGATAAACGCTTATTGCGGTTTTTTTTATACCAAAAATAGGTAAAATAATACGTATCGGCCTAAACTGAGGAAATTTTTTTTTGATATATATATTTTTGGGGGATAATTATTATAGCAAAAAGTAAAAAATATTGCATTTTTTTCAAAATTGTCGCTCTATTTTTGTTTATAGCGCAAAAAATAAAAACCGCAGAGGTGATCAAATACCACCAAAAGAAAGCTCTATTTGTGGGGAAAAAAGGAAGCCAATTTTGTTCGGGAGCCACGTCGCACGACCGCGCAATTGTCTGTTAACGTGACGCAGTGCCGAATCGCAAAAAGGGGCAAGGTCCTTTAGCTGCATTTTGGTCCGGGTCTTAAGTGGTTAAAAGAACCTATTTAGAAAATAAAAAACGAACCTTTACAACCCCTTTAAAGCAACCCCTGTCAAGTTGCAAACAAAGCTCTCCTTGTAAAAGAATAGATTACTTCTCGCGATATCTGTGCCTTTGAACATCGCTCTATTGGAGGAAGCTTCCTCAGAAGCCTTGCGGAGAACCTGAGAATCTTACACCTCCAGGAATGTCTAATACACCCCCCCAACCCCTCCGAGCTTACTTGTTTCTCACCCCAACATCCACATCACTTTATAACACAACAGTGACCTGGAGGTGGATGGGAGGAACCACAGAGAGAGAGCAGAGGGCGACCAGGAGATCAACGATTCCAAAACAATTGGTTTCCAAGAAGACTTCAGAGGAGGATTTCTGTATAACG
The DNA here is from genome assembly GCF_905171775.1 of Rana temporaria. Classification (NCBI taxonomy): domain Eukaryota; kingdom Metazoa; phylum Chordata; class Amphibia; order Anura; family Ranidae; genus Rana; species Rana temporaria. The sequence continues at coordinate 1,308,081 of NC_053493.1, forward strand.
TATATATATATATATATATATATATATATATATATATATATATATATATATATATATATATATATATATATATACACACGATGCGGCTTTGAAGTGGTTTACCGGGGTTATGGCTTTAACCCCGGTATTTCTTTTTTCAGCCGGCTCTCACGAGCCACTGGAATAATTTCAGAAATGGCGGAAGAGGACGCCCCCCCCACCCACGGCGTTTCTCTGGCTTATGGTTTTTACCGACGTGCCCGAGAAACGATCCGTGCGGCCAGCTGTTCACAGAGGGGATAAAAGACTAGGGCCCGGATTCACAAAACACTTACGCCGACGTATCTACAGATACGCCGCGTAAGTGTAAATGTGCGCCATCGTATCTATGCGCCGTGCCCATAGAACTAGATACGCCTGAAAATAGGCTTCCTCCGACCGACGTAACTTTCCTACGCCGGTGTATCTTTGGCGCATATTTACGCTGGCCGCCTCATTGCAAATTAGGGAGATACGCCGATTCACGAACGTACTTGCGCCCGTCGCAGAGATATACGCCGTTTACGTAATGCGTACATCTGGCGTAAAGTTATTGCACATAAAGGAGGCACATCCCATCTAAAGGTATGGACCACGGAACAGCCGTCGTATTTTACGTCGTTTACGTAGTACTACGTGAATAGGGCTGGGCGTAGGTTACGTTCAGTTATTCGACGTATCTTAGGCATTCGTTCCGACGGGATTCTGAGCATGCGCACTGGGAAGCGTCTACGGGACGGCCCATCATTTGCATGGGGTCACGGTTCATTTAAATGGATCACGCCCACCTTCCACCTACTTTGAATTAGGTGGGCTTACGCCGAATAATTTACGCTAAGCTGGCGCAACGTAGGGAGCAAGTGCTTTGTGAATACTGTTCTTGCCTCTCTGTGTTACGTCGGCGTAGCGCATATGAGATGCGCTACGCCGGCAGAAAGATGCGCCGATGTATCTGAATCTGGGCCTAGATCATCTTTGATCGCTTCTATGGTCTACCAGGACCGGAGCGACATTATGATGTCACTGTTCCTGGCCAAGGTGGAAGTAAATTATTATTTTTTGATCTTTTGCTTTTAAAAGGTAAAAAGGAGAAATTTGGGGTCTTTAGACCTCAGATCTCTCCTTAAAAGAGGACCTGTCATCCTTATTTCTATTACAAGGGATGTTTACAATCCTTCTAATAGGAATAAAAGTGATAATAAAAAAATTAAATTTAAAGGACTATATATATATATATATATATATATATATATATAAAATTAAAGCACCCCATTCCTCTGTGCGCACGCGCAGAATCGAATGCATAAATGTATTCTTTTACAAGGAGAGTTTTTTTTTTAACCCGACAGGGTCACTTTAAAGCTCATCTCTAGGCAGATTTAAAATGAAACCCTATTAAATATTCCATTAAATCAGAGCCCCACCTTTTTCCCCCCCCCCGGTTTATTAAAAGTCAGCAGCTACAAGAAGTGTAGCTGCTGAATTTTAATAAAAAAGACACTTACCTGTCCCACGGTCCAGCGATGCGGCCGCCCGAAGCCTCACTCCCCCCCCCCCCCTCCTCCTCTCCACGGCGCCATCATAGCAACTGTGGGCACCCAGCCGTGACAGCTTACGGCCAGGCGCGCACTGCGCAGAAAACATATGCTGACCCTCTGAAAATTGTAGCTGACCGGCTGCCATTCTGATCCAGTATAAAAAAATTGCATAAAACATAATGGCAGCCAGGCAACTAAATATTTTCAGAAGAGCTCAGCCGTGGCGGTCTACGCGTTTCTCTCACTTTTTTTGTCTGTAGGGTGGTCCACGACCCGGCTGTGTTGACTGAAAAAAGTCTGCAGACCGACTGAACAGCATTATACATTGTTTGGCAGGTGTAACAGGTCACATATATACATCTCAGTTATGTAATCAGCTTGTTACCTGGAGTTCAGCTTTAAAGCAAATATGTGCTTGTTTGTTGAGGGCAAAAGCAACAGGTTCTCTTTAATGTCCCCTTTCCAGCAGCTCAACCAGACCTTCCTTCCTCCCTACTGTCCATGTGATCCACCGCCAAGAGCAAGGAAGGGGGAACAAGTCTATAGAAATACAGGTCTGAGGACGGTCCCTCCTGCCCACACATGACAATGATTGGGCAATCACCAAGTGCCAGTGTTGTCACATGGGGGAAGAGGGGGAAGTCACATTCCTTTGCACTCGAGACGGTTAAATGGAGCAGCCATGGGGTGAAGGTAAGTAGGTGCTGCTGGTTTAGGGGTGCATTAAAGTGACCCTGTTGGATTGCACTCTATGGACAAAGTACGGGTTTGCTTTAAGGTAAAACTGTGGCTAGGCTGTGGACATTTAATGATTTATATATGTAGTTACCATGGAGCGATTCATCCTCAAAAGTTCTGAGAAAAAATATTTTCAATGTTCTTTTTCCTTGTTAGACGGTTTTTGTTCTCCCCTCCCAGCTGGAAGACGGCAGTCTGACAGCTTTCTAATCTGTAATATAAACACAGAGCAGGAGCACGGTGAGAGGGGAGAGCAGAGTGCGGAGACCCGGACTTGTAGGTCTTCACTCAATCTGGTTTCAGGATGAATTGCGCAACAGTACCAGCAGCTACAGAGGTCACTGAGGGCTGGTCTCCAAACTTGTTAAGAAAATGTGAAAATTGGAATGTCAATCTGGTCACAGTTCTACCTTAAGGTCATCTGATTAAGCATCGTCAAACACAGGAAAGTAGTGATAAGGCGTCGTCACAACCTCAATTTGTGCATATATGAGAGCTCAGAGTCAACCTGATCTAACCTACCACGAGCCACGGCTTAAAACTGTTCACTGAATGACTAGAACAATTACCACGTTATCAATTTTATGTCACAAGTCTAGGGCTGTTTGGCCGAACTTTCACCAGCTGTGGTATCCGTTTTCTTATAGACATCAACAGGTCTGGGAATGTCAAAGTCTGGGAATTAACAGTTGACGACACTAACAATCCACATTTTAGGTTTACTCCAGAGTGCCTAAATGAAACCTTCACGATGGACTTCTGTTGCCTCAATGACATCTTCATAAAAGGACTTTTATTGTCCCTCCTACTGGGATTCTAGTGTTTCAATGACCCTTTCTCAATGAACTTCTATTTGTCCAATGACCCCCTCATAATACATTTCTATGGCTCCAACGAGACCCTTGTAGTGGCCATCTATGGCTCCAATGAGAGCCTTATAGTGGCCATCTATGGCTCCAATGAGACCCTTATAGTGGCCATCTATGGCTCCAATGAGATACTTTTACTGGGCATCTATGGCTCCAATGAGACCCTTATAGTGGACATCTATGGCTCCAATGAGACCCTTATAGTGGCCATCTATGGCTCCAATGAGATACTTTTACTGGGCATCTATGGCTCCAATGAGACCCTTATAGTGGACATCTATGGCTCCAATGAGATACTTTCAATGGACATTATGGCTCCAATGAGATCCTTATAGTGGACATCTATGGCTCCAATGAGACCCTTATAGCGGACATCTATGGCTCCAGTGAGACCCTTATAGTGGACATCTATGGCTCCAATGAGACCCTTATAGTGGCCATCTATGGCTCCAATGAGATCCTTATAGTGGGCATCTATGGCTCCAATGAGATACTTTTAATGGGCATCTATGGCTTCAATGAGACCCTTATAGTGGACATTATGGCTCCAATGAGGTACTTTTAATGGGCATCTATGGCTCCAATGAGACCCTTATAGCAGACATCTATGGCTCCAATGAGACCCTTATAGCAGACATCTATGTGCTCCAATGAGACCCTTATAGTGGGCATCTATGGCTCCAGTGACACCCTTATAGTGGGCATCTATGGCTCCAGTGACACCCTCATAGTGGGCATCTATGGCTCCAGTGACACCCTTATAGTGGACATCTTCGGCTCCACTGACAACCTCATAATGGACATCTTCGGTTCCAATGACAACTAGGGATCGACCAATATCTGTTTTTTTCGGTGCCGATATACCGATATTTTGGCCACCTCTGCTGTTGATAGCATATCATTGTTATTGTTGTCACAAGGAATGTAAACATCCCTTGTGACAGTAATAGGCATGTGACAGGTACTCTTTATGGAGAGATCGGAGGTCTATAAGACCCCAAACCCCTTCTCTGCGCTTTTAAGATGGCAGTAATCCAGGAAGAGATGTCATGACATCGCTTCCGTATTACTAGATCAGAGACCCGAACAAAGCATCGGTTGTTGAGCTGCATCGGTTATTACAATAAAGCTGACCTTCTGCTCTAAAGAACGGTACCGGGGTGATACATGCAGCTGCATGCATGACCCAGGTAAAACCCCTTGAAGCAATATAGGTCAGTTTTTCGACCGATACTTCTAAAAAAGTGAATATCGGCCGCACCGATAATCGGACGATCCCCACCTGACAACCTCACAATGGACATCTATGGCTCCAATGACACCCTTATAATGGACTTCTATGGCTCCAATGACAACCTCACAATGGACATCTATGGCTCCACCGACAACCTCACAATGGACATCTATGGCTCCACTGACAACCTCACAATGGACATCTATGGCTCCAATGACAACCTCATAATGGACTTCTATGGCTCCAATGACAACCTCACAATGGACATCTATGGCTCCAATGACAACCTCATAATGGACTTCTATGGCTCCAATGACAACCTCATAATGGACATCTATGGCTCCACTGACAACCTCATAATGGACATCTATGGCTCCAATGACACCCTTATAATGGACTTCTATGGCTCCAATGACAACCTCACAATGGACATCTATGGCTCCAATGACAACCTCATAATGGACTTCTATGGCTCCAATGACAACCTCATAATGGACATCTATGGCTCCAATGACAACCTCATAATGGACTTCTATGGCTCCAAAGACGACCTCATAATAGACATCTATGGCTCCACTGACAACCTCATAATGGACATCTATGGCTCCAATGACAACCTCACAATGGACATCTATGGCTCCAATGACAACCTCACAATGGACATCTATGGCTCCAATGACAACCTCATAATGGACATCTATGGCTCCAAAGACAACCTCATAATGGACATCTATGGCTCCAAAGACAACCTCATAATAGACATCTATAACTCCAAAGACAACCTCATAATGGACATCTATGGCTCCAATGACGACCTCACAATGGATTTCTATGGCTCCAATGACAACCTCATAATGGACATCTATGGCTCCAAAGACAACCTCATAATGGACATCTATGGCTCCAATGACAACCTCATAATGGACATCTATGGCTCCAATGACAACCTCACAATGGATTTCTATGGCTCCAATGACACCCTTTGTAATGATTTCTACTTTAAGGGCAAAATTCTTCTATGTGATGTCATAAAGAGTGGCCAAAAACTGAAACATATACAGTATATACACACATACACACTCACGTAATAAAATAAAAACAAATATATTTGAAAAATAAAGGAAGATTGCTACAAAAGCTGATGTTTTCTGTATACTGCAGATAACGGCTTCCTACATTTATGAACAAACAAGTAAAACACAATTAAAATCATCTTGGATTTTAAGGACGTGGATATTGTTATATTCTGGTTTATGGAACACTAATAGCGGTTTACAGCGTCTTTTACTGGACCAACGTTATTGTATTATTAATGTAAAGTCATAGCGATGGATGCATTAAGGTAGTCTGCAGAACGACCATCAAATTCATGTATCTGAAGATAATAGAAGTGGAAAAACAAGCTTGTGTTTAAACCTATAAAAATATTATTATATGCAGTATATGTATTATTATAAAAAGAACTGCTTAGAGCTATAGGGAAAAAATGGACTTCAAAGGCTCCGATGAGCCTCTCCTAATGGACACCTATGACTCCGAAGACCCCCCAATAATGGACATCTATTGCTCAAATGACCCCCTTACAATGAACTTCTGTGTCTCCCACGACCCCCTCACAATGGACTTCTATGGCTCCAGCGATCCCCCTCACAATAGACCTCTATGGCTCCAATGACACCCTTATAATGCACTTCTATGGCTCCAATGACACCCTTATAATGGACTTCTATGGCTCCAATGACACCCTTATAATGGACTGCTATGGCTCCAATGACACCCTTATAATGGACTTCATTTGCCCCCCAATAACCCCCTCAAAACAGACTTTTATGGCTCCAATAACTGCCCTACAATGGACTTCTATGGCTCCAATGACTCCCTTAAAATAGACTTCTGAGTAAGCACGTTTAGTGTGAAACATCTGCTAACCCTGTCGGTTGTGTGTCATGCTTTTTAAACTCATGGACTCATTGTGACCTCCTCACAATGAACTTCCATGGCTCCAGTGACCCCCCTCACAATGGACCTCTATGGCTCCAATGACACCCTTATAATGGACTTCTATGGTTCCAATGACACCCTTATAATACACTTCTATGGTTCCAATGACACCCTTATAATGGACTTCTATGGTTCCAATGACACCCTTATGGACTTCTATGGCTCCAGTGACTGCCTTAAAATGGACTTCTATGGCTCCAGTGACTGCCTTACAATGGACTTCTGAGTAAGCACGTTTAGTGTGAAACACATCTGCTAACCCTGTCGGTTGTGTCATGCTTTTTAAACTCATGGACGTCTAATAAAACAAACTTCTTTATTTCGGATGTGCCGCCATTCTTCCCTTTATTGCATGGATTTTGTGGTCGCGGACCAAGGCAGGCACCCTACTTTTTACTAGCAGCGTTTGAGACCTTCTACTAGCTTGGAGTGGTGTGTACCCTTTTCCTCTTTCTACAGCCGATGACCTCCTCACAATGAACTTCCATGGCTCCAGTGACCCCCCTCACAATTAACTTCCATGGCTCCAATGACCCCCTCACAATGCACTTCCATGGCTCCAATGACCCCCTCACAATGAACTTCCATGGCTCCAATGACCCCCTCACAATGAACTTCCATGGCTCCAATGACCCCCTCACAATGAACTTCCATGGCTCCAATGACCCCCTCACAATGAACTTCCATGGCTCCAATGACCCCCTCACAATGCACTTCCATGGCTCCAATGACCCCCTCACAATGCACTTCCATGGCTCCAATGACCCCCTCACAATGAACTTCCATGGCTCCAATGACCCCCTCACAATGCACTTCCATGGCTCCAATGACCCCCTCACAATCCACTTCCATGGCTCCAATGACCCCCTCACAATGAACTTCCATGGCTCCAATGACCCCCTCACAATGCACTTCCATGGCTCCAATGACCCCCTCACAATGCACTTCTATGGCTCCAATGACCGCTCATAATGAACTTCCATGGCTCCAATGACCCCCTCACAATGCACTTCCATGGCTCCAATGACCCCCTCACAATGCACTTCCATGGCTCCAATGACCCCCTCACAATGAACTTCCATGGCTCCAATGACCCCCTCACAATGCACTTCCATGGCTCCAATGACCCCCTCACAATGAACTTCCATGGCTCCAATGACCCCCTCACAATGAACTTCCATGGCTCCAATGACCCCCTCACAATGAACTTCCATGGCTCCAATGACCCCCTCACAATGAACTTCCATGGCTCCAATGACCCCCTCACAATGCACTTCCATGGCTCCAATGACCCCCCTCACAATGAACTTCCATGGCTCCAATGACCCCCTCACAATGAACTTCCATGGCTCCAATGACCCCCTCACAATGAACTTCCATGGCTCCAATGACCCCCTCACAATGAACTTCTATGGCTCCAATGACCCCCTCACAATGAACTTCCATGGCTCCAATAACCCCCTCATAATGAACTTTTTTTTGGTTCCAATGACCCCCTCACAATGGACCTCTATGGCTCTAATGACCCCCCCCCCCGTGTGGGGAAGGATTAGTCTGTTGGGTTTTTTATTCTTGTCCATGTCTCTGCTGGGGATAATTTGCCTCACCCCCTGGTACCAGTGCCATTAAAAGTGGGAGAAACTCTCACTGAATACTGCGAGGAGAAATCTCACCTTTGGAAGACGTCCCTGGTGTGGGTGACCACATAGGAGGACTTCCTATCACCTCTTGCTCTAGTGACAACTACCAATGGTCACAGTTCCCCTTACTCACATCTGCCACTAGAGCAGGAAGCTAGAGGCAATCTCCCTATAAAGAATCTGCACAATAAAAACTGAAATCCAGGCAAGCAGTTCCGTACACAGATGTATTACATACATGGCAGCAGTTTTACCTGCCAAAGGCTTTGCATTTCCGTCCATCCAGTCCCGAGATATAAATCGTTCTGCTACGTAGCACAGACTCAGAGGCGGCTCTAGGCTTTGTGAGGCCTTAGGCAAAACTTGACATGGAACCCCACTCCCGCCCATAATGGGGAAAAAAAAAATGGACAAGAGCCTCTTCCCCACAACCCTGGCCGGAGGTTGTGGGGGTTTGTGGGCAGGGGGCTTATCGGAATCTGGAAGCCCCCTTTAACAAGATGACCCCTAGATCCTGCTGTTTAATAGCTAGGGGGCGGGGGCCACCCAGTGATGTCACCTGGTGAACCCGCCCCCTTGTGACGTCATTGACTGAGGGCATGCTGGGTGTCATTGATGTCACAAGGGGTGGTGTCACGATATTCACTGGTTGTTAGGGACGCTGGGCTCTCACCGCTGCCTGAGCACAGCAGCGTTAAGGTCCCCTGTCCCTCAAAACTGGAGCAATGCATTGGGCAAGTTAGGCGGCCGCGAGGCCCCTGTGAGTGCGAGGCCTTAAGCGGCCGCCTAATTTGCCTAATTAAAGAGCCGCCTCTGCACAGACTTGTCTGGCAGGGGAGGAGACCTGGTCTTGTCTCTCCCCCCCCAGCCTGTGATTGGACAGTCAACAGAGAAGGAGTGGTGTGAGGAGCAAGGTTGCCTTCTACTCTTCTCTCGCCTTCTATGTTGAACAACTGATTGGCTCCTTGTGCTAGTTCTTCCTCTCCTAGTCTGAGCTCAGCTGTACAGGGACAGCAAGAGGCCGATACCTGGTAAAATTCGGGCAGTTACATGCATTTCACCTGCCTGGAGCTCAGGTTTAAAGAAGAATATATAAAAGTGGTTTTGCATGTGTTCCACTTCAAGGATATCGCTCAATTCTCAAACCTCAAAGAAAAAAAACACAATGTGATCGAATTTATTATTCCTCCTATGGCGGTGATTAGAAGGTTGCTCAAAAAGATCAATATACATATATAACTGTCACTCATGGCAACCACAATAATATTTCATCCTTCACAGGGCCAGGAACCTCACCACCTTGGTTACCCCTCCTCTGACTGGACCCGCCCATATACGTGGCAGGGTGAAGGTTGGTCGTGAAAATCAGGAGCTGGTGGGCTGGGCTTCTGATCACGTGATTATTGTGCCGCCCAATCGCAGTGATCACAAATTTGTGGCGGGTGGCGCCGCTAATAATTGAGAAGAATAAAAAATATCGTACAATCCCATATACCCAATTCTATACCCACAGTTGATCCAGAGGAAGGCAAAAAAAACCAAAAAAACAGCAGAGCATGAGATCCAATTTGCTACGGCAGGGAAAAAAAATTCCTTCCTGATCCCCCGAGAGGCAATCGGATTTACCCTGGATCAACTTTACCTATAAAAGTCAGTACTCAGTTATATTCTGTACATTTAGGAAAGTATCCAGGTCCTTCTTATAGCAATCTACTGATCTGTCCAGATCCACCTCTGGAGGGAGTCTGTTCCACATTTTCACACCTCTTACTGTGAAGAAACCTTTCCGTATTTGGAGGTGAAATTCTTCTGTCTGTAACGCCACACAGTAGTGCGAGGCTTTCTCCCTGGTGTGGAGTGTAGTGCTCGTCCCCCTCCCTTGGACTACAGGAGAGTCAGGACACTCTCTGCGTTGCAGATAGAGAAAGGAGCTGTGTGTTAGAGAGCGTCCTGACTCTCCTGTAGTCCAAGGGAGGGAGCAATCACAGTAGAGGCAGGGCTCTACTTCCTCATTTTAGAGCCGCCGCCTTAACTGGTCAGATGCTGATAGAGGAGGAGGAGGAGGAGGAGGAGGAGGAGGAGAAGGAGGAGGAGGAGGAGGAGAAGGAGAAGGAGGAGGAGGAGAAGGAGGAGGAGGAGAAGGAGGAGGAGGAGGAGGAGAAGGAGGAGGAGGAGGAGGAGGAGGAGGAGGAGAAGGAGGAGGAGGAGGAGGAGGAGGAGGAGGAGGAGGAGGAGGAGGAGGAGGGAGGAGGATGAGGAGGTACAGATCCACAGAGAGGATGAACCAGGGACATCATTCCACTGTATGGACTCAGGTACAGCTTTCTCTCCAGCAAGGAGAACAGTGATCAGTACAGAAGTCACAGGAAATTTCACCACTTACAGACCCAGCCTTTTTCTGACACTTGTCAGAACGTTTTGCTAGAAACCGTGATCGCTCCCCGGAGCTGAAGAACGAGGACAGCTGTATGTAAACACACCTTCCCCGTTCTTCACAGTGGCAGTGTCACTGATCGTCTGTTCCCTGATATAGGGAAAGACGATCAGTGAAGTCACACGTCCAGCCCCGCCCCCCTACAGTTAGAAACACATACGAGGTCACACTTAACCACTACAGCGCCCCCTAGTGGTTAACTCCCAAACTGCAATTGTCATTTTCACAGTAAACAATGCATTTTTATTGCAATTTTTGCTGTGAAAATGACAATGGTCCCACAAATGTGTCCGATGTGTCCACCATGTCATCGCAGTCACGAAAAAAATCGCTGACCGCCGACATTAGTAGTAAAAACAAATTAATAAAAATGCCATAAAACTATCCCCTATTTTGTAAACACTATAAATTTTGCGCAAACCAATCCATATACCCTTTTTGCGATTTTTTTTACCAAAAATATGTAGAAGAATACGTATCGGCCTAAACTGGGGGGGAAACATTTTTTTTTTATATATTTTTTGGTGATATTTATTATAGCAAAAAGTAAAAAATATTGATTTTTTTTCATAATTATCGCTCTATTTTTGTTTATAGCGCAAAAAAAAAAAGGTGATCAAATGGCACCAAAAGAAATCTCTATTTGTGGGGACAAAAAGACGCCAATTATGTTTTGGAGCCACGTCGCACGACCGCGCAATTGTCAGTTAAAGCGACGCCGTGCCGATTCGCAAAAAGGGGCAACGTCCTTTACCTGCATAATGGTCCGGGGCTTAAGTGGTTAAAAATCTCCATAGACGATGCTTTAAAATGACCAGTATAGAGTTACAGAGAAGCTCTAGCGATGGAATTATTGCTCTCGCTCTGATGTTCACGGTGATACCTCACGTGCGGTGCGAACATATGTGGGCCTACGTATTGGTTTTACTGCCGTGTTTGAGCGCTTTAAACAATTGCATTTATTATAGAAAAACATTTTTATTTTACACCGTCTATTGAAAAACAAAACAACAATTTTTTATATATATATACACATAATTCTGATCACTTTTATTGCTATCACAAGGAATGTAAACATCCCTTGCAATAATACAGCCTGACAGGTCCAGGTTTATGGAGAGATCTGGGGTATAAAAGACCCCAAATCTCGCCTTTACCCTTAAAGCGGAGTTCCACCAAATATTTTTTTTTTTTTTTTAAAGTCAGCAGCTACAAATACTGCAGCTGCTGACTTTTAAAATAAGGACACTTACCTGTCCAGGGCGTCCGCGATGTCGGCACCCCGAAGCCGATCAACCGCTTGGCTCTCGGGTGCCACCATCTTCGATAAGGGAATCAGGAAGTAAAGCCTTGTGGCTTCACTTCCTGGTTCCCTACTGCGCATGCGCGACTCGCACTGCGTGATTCCAGAAATTCCCTTTTTTTGGGTGGAACTCCGCTTTAAAATCAAAAGATAAAGAAAAAAAAAAAAAAACATATTTCGCTTTAAGACTAAAAAAAAACACGTTTACATGGCCCGAGAACCAAAAGTGATGTCGCTCAGGTCCTCCAAGGGCATAGAGATGAGCGGTAGCCATCATACTATCTCTAGGGTGTCCTGATACCACTTTTTTAAGATTGAGTACAAGTACCAATACTTTTTTTCAAGTACTCGCCGATACCGATTACCGATACTTTTTTTAAATGTCAAGTGACAGTTTCTCAAAGCACAATAGAGATTAGGTGGCACTGATCTGCAGCACCGATAGATGGTTGGCACTGGCAGAGGGCACTGACGGCTGGCTGGCACTGGCAGAGGGCACTGACGGCTGGCTGGCACTGGCAGAGGGCACTGACGGCTGGCTGGCACTGGCAGAGGGCACTGACGGCTGGCTGGCACTGCCAGAGGGCACTGACGGCCGGGGGGAAATTGATTGGTGAAATTTATGGGCAATGATGGGCAGGCACTAAAATGTCATGTGACAGTTTCTCAAAGCACAATAGAGATTAGGTGGCACTGATCTGCAGCACTGATAGATGGCTGGCGGGCACTGACAGGTGACATTTATGGGCACTGATGGGCAGGCACTAAAATGTCATTAGGGAAGGCAGCCTGCAACGCCCATCGTGGTACTCCTTGCACTTGGCCGCATAAAAGCAGCAGAGGCCATCTTGTTACACCCAACCCAAACTATATGGGCTGGGTGTAACAAGATTTCCGCTGCTGGCATACTGTGGCCGGGTGCAGGGTGTACCAAGATGGGCGTCTCCGACGGCAACACGGAGCGTCAGTTCTGCGACCGAATGTGACGGCGCCGGTCGCCAATCCCAAATGATGATGCGGCTGCGCCCTGAACTCTGCACTCCCTGCCAGCTTAATTCCTTCAGGACTCGCTCAAAGCTTCACCCGCTGACCCATTCCAGGTATTGGCTAAGGCAGGGGTCTCCAAACTTTTCAAACAAAGGGTCAGTCTACCGTTCTTCAGACTTTAGGGGGGCCGGATTGTGGCCAGCAGGGGTAGAAAATGTCCCGAGCCCAGCATCAGTGAGAATAAATATGGCCTCAGGGTTGGTGGTCAGTAGGAGGAGTAGTGCCCTATTGCTGGTATTAGTAGGAGGAATAGAATTCCATCATTGGTATCAGTGGAAAACATAATGCCCCATTGCTGGCGTCAGTGGGGGAAATAGTGCCCCTCGGGCCGGATAAAGTCTAGCAAAGGGCCACATCTGGCCCTCGGACCCCAGTTTGGAGACCCCTGGGCTAAGGCATCTAGAGCATTTATGCGAGTCCAAGTACTCGTGCAAATGCTCGGTATTGGTCCCGACAATAGTATCGGGACAACCCTACTTATCTCTATGGGAAAAGACCGATGATGCTGGATGGTTCCCGAGCTAAATGATTGGTGAGGGAATAGGGAGGGGGCGGGGCTGGTGGCCACCTCCCCCGCGCCAAATCTGAAAGCCGGCTGCCTAAGGGAAAAGAAAATAGCGGAGTTATGGCATCTAGCTGCAGCCATAACTCATGACAGAAATTCCTAGTTGGGCGCTCGGCAAGTGGTTAACCTCTTTCCCACCGGGCTTGTTTTTCAGATTTGGCATTTACGAGACTAAAACAGGTTTTTTTGCTAGAAAATTACTTAAAACCCCCAAACATTAAATATATTTTTTTCTAACACCCTAGAGAATAAAATGGCAGTCATTGCAATACTTTTTGTCACACCGTATTTGCGCAGCGGTCTTACAAGCGCACTTTTTTTTGGAAAAAAATCACTTTTTTGAATTAAAAAATAAGACAATAAATTTTGCCCAAATTTTTTATATATTGTGAAAGATAATGTTACGCCGAGTAAAATGATACCCAACATGTCACGCTTAAAAATTGAGCCCGCTCGTGGTAGGACGTCAAACTTTTACCCTTAAAAATCTCGATAGGCGACGTTTAAGAAATTCTACAGGTTGCATTTTTTGAGTTACAGAGGAGGTCTAGGGCTAGAATTATTGCTCTCGCTCTAACGATCGCGGCGATACCTCACTTGTTTTCTTATTCATTTTTATTTAGTTAATAATTTTTTACACTGAAATAATAAAAAATTGATCACTTTTCTTCCTATTACAAGGAATGTAAACATCCCTTGTAATAGAAAAAAGCATGACAGGTCCTCTTAAATATAAGATCTGGGGTCAAAAAGACGTTACATCTCATATTTACACTAAAATGCAAGAAAAAAAAAAAAAAAAAAAATGAAACTAATTTTTTCAAATGACAAAAAAAAAAAATGTTTCTTTAAGACGCTGGGCGGGACTGACGTTTTGACGTCACTTCCGCCCAGCAGAGCTATGGGGACGGGTGAAGGAAATTTTTCTTTCACTCGCAACCCCAGTCAGCAGCCTATCGCACCCGATCGCCTCCGCTGCTACCGACGGCTCCGGTAAGCGGCGGAGGGCGCGGGAGAGCGGCGGCCCTCTCCCGCCACCGATAACCGCGATCTCGCTGCGAATCCCCCGCGGAGACCGCCGTTATCGTGTACACCACCGCCCACTGAAGAGATGGATACCTCGGTTGTGGCAGCAGCTGCTGCCGTTACCGAGATATCCATCTTTAAAAACAGGACGTCTTTTGGACATGGGGTGGTGGTCAAGAGGTTAAATCTCCTGAGACGAGCGGTCGGAGGAAGCAGTGCCTCAGATGATCTCACACTGCAGATATACAGCGGAGTGCCTAGGCACCCTCTCATCCTAGAACGTATCCTGATATTTTTTCAGGAGGAAATCATACACAGAATGCCATCTTTTTTCTTTGCTTGGACACAATTTGCATCTCCAAATGTTTTCTATAAGATAGCAAATTTTCACTTGTGAGTTCAGCTTCACTTTAATCCCTCGATTTACAGATCGCTGCTGGTAGCGCTTCAAATCGATCTCACTTCTAACGAGAACCAAAAAAAAATAAAGCATGTAGCCAGCAAAATGTCAAGAAATCCTCCAACTTTCCGCACACGGCGGCACATCCTTCCGTAACGGCATCTGAGGCTTGGCTGTGGTCTGACGCCGACTTGGGAAACTACAATCATTCACGTGAACTAAAATTTGCACGTCAAAACATTTAGAATTAGAAGAATAATTCTTCCTACAGTCCGCGAGACGCAAGCAGAATTACATCGAACATGGCGCCCGTTATGGCGCAGGTGTGCGAGAGACTCGGCGGAAGCCTTGCCAACGGGATTCTCACAGAAATAAAAAGAAGACTTGAAGGCAGTGACCTTTGTAGACGTGGCGTGTGGATAAACTCTACAGACAGGAGATGAAGGAAGCAGATGGCGTGTCTCCAGGAGAGGAGCTCATGTTTAATGCACAAAGTGAAGACTTCCAGGTAAGTCCTTTTATCTCCCCTGCTACGCCACTTAACACCGAGATATGCTAATTGCAAGATACTTTTCCCATGTTAATGAATTTTAATTATCTTTCATTCAGATGATCTGAGCGCTCTAATAAAAGACGGGAACATCTGCAGCTGCCGGTATCATCAAGTCAGAGATGGCTCAACTCTGGAAATGTGTAACATGAATAAATTAGATTTTTACTGAGGCCTTTAATAAAAAAATTGCGGTGGCCACATATGTATTGATCATCGAATCGATCATTCCACCTGACTAAACTGAAAGTAAATGGCTACCTCTAGACAGGGGGATGGTGAACGGCATAAATGGACTGCCTAATGACACTCTTCGCAGACTGCCCCCCCCCCCCCCAAAAGAATAAGAACTGGCTGAAATGTTAATAAACTTTCCCCCACCCTCTCCAGAACTGCCCCACCCTGGTGTGGAAGGCGGATCCTCTCCTCCATCACAAGTGAGTCGTCATTCCTGGGAAGAACAGGTCATCTATGAAGGGCTGAGACTCCATGCCAGGTGAATATGCAGAGGCTGCACCAAAAGGAATACAAAGTTGGCAGAACTTTCTTACATAAGTTGTTCAAATTTTACATGTTATGTAACTTCCTCTCCAGTGACTCCCTCTCCCTCCCCAGTGACCCTCTCCAGTAACTCCCTCTCCCTCCCCAGTGACCCTCTCCAGTAACTCCCTCTTCCTCCCCAGTGACTCTCTCCAGTAACTCCCTCTTCCTCCCCAGTGACCCTCTCCAGTAACTCCCTCTCCCTCCCCAGTGACCCTCTCCAGTAACTCCCTCTCCCTCCCCAGTGACCCTCTCCAGTAACTCCCTCTCCCTCCCCAGTGACCCTCTCCAGTAACTCCCTCTTCCTCCCCAGTGACCCTCTCCAGTAACTCCCTCTCCCTCCCCAGTGACCCTCTCCAGTAACTCCCTCTCCCTCCCCAGTGACCCTCTCCAGTAACTCCCTCTTCCTCCCCAGTGACCCTCTCCAGTAACTCCCTCTTCCTCCCCAGTTACCCTCTCCAGTGACTCCCTCTTCCTCTCCAGTGACCCTCTCCAGTGACTCCCTCTTCCTCTCCAGTGACTCCCTCTTCCTCTCCAGTGACTCCCTCTTCCTCTCCAGTGACTCCCTCTTCCTCTCCAGTGACTCCCTCTTCCTCTCCAGTGACTCCCTCTTCCTCTCCAGTGACTCCCTCTCCCTCCCCAGTGACCCTCTCCAGTAACTCCCTCTTCCTCTCCAGTAACTCCCTCCCCCTCTCCAGTGACTCACTCTTCCTCTCCAGTAACTCACTCTTCCTCTCCAGTAACTCCCTCTTCCTCTCCAGTAACTCCCTCTTCCTCTCCAGTAACTCCCTCTTCCTCTCCAGTAACTCACTCTTCCTCTCCAGTAACTCCCTCTTCCTCTCCAGTAACTCCCTCTTCCTCTCCAGTAACTCCCTCTTCCTCTCCAGTAACTCCCTCTTCCTCTCCAGTAACTCCCCCCCCCTCTCCAGTAACTCACTCTCCCTCCCCAGTGACCCTCTCCAGTAACTCCCTCTTCCTCTCCAGTAACTCACTCTTCCTCTCCAGTAACTCCCTCTTCCTCCCCAGTAACTCCCTCTTCCTCTCCAGTAACTCCCTCTTCCTCCCCAGTAACTCCCTCCCCCTCTCCAGTGACTCACTCTTCCTCTCCAGTGACTCACTCTTCCTCTCCAGTGACTCACTCTTCCTCTCCAGTGACTCCCTCTTCCTCTCCAGTGACTCCCTCTTCCTCTCCAGTAACTCCCTCTTCCTCTCCAGTAACTCCCTCTTCCTCTCCAGTAACTCCCTCTTCCTCTCCAGTAACTCCCTCTTCCTCTCCAGTAACTCCCTCTTCCTCCCCAGTAACTCCCTCTTCCTCTCCAGTAACTCCCTCTTCCTCTCCAGTGACTCACTCTTCCTCTCCAGTAACTCCCTCCCCCTCTCCAGTAACTCCCTCCCCCTCTCCAGTAACTCCCTCCCCCTCTCCAGTGACTCACTCTTCCTCTCCAGTAACTCCCTCTTCCTCTCCAGTAACTCACTCTCCCTCTCCAGTAACTCCCTCTTCCTCCCCAGTAACTCCCTCTTCCTCCCCAGTAACTCCCTCCCCCTCTCCAGTGACTCACTCTTCCTCTCCAGTAACTCCCTCCCCCTCTCCAGTAACTCCCTCCCCCTCTCCAGTGACTCACTCTTCCTCTCCAGTGACTCACTCTTCCTCTCCAGTGACTCACTCTTCCTCTCCAGTGACTCCCTCTTCCTCTCCAGTGACTCCCTCTTCCTCTCCAGTAACTCCCTCTTCCTCTCCAGTAACTCCCTCTTCCTCTCCAGTAACTCCCTCTTCCTCTCCAGTAACTCCCTCTTCCTCTCCAGTAACTCCCTCTTCCTCTCCAGTAACTCCCCCCCCCTCTCCAGTAACTCACTCTCCCTCCCCAGTGACCCTCTCCAGTAACTCCCTCTTCCTCTCCAGTAACTCACTCTTCCTCTCCAGTAACTCCCTCTTCCTCCCCAGTAACTCCCTCTTCCTCCCCAGTAACTCCCTCTTCCTCCCCAGTAACTCCCTCTTCCTCCCCAGTAACTCCCTCTTCCTCTCCAGTAACTCCCTCTTCCTCCCCAGTAACTCCCTCTTCCTCCCCAGTAACTCCCTCTTCCTCCCCAGTAACTCCCTCTTACTCTCCAGTAACTCCCTCTTCCTCCCCAGTAACTCCCTCTTCCTCCCCAGTAACTCCCTCTTCCTCCCCAGTAACTCCCTCTTCCTCTCCAGTAACTCCCTCTTCCTCTCCAGTAACTCCCTCTTCCTCTCCAGTAACTCCCTCCCCCCTCTCCAGTGACTCACTCTTCCTCTCCAGTAACTCCCTCTTCCTCTCCAGTAACTCACTCTCCCTCTCCAGTAACTCCCTCTTCCTCCCCAGTAACTCCCTCTTCCTCCCCAGTAACTCCCTCTTCCTCCCCAGTAACTCCCTCTTCCTCCCCAGTGACTCACTCTTCCTCCCCAGTGACTCCCTCTTCCTCTCCAGTAACTCCCTCCCCCTCTCCATTGACTCACTCTTCCTCTCCAGTAACTCCCTCCCCCTCTCCAGTGACTCACTCTTCCTCTCCAGTGACTCACTCTTCCTCTCCAGTGACTCACTCTTCCTCTCCAGTAACTCCCTCCCCCTCTCCAGTAACTCCCTCCCCCTCTCCAGTGACTCACTCTTCCTCTCCAGTAACTCCCTCCCCCTCTCCAGTGACTCACTCTTCCTCTCCAGTAACTCCCTCCCCCTCTCCAGTGACTCACTCTTCCTCTCCAGTGACTCACTCTTCCTCTCCAGTAACTCCCTCTTCCTCCCCAGTAACTCCCTCTTCCTCCCCAGTAACTCCCTCTTTCTCCCCAGTAACTCCCTCTTCCTCCCCAGTAACTCCCTCTTCCTCTCCAGTAACTCCCTCCCGCTCTCCAGTAACTCCCTCCCCCTCTCCAGTAACTCCCTCCCCCTCTCCAGTAACTCCCTCCCCCTCTCCAGTGACTCACGCTTCCTCCCCAGTAACTCCCTCTTCCTCCCCAGTAACTCCCTCTTCCTCTCCAGCAACCCTCCCTTCCTCTCCAGTAACTCCCCCTTCCTCTCCAGTAACTCCCTCTTCCTCTCCAGTAACTCCCTCTTCCTCTCCAGTAACTCCCTCTTCCTCTCCAGTAACTCCCTCTTCCTCTCCAGTAACTCCCTCTTCCTCTCCAGTAACTCCCTCTTCCTCTCCAGTAACTCCCTCCCCCTCTCCAGTAACTCCCTCTTCCTCTCCAGTAACTCCCTCCCCCTCTCCAGTAACTCCCTCTTCCTCTCCAGTAACTCCCTCCCCCTCTCCAGTAACTCCCTCTTCCTCTCCAGTAACTCCCTCTTCCTCTCCAGTAACTCCCTCTTCCTCTCCAGTAACTCCCTCTTCCTCTCCAGTAACTCCCTCTTCCTCTCCAGTAACTCCCTCTTCCTCTCCAGTAACTCCCTCTTCCTCTCCAGTAACTCCCTCTTCCTCTCCAGTGACTCACTCTTCCTCTCCAGTGACTCCCTCTTCCTCCCCAGTAACTCCCTCTTCCTCTCCAGTAACTCCCTCTTCCTCTCCAGTGACTCACTCTTCCTCTCCAGTGACTCCCTCTTCCTCCCCAGTAACTCCCTCTTCCTCTCCAGTAACTCCCTCTTCCTCCCCAGTAACTCCCTCTTTCTCCCCAGTAACTCCCTCTTCCTCCCCAGTAACTCCCTCTTCCTCTCCAGTAACTCCCTCCCGCTCTCCAGTAACTCCCTCCCCCTCTCCAGTAACTCCCTCCCCCTCTCCAGTAACTCCCTCCCCCTCTCCAGTGACTCACACTTCCTCCCCAGTAACTCCCTCTTCCTCCCCAGTAACTCCCTCTTCCTCTCCAGCAACCCTCCCTTCCTCTCCAGTAACTCCCCCTTCCTCTCCAGTAACTCCCTCTTCCTCTCCAGTAACTCCCTCTTCCTCTCCAGTAACTCCCTCTTCCTCTCCAGTAACTCCCTCTTCCTCTCCAGTAACTCCCTCTTCCTCTCCAGTAACTCCCTCTTCCTCTCCAGTAACTCCCTCTTCCTCTCCAGTAACTCCCTCCCCCTCTCCAGTAACTCCCTCTTCCTCTCCAGTAACTCCCTCCCCCTCTCCAGTAACTCCCTCTTCCTCTCCAGTAACTCCCTCCCCCTCTCCAGTAACTCCCTCTTCCTCTCCAGTAACTCCCTCTTCCTCTCCAGTAACTCCCTCTTCCTCTCCAGTAACTCCCTCTTCCTCTCCAGTAACTCCCTCTTCCTCTCCAGTAACTCCCTCTTCCTCTCCAGTAACTCCCTCTTCCTCTCCAGTGACTCACTCTTCCTCTCCAGTGACTCCCTCTTCCTCCCCAGTAACTCCCTCTTCCTCTCCAGTAACTCCCTCTTCCTCTCCAGTGACTCACTCTTCCTCTCCAGTGACTCCCTCTTCCTCCCCAGTAACTCCCTCTTCCTCTCCAGTAACTCCCTCTCCCTCTCCAGTAACTCCCTCTCCCTCTCCAGTAACTCCCTCTTCCTCTCCAGTGACTCACTCTTCCTCTCCAGTGACCCTCTTGCAGATTAATAATAGATTCCAAGCAGAAGCAACATTTCATTAACTGAGTTCTTGATGAAGGAGGGGTGCAAGCTGTCCGACATCCACAGAATGTCTACAGAGATGACACCATTGATAAGAGTCACCAACAATAAGGAATTGGATCTTCTCAACAGTATCATCTCTGTAAACATTCTGTAGCTCTCCTTCATCAAGAACCCAATGGGTTCTTGATGAAAGAGAAGAGAAGAGAAAAGAAGAAGAAAGAGAAAAGAAGAAGAAAGAGAAAAGAAGAAGAAAGAGAAAAGAAGAAAGAAGAAGAAGAAAAAGGAAGAGTCACTACAGAGGAAGAGTCACTATAGAGAGAGAGTCACTATAGAGAGAGAGTCAATACAGACTCGGAATTGATACTATAGAGGAAGAGTCACTATAGAGGAAGAGTCACTATAGAGGAAGAGTCACTATAGAGGAAGAGTCACTATAGAGGAAGAGTCACTACAGAGGGAGAGTCACTACAGAGGGAGAGTCACTACAGAGGGAGAGTCACTACAGAGGGAGAGTCACTACAGAGGGAGAGTCACTATAGACTCGGAATTGATACTATAGAGGAAGAGTTACTATAGAGGGAGAGTCACTGTAGAGGGAGAGTCACTGTAGAGGAAGAGTCACTGTAGAGGAAGAGTCACTGTAGAGGAAGAGTCACTGTAGAGGGAGAGTCACTACAGAGGAAGAGTCACTATAGAGGGAGAGTCACTATAGAGGGAGAGTCACTATAGAGGGAGAGTCACTATAGAGGGAGAGTCACTATAGAGGGAGAGTCACTATAGAGGGAGAGTCACTATAGAGGGAGAGTCACTATAGAGGGAGAGTCACTATAGAGGGAGAGTCACTATAGAGGGAGAGTCACTATAGAGGGAGAGTCACTATAGAAGAAGAGTCACTACAGAGGAAGAGTCACTACAGAGGAAGAGTTACTACAGAGGAAGAGTCACTACAGAGGAAGAGTCACTACAGAGGAAGATAGAGGAAGAGTCACTACAGAGGAAGAGTCACTACAGAGGAAGATAGAGGAAGAGTCACTCCACCATGTGAAATTTGAATGACCCACGCCCACTTTTGCAATATTTTTGGTACCTCTCTGACAACAATGGACATCGCTCATAATTTCCAAGATTGCGGTGCCTTTGATGGAAATGTCTGAAATGATTGGCTGTGTATGTAATACTGGGGGATGTTCCCGACACATCAGAACTGAGGTAGACACTCCGACGATCTTCAAAACGTCTTCAACATTACAGAACAATCCAGTTGAATGCTTCCGACTACTTCCGACTACAGGCCTGTAACCAAGGACTACGCATGTTCCAAGCACGTTACAACATTTGCAAGCTGAACTCCAGGCAAACCGCTACACACACAAATCGCATAGATGGGGGCCGTTCTACCTGCTGAAGGAGATGAGATTCTCCACAGCCAGTCTTGTGATCCCGGGCACCCCTGCCAGACAGCACAGCCAGATATCTGACCTCTACCAAAACAGCACCACAGCATGGTTAACCCCCCCCCCCCCCAGATTGGATGGCAAAGGAACAGCAGCACCCTGGTCACCCCTCTGCTCTCTACTGTCAGCACATGACTGGCTCCCCGCGTGTGCAGAGAAGTCCGGGAGGCGGATATGAACACAGGTTCCGGTACTCACACTCGCTGCATTGGAGGATCCATGGGAATGTCACATGAACTGCAACCATTGTATCTGCCTGGAGTTCAGCTTCTATGTACTACAGCGTATGGTCATGTGACAGGTACTCACTGCTGCAAGGTTACTTACTTGGTGCTGATTGGCTTTGGCCAACTGACGATTGGCAGATTCAACGTTGGAGGAAGCGGTCTCTATATTGGCCTCAATGCTATCTGTAAACCCAGAACACAAGATTAGAGAATGTGGAAGCCCAACACCCTCCCCCCCCCCCCCCCGATATGTGACTGCCGTACCATGTACTGCTATGAACAAGTCCCCTGTTCTCTGTGTGTCAAGTCCCTGCTGTTCCTGACAGTCCCTCTGCTTTTCTATTAAAAACTGACCACACTAGGCATCAGAGCACAGCACGGTCAGTCATGTGTTGGTAACCCAATCTCCTCCAATTATCAGACTTGTGCTGACAACCCCCCCTACACAGCCATTCACTGGGAAGAGCAGTGTGCTCTCTTCCAATGATCAGACTTGAGCTGCCACCCCCCCCCCCACCATTCACTGGGAAGATCAGTGTGCTCTCCTCCAATGATCAGACTTGTGCTGACCCCCCCCCCCCATTTAGTGGGAAGATCGGTGTGCTCTCCTCCAATGATCAGTCTTGTGCTGACCCCCCCCCCCCCCCCCCATTTAGTGGGAAGATCAGTGTGCTCTCCTCCAATGATCAGACTTGTGCTGACCCCCCCCCCCCCCCCCATTTAGTGGGAAGATCAGTGTGCTCTCCTCCAATGATCAGTCTTGTGCTGACCCCCCCCCCCCCATTTAGTGGGAAGATCAGTGTGCTCTCCTCCAATGATCAGTCTTGTGCTGCCCCCCCCCCCCCATTTAGTGGGAAGATCAGTGTGCTCTCCTCCAATGATCAGACTTGGGCTGCCCCCTCCCCCTATTCACTGGGAAGATCAGTGTGCTCTCCTCCAATGATCAGTCTTGTGCTGACCCCCCCCCCCCCATTTAGTGGGAAGATCGGTGTGCTCTCCTCCAATGATCAGTCTTGTGCTGACCCCCCCCCCCCATTTAGTGGGAAGATCGGTGTGCTCTCCTCCAATGATCAGACTTGGGCTGCCACCAACCCCACCATTCACTGGGAAGATCGGTGTGCTCTCCTCCAATGATCAGACTTGGGCTGCCACCCCCCCCACCATTCACTGGGAAGATCAGCGTGCTCTCCTCCAATGATCAGACTTGAGCTGCCACCAACCCCCCTCCCACAATCATTCACTGGGAACATCAGTGTGCTCTCCTCCAATGATCAGACTTGGGCTGCCACCCCCCCACCATTCACTGGGAAGATCAGTGTGCTCTCCTCCAATGATCAGACTTGTGCTGACCACCCCCCATTGAGTCGGAAGATCAGCGTGCTCTCCTCCAATGATCAGTCTTGTGCTGACCCCCCTCCCCCCATTTAGTGGGAAGATCAGTGTGCTCTCCTCCTTTGATCAGACTTGTGCTGACCCCCCCCCCCATTTAGTGGAAAGATCGGTGTGCTCTCCTCCAATGATCAGACTTGGGCTGCCACCAACCCCCCTCCCACCATTCACTGGGAAGATCAGTGTGCTCTCCTTCAATGATCAGTCTTGTGCTGACCCCCCCCCCCCCCCATTTAGTGGGAAGATCAGTGTGCTCTCCTCCAATGATCAGTCTTGTGCTGACCCCCCCCCCCCCCCCCATTCACTGGGAAGATCAGTGTGCTCTCCTCCAATGATCAGACTTGGGCTGCCCCCTCCCCCTATTCACTGGGAAGATCAGCGTGCTCTCCTCCAATGATCAGACTTGGGCTGCCACCCCCCCACCATTCACTGGGAAGATCGGTGTGCTCTCCTCCAATGATCAGACCTGTGCTGACCCCCCCCCCCCCCCCATTGAGTGGGAAGATTGGTGTGCTCTCCTCCAATGATCAGACCTGTGCTGACCCCCCCCCCCTCCCATTGAGTGGGAAGATCGGTGTGCTCTCCTCCAATGATCAGACTTGGGCTGCCACCCCCCCACCATTCACTGGGAAGATCAGCGTGCTCTCCTCCAATGATCAGACTTGAGCTGCCACCAACCCCCCTCCCACAATCATTCACTGGGAACATCAGTGTGCTCTCCTCCAATGATCAGTCTTGTGCTGACCCCCCTCCCCCCATTTAGTGGGAACATCAGTGTGCTCTCCTCCTTTGATCAGACTTGTGCTGACCCCCCCCCCCATTTAGTGGGAAGATCGGTGTGCCCTCCTCCAATGATCAGACTTGTGCTGACCCCCCTCCCCCCATTTAGTGGAAAGATCAGTGTGCTCTCCTCCTTTGATCAGACTTGTGCTGACCCCCCCCCCATTTAGTGGGAAGATCGGTGTGCCCTCCTCCAATGATCAGACTTGTGCTGACCCCCCCCCATTGAGTGGAAAGATCAGTGTGCTCTCCTCCAATGATCAGTTTTGTGCTGCCCCCCCCCATTTAGTGGGAAGATCAGTCTGCTCTCCTCCAATGATCAGACTTGAGCTGCCACCAACCCCCCTCCCACAATCATTCACTGGGAAGATCAGTCTGCTCTCCTCCAATGATCAGTCTTGTGCTGACCCCCCCCCCCCCCCATTTAGTGGGAAGATCGGTGTGCTCTCCTCCAATGATCAGACCTGTGCTGATTCTCCCTCCCGCCCACACAGCCATTCACTGGGAAGTTCAGTATGCTGCTGTTTCTCCTCTCCCCAGCTCTTATGCAGCTGAGAACTGAGGGAATGTGATCACTTCTTTAAAAAAAAGGGGGGGGATTTAGAATGTTGCTTTTATATATATATATCTCGCTACGCAAAGGTTTTGCCTTTTGTTTTTAATTTTAAACTGAATGGGTTGTTTTACAAGGTGGGGGGCCAAGCTGGCCCCAATGAGCCATTTCTTTCACTAATGATAACTTTATTGGTCGGTTTATTAGAACAGTGAGAGACGGAACAACAAAAATATCCAGAAAAACGCATTTCACAAAAAGTTATACATTGATTCGCATTTTAATGAGTGGAATAAGTATGTGAACCCCTCACAGAACATGACTTGGTGATTGGTGGAGAATCCCGTGTTGGCGATCACAGAGGTCAGACGTTTCTTGGAGTTGGCCTCCAGGTTCTCACACATCTCAGGAGGGATTTTGTCCTCCTTTGCTGATCCTCTCCAAGTCATTAAGATTTCCAGGCCGACGTTTGGTCACTCGAACCTTCAGCTCCCTCCACAGATTTTCTATGGGATTAAGGTCTGGAGACTGGCTAGGCCACTCCAGGGCCTTTAATGTGCTTCTTCTTGAGCCCCTCCTTTGTTGCCTTGGCCGTGTGTTTTGGGTCATCGTCATGCTGGAAGACCCGTCCATGACCCATCTACGGGACCTGGACACCTAGGCAGACTTTGCATTTGACTAGATCTGTACTGTGAGTTCTAACATTTTTAACCACTTAAGGACCGCCTCCTGCACATATACGTCGGCAGAATGGCACGGCTGGGCACAAGCCTCTTTAAGTGCCCAGTCATGGGTTGCGGGCACGGGACTCGGTCCGAAGCTCCGTGACCACGGACCCGATGGCCGCTGGAGTCCCGCGATCGCTCCCCAGAGCTGAAGAACGGGGAGAGCTGAGTATAAACACAGCTTCCCCGTTCTTCACTGTGGCGGCGTCATCGATCGTGTGATCCCTGATATAGGGAAACACGATCAATGACGTCACACCTACAGCCACACCCCCCTACAGTTAGAAACACAAATAAGGGTCACACTTAACCCCTTCAGCGCCCCCTCCCAAACTGCAATTGTCATTTTCACAGTAATCAGTGCATTTTTATAGCACTTTTTGCTGTGAAAATGACAATGGTCCCAAAAATGCGTCAAAATTGTCCGAAGTGTCCGCCATAATGTCGCAGTCACGAAAAAAATCGTTAGTAGTAAAAAAAAAAAAAAATTATTAATAAAAATGCAATAAAACTATCCCCTATTTTGTAAACGCTATAAATTTTGCGCAAACCGATCACTAAACGCATATTGCGATTTTTTTTACCAAAAATAGGTAGAAGAATACGTATCGGCCTAAACTGAGGGAAAAATTTTTTTTTTATATATTTTTGGGGGATATTTATTATAGCAAAAAGTAAAAAATATTGCATTTTTTTCAAAATTGTCGCTCTAAAATAAAAAATAAAAACCGCAGAGGTGATCAAATACCGCCAAAAGAAAGCTCTATTTGTGGGAAAAAAAGGACGCCAATTTTGTTTGGGAGCCACGTCGCACGACCGCGCAATTGTCAGTTAAAGCGGCGCAGCGCCGAATCGCAAAAACTGGCCAGGTGCTTTAGCTGCCTAAAGGTCCGGGTCTTAAGTGGTTAATCAACTGGCCACTGGCGCTTCCTTTTCTACACACACAGAAGCAGTGGTGAAAATCGCATGCGATTCTTTGCAGTGGTGCAGATCTGTGCCCATTCATTTTGTATTGATGCAAATCGCACCGCAAAGTATCAGCTCCGGTATCGGGAGCATTTGTACGAGTCGCGATATTCCAACTAATGCTTGGTATCGGCGCTCATACACGCCTAGGAAAAACCTTACTAGCACCGCCTCTAAATACGCCCCCCCTGAGTTTTTCCCCCAAAGCCTCATGTGAATGGATGAGCGGTGCTTAGCCCAACTCCATATTGTTCCAGGAGGGGAGGAGAAGTTCCCACTGCTGGAATATACAGATAATACAGAGCCCAGCAACCCGTCCCTGTACAAAGCAGCTCGGGCCGGATATAAAGGACGTTAAATGTGGAGTTCGCCATTCATATCTGCCTGGAGATCAGCAATAAAATACGAATTCTCTGAAAATACCTTCCGATTTGATCAGAGATCACATCAATAATGTGAATTCCCCTTAACCACTTAAGCCCCGGACCAATATGCTGGCTAAAGACCCAAGGGGTTTTTACAGTTCGGGACTGCGTCGCTTTAACAGACAATTGCGCGGTCGTGCGACGTGGCTCCCAAACAAAATTGGCGTCCTTTTTTCCCCACAAATAGAGCTTTCTTTTGGTGGTATTTGATCACCTCTGCGGTTTTTATTTTTTTGCGCTATAAACAAAAATAGAGCGACAATTTTGAAAAAAATGCAATATTTTTTACTTTTTGCTGTAATAAATATCCTCCAAAAACATATATAAAACATTTTTTTTCCCTCAGTTTAGGCCGATACGTATTCTTCTACCTATTTTTGGTAAAAAAAAAAATCGCAATAATCGTTTATCGGTTGGTTTGCGCAAAATTTATAGCGTTTACAAAATAGGGGATAGTTTTTTTGCATTTTTATTTTTTTTACTAGTAATGGCGGCGATCAGCGATTTTTTTTTCGTGACTGCGACATTATGGCGGACACTTCGGACAATTTTGACACATTTTTGGGACCATTGTCATTTTCACAGCAAAAAATGCATTTAAATTGTATTGTTTATTGTGAAAATGACAGTTGCAGTTTGGGAGTTAACCACAGGGGGCGCTGTAGGAGTTAGGGTTCACCTAGTGTGTGTTTACAACTGTAGGGGGGTGTGGCTGTAGGTGTGACATCATCGATCGAGTCTCCCTATAAAAGGGATCACTCGATCGATGCGCCGCCACAGTGAAGCACGGGGAAGCCATGTTTACATACGGCTCTCCCCGTTCTTCAGCTCTGGGGAGCGATCGTGACGGAGCGGCTAAAAACAAATAGCCGCGCCGTCGTCCCGGATCGCTCCCCGAGGGAATCCGACCGCTGCATGTAGCGGAGGGGGTCCCGATCTGACCCCCCACCCACGTCTAGGCAGGGACGTACAGGTACGTGATTGTGCCTGTCCGTGCCATTCTGCCGACGTAAATGTACATGAGGAGGTCGGGAAGTGGTTAAATATCCTTGTTACTAGGCAGAGTCTGCAGGTCTATGGATTTAGATCTCAGGTATTGATTGTGAAGGTCACTGCAGTCGGGTTTACACATCCAATAAAGGAAGCGTTATAAAGCCGTATATATATATATATTACTAGAATAAGAGGGAGATGGTACAAGCACCATCCATTCACAACAACACAAAGATAAAACGTCTTCACAGAAAGCGCCCGCTACATGGCGCCGTACTTACCGACAGAATCACCTTGTTCATAGACAATCGATGCCAAATCTTTCATAATCTGATTGACATCCAGCATATCACTCTGCAAAGCAAACACAAAGAGAGAGCGATCGTCAGTAATGCTGTAATCATCAATCAATATCGCTGCAATCATCAATTGGTAACAGTACAATCATCGATAACGCTGCAATCAATAATGCTGCAATCATCAATCGAGATCGCTGCAATCATCAATCGAGATCGCTGCAATCATCAATCGAGATCGCTGCAATCATCAATCGAGATCGCTGCAATCATCAATCGAGAACGCTGCAATCATCAATCGAGAACGCTGCAATCATCAATCGAGAACGCTGCAATCATCAATCGAGAACGCTGCAATCATCAATCGATAACGCTGCAATCATCAATCGAGATCGCTGCAATCATCAATCGATAACGCTGCAATCATCAATCGAGATCGCTGCAGTCATCAATCGATAACGCTGCAATCATCAATCGATAACGCTGCAATCATCAATCGAGATCGCTGCAGTCATCAATCGATAACGCTGCAATCATCAATCGATAACGCTGCAATCATCAATCGATAACGCTGCAATCATCAATCGAGATCGCTGCAATCATCAATAATGGTGAAATCATCAATGACAACACAATCAATAATGCTGCAATCATCAATGACAACACAATCAATAATGCTGCAATCATCAATGACAACACAATCAATAATGCTGCAATCATCAATGACAACACAATCAATAATGCTGAAATCAATCAATAATGGTGAAATCGTCAATAATGTTGAACAGATAATGGCGGCATCGCACATCTATTATTCAGTGATTGGCTTGGAAATGGCAGCAGGATATTAGACTATATCCAGTTTCGGGGGGTGGGGGGGAGGGGCTCTCATTACAAGAAGGGGCGGAAGGCGGAGGGAAACAAAATGAAATCCGGGGATTCAATGGTGACGTCACATGTGATAATCAATAACGCACATGTGATAATCAATAACGTCACATGTGATAATCGCACGTCTACATGAAACTTGAAGCGGTTGTAAAGTCTCAGCTTTTTTCCCCCTCTTAAAATAATAAACATGTTATACTTACCTTCTCTGTACAATAGCTCTGCACAGGGCAGCCCCGATCCTCCTTTTCTGGGGGTCCCACACCAGTGCCGTTGGCTCCTCCTTTTCTGTGTCTGCCCCAATAGCATTGCACTTACAATGGGGGAAGACATGCACACCCCATAGACACAAACAGTGCGGCTTTGCCCCGCCTCCTCCTCACAGGAATCGACAGCAAGAGTCAGTGGACTACCGCTGCTGTCTCTGTGCCTGTGAGGAGAGAGAGAGCAATGCTGCTCTCGGGCGCAGCGCTGGATCGAAGGAGAAGCCAGAAAATTATTTACAGGGCTGGTGGAGAGCCGATACTGGAAGGTGTTTTTTTTTCCTTGGCTACGTTACACCCCAAATTCATCCTTCAGCCTCTTCTAGTGATCAATAAATTGACCCTCCACTTGTCATTACATGTACAACTAATGCTACTTTTGGAAGGACCGCTCATGGAAGGACCTCTTTTAGAAGGACCTCTTTTGGAAGGACCCCACTTGGAAGGACCCCACTTGGAAGGACCCCCACTTGGAAGGACCCCCACTTGGAAGGACCCCCACTTGGAAGGACCCCCACTTGGAAGGACCCCCACTTGGAAGGACCCCCACTTGGAAGGACCCCCACTTGGAAGGACCCCACTTGGAAGGACCCCACTTGGAAGGACCCCACTTGGAAGGACCCCACTTCCTGATCTCCTTCATTTTCTGGCCTTTGCTCATCTAGAGCACCGTAACTCACCTATGGCTGAGTGTTTACTACACTTTATACTTTCATTACATGTACAACAAAATGCTACTTTTAGAAAGACCGCTCTTGAAAAGACCTCACTTAGGAGGACCTCCACTTAGAAGAAGGACCTCCACTTAGAAGGACCTCCACTTAGAAGAAGGACCTCCACTTAGAAGAAGGACCTCCACTTAGAAGGAGGACCTCCACTTAGAAGGAGGACCTCCACTTAGAAGGAGGACCTCCACTTAGAAGGAGGACCTCCACTTAGAAGAAGGACCTCGAGAGAAGGACCTCCACTTAGAAGAAGGACCTCCACTTAGAAGAAGGACCTCCACTTAGAAGAAGGACCTTGAGAGAAGGACCTCCACTTAGAAGAAGGACCTCCACTTAGAAGAAGGACCTCCACTTAGGAGGACCTCGAGAGAAGGACCTCCACTTAGGAGGACCTCGAGAGAAGGACCGCCACTTAGAAGGAGGACCTCCACTTAGAAGGAGGACCCCCTTCCTGATCTCTCTTTAATTTTCTGGTCCCTGCTCACCTGGAGCACCACCAACTCCACCTATGGCTGTCATATGAGTGTCAGACATTTTTGATGAGCGGGGGTGAAATCCCATAAGCTGTACCGGAGAAATAAGGTAAACTACTAGCTGACAGAACTTTTACTCATCACTAATGGCCGGGACTGAAATTATTAACGCGAACAGAAATAAATAAAACTCCATCTATTCAGCCGACCAATAACAAATCCTTTTCCATATTTCTGCTCCCCGTGTTGAGAAACTGATTAGCGATTCCAATACGGCCTCCTAATTACCAAGCAGGTATGATAAACGCCAAGACTTGAGATGACATCACGGAAATAAGAGCACCGCCTGAAGTCTTCCCCAGCCTTTGATTCTTCCCTTTGAAGTGGACAAGGATGATTAAGATGAAAAAAATTCATGTAACCGTATTTTCCATTATGGACGCCGCTCCCTTGTGTGAGCAGAAAATGGACGTTTAATAAATAGTCTGGGTGGATTCTCATCGCATCAAATTAGAGAAGCGAGGACTGTCTGTTACCAGAAGAGGTCATAAGTACGTGGCTTCCCACACACACACACACAAGACGGGAGCTATTACTTCAATGAAAATGTATAAATCCCAAGAGGGTCGAGGGAGACACCTTAGAGTCTTGGTACCCAACCTGTGGCCCGTTGGTGGCTATGCCGGCCTTTAATGGACCCCTAGTGGCCAGTGCCAGTCGGTATCAGACAATAAAAAAAAATTATCAAACAAAAACTGTTTTTTCATTCAGCCGAGTAAAAAACAAACAAAAAAAAAACGATATCGAAACGGGGGCATGGTCCGCCCCCGGGTGCCGCCCATTGCGGGCGTCTCATCCTGGGGCATCCAAGTCCTTCACTCCAACCTCCTCCTCACGTTCTCCATGTTTAACTGAGCTGAATTGCCCAGCCCCAGTAACAGTGTCCCCGCCTCCTGTGATAGACGGCACACTGATCCAATGGTTAGACATTGTATCATGTCAGCAGTCTCTGACCATCTTCTGTTTCATGTCTGCTAGAGGTGCACCGAATGAAAATGTTGCCAATACTATTAGCAGTGTGGATGCAAGAGATGGTCAGAGACTGAGGACACGATGCAAGAGATGGTCAGAGACTGAGGACACAATACAATAGATGGTCAGGGACTGAGGACACAATACAAGAGATGGTCAGAGACGGAGGACCCGATGCAAGAGATAGAGACCGAGAACACGATACAAGAGATGGTCAGAGACTGAGGACACCTGGCAAGAGATGGTCAGAGACTGAGGACACCTGGCAAGAGATGGTCAGAGACTGAGGACACCTGGCAAGAGATGGTCAGAGACTGAGGACACGATGCAAGAGATGGTCAGAGACTGAGGACAGGATACAAGAGATGGTCAGAGGCTGAGGACACGATGCAAGAGATGGTCAGAGACTACAGACTGCATTTTTCTTGACCTTTCTTGCACTACAGGTGCCAATAATGGGCAACAATAAATTCAAATTTAAATTAATGATTTAATTAAAAAGTTGAATATAATACAATTATATATAAAAATATATTTAAATATTTTTACAAAACCAGATTTTCGGTATCAGTTTTCGGCCTAGTGCATCCTTGGTGTTCGGTACCAACATTTCCATTCTGTCTACCCCTAAAAGCAATGACATCATCCAGGACCGCCCATCTGACCATCTCTCGTAGCCTGACCTCACTCTCTGACCATCTCTAGTAGCCTGACCTCACTCTCTGACCATCTCTCGTATCTTGACCTCACTCTCTCTGACCATCTCTCGTATCCAGACCTCACTCTGTGACCATCTCTCGTATCCAGAACTCACTCTGTGACCATCTCTCGTATCCAGACCTCACTCTCTGACCATCTCTCGTATTCTGACCTCACTCTCTGACCATCTCTCCTATCCTGACCTCACTCTCTCTGATCATCTCTTGTATCCTGACCTCACTCTCTGACCATCTCTGGTATCCTGACCTCAGTCTTTGACCATCTCTCGTATCCTGACCTCACTCTCTCTGATCATCTCTCGTATCCTGACCTCACTCTCTGACCATCTCTCGTATCCTGACCTCACTCTCTCTGATCATCTCTCGTATCCTGACCTCACTCTCTGACCATCTCTCGTATCCTGACCTCACTCTCTGACCATCTCTCGTATCCTGTCCACACTCTCTGACCATCTCTTGTATCCTGACCTGACTCTCTGACCATCTCTTGCATCCTGTCCTGTCATGTAACTAGCCTGACGATTCTAAGAGTATAACAAAGAAAACAATGAATATAGTTCACGCTAAGGTCTTCAATGGAGGGTTGGAGAGAGGAATGGGGCCAAGCCTGGAGTTGGGCGTAAGTATAGAAGAGATTAAGGATGCCGATAACGTTCCAAAGCCCCACCGCCACACCAGCTCCATCCTTCTACTTCATCAGGAAGCCTTTCACACAAACATTTCCCGGCTGCTCCTTCTTTGGACTCGGGAGAAAAGTGATTTCCTAGGTCTCTATGTGAGAAGACTCGAGATGAACGGCTCGGCCACGTCTTCTGATCCCGAGATAAAAGTAAAAGCTTTGCGATGACAGAGAATCACTCATACACTCTAATAGTGTGGACACCTGCCGGAAAATGGAGACAGGGCAGATGGTATCTGGAAGAGCAATTACACGGGGAGTTACGGCCGCCAGCAGAGACGTCCCGGAAGAGAGACCAGACGCCGATAAAGCTGCCGAAGTCGGCCGGTGATGAGTGAAAAATATTGGAAGGTTCACCATTGGCTCTTCCAGGCCTCCATCCGATGGCATTTGTGATGAACTCCGAGTGTGAGGCGCGTTTCATCATCTTATACCTTCTAGGTGTCTAGAGGGCTCACATCTTCCAGCAGGAGGACTTCCAATGTGACGTCATCAGAGCCGGTATAATAACCAGAGAGAAAATCACGTCCTTTGTGTTATTTAACCCCTTAACGCCCGCCGCACGACTATTTACGTCCGCAAAATGGCACAGACAGGCAGATGGGCGTATATATATACGTCCCTGCCTTCTAGCGGGTGGGGGGTCCGATCGGGACCCCCTCCGCTGCGCGCGGATTCCCTCGGGGAGCGATCCGGGACGACGGCGCGGCTATTCGTTTCTAGCCGTCCCCTCGCGATCGCTCCCCGGAGCTGAAGAACGGGGAGAGCCGTATGTAAACACACCTTCCCCGTGCTTCACTGTGGCGGCTGCATCGATCGTGTGATCCCTTTTATAGGAAGACTCGATCGATGACATCAGTCCTACAGCCACACCCCCTTACAGTTGTAAACACACACTAAGTGAACCCTAACTCCTACAGCGCCCCCTGTGGTTAACTCCCAAACTGCAACTGTCATTTTCACAATAAACAATGCAATTTAAATGCATTTTTTGCTGTGAAAACGACAATGGTCCCAAAAATGTGTCAAAATTGTCCGAAGTGTCCGCCATAATGTCGCAGTCACGAAAAAAATCGCTGATCGCCGCCATTAGTAGTAAAAAAAAAAAATTAATAAAAATGCAATAAAACTATCCCATATTTTGTAAACGCTATAAATTTTGCGCAAACCAATCGATAAACGCTTATTGCGATTTTTTTTTTACCAAAAATAGGTAGAAGAATACGTATCACCCTAAACTGAGGAAAAAAAATAATGTTTTATATATGTTTTTGGGGGATATTTATTATAGAAAAAAGTAAAAAATATTGAATTTTGTTCAAAATTGTCGCTCTATTTTTGTTTATAGCGCAAAAACTAAAAACCGCAGAGGTGATCAAATACCACCAAAAGAAAGCTCTATTTGTGGGGAAAAAAGGACGCCAATTTTGTTTGGGAGCCACGTCGCACGACCGCGCAATTGTCTGTTAAAGCGACGCAGTGCCGAATCGCAAAACCTGGCCGGGTCCTTTAGCTGCCTAAAGGTCCGGGGCTTAAGTGGTTAACCACCTGCTGTCCGGGGATTTCCCCCCCCCCCCCCCAGGAAAAATTATTCAGAACAACCCAAACGTTATATATTTTCTGAAATCAGAAGCTCTGGAGAATAAAATGGTGGCAGTTGCAATTTTATTTGCACAGCTCGTTTATTAAATGCAAATTTTCAGGAACAAATACACCAAAATATTTTTTAGTGCAAACAAACACAATATAAGACCAAATATTTTGGTAAAATATAAAAATACGATCTGGCCTCGAGTGAGCAGACGCCACACATGTCAAGACTCACAATTGCGCACACCCGAGAAACGGTGAAAAACGGACCCGTGACCAAGGGGCACTTTTTGTGCTGCCCTTGAGGCCCCCCTGCAGAAACTAAATGGTGCTCATCTATTTCCCTGTTTAAGCAGTGATTTCTAGCAGTCTCATGTAATATGTCCCCATTCTACGACTGTGTCCTGAAGCATGGCCAACAACTCCTACAGCGTCTTCATAAGCCTGCAGTCTCTGACTATCTCATGCATTATGTCTGCAGTCTCTGACTAGATCTAGTATCATTGCCTGCCATCTCTTGTATTTTGTCTGCAGTCTCTGGCCATCTCTTGTATCATTGCCTGCAGTCTCTGACCGCCTCTTGTATCATGTCTGCAGTCTCTGACCACCTCTAGTATCATGTCTGCAATCTCTGACCATCTATTGTATCATGTCTGCAGTCTCTGATCCCCTTTTGTATCATGTCTGCCGTCTCTGACCACCTCTTGTATCATGTCTGCCGTCTCTGACCAGCTCTAGTATCATGTTTGCAGTCTCTGACTAGCTCTAGAATCATGCCTGCCGTCTCTGACCATCTCTTGTATCATTGCCTGCAGTCTCTGACCACCTCTAGTATCATGTCTGCAGTCTCTGACCACCTCTTGTATCATGTCTGCCGTCTCTGACCAGCTCTAGTATCATGTTTGCAGTCTCTGACTAGCTCTAGAATCATGCCTGCCGTCTCTGACCATCTCTTGTATCATTGCCTGCAGTCTCTGACCACCTCTAGTATCATGTCTGCTTTCTCTGACCGCCTCTAGTATCATGTCTGCTGTCTCTGACCAGCTCTAGTATCATGTCTGCTGTCTCTGACCTCCTCTTGTATCATGTCTGCAGTCTCTGACCGCCTCTTGTATCATGTCTGCAGTCTCTGACCGCCTCTTGTATCATGTCTGCAGTCTCTGACCGCCTCTTGTATCATGTCTGCAGTCTTTGACCACCTCTAGTATCATGTCTGCAGTCTTTGACCACCTCTAGTATCATGTCTGCAGTCTCTGACCATCTCTTTTATCATGTCTGCAGTCTCTGACCGCCTCTAGAATCATGTCTGCAGTCTTTGACTAGCTCTAGCATCATGCCCGCCATCTCAGACCGCCTCTTGTATCATGTCTGCAGTCTCTGACCAGCTCTTGTATCATGTCTGCAGTCTCTGACCAGCTCTAGCATCATGCCCATAGTCTCTGACCGCCTCTTGTATCATGTCTGCAGTCTCTGACCGCCTCTTGTATCATGTCTGCAGTCTCTGACCAGCTCTAGTATCATGCCTATAGTCTTTGACTATATGTTGACTATGACACTGAATATTCACTAAATTTTACAAATGGTCTGGTAACAAAGTCCCTAAGAGCCAGTACACCCCAAAAGCCTAAAACGCCCCCCCCCCCCCCCAGGATTTGTTACAGTGCCTTGTGGTGAGCAGCAACTCTGGGGGGGGGGGATTATTAGAGGTAAGATGGGGTGCCATTAGAAGTGAATAGGACTGCGGTGCACCGTTTCCCGGATGCCCATGTGGAAGTCAGTCTCCTTCTGTGTAGACGGGTCACATCTTCCGCGTTCAGCGTCTTCCTCCGCCACCCCCTCCCCCCCTCTCCACGCTATTCACAAGCGGCGGGAAATGTATGTTTCAGAAGGAAAGTGACAGCAGTAATCACACAGACGGCTTATTTTCCCTGCGCTCCACTAAAAATAAATGAACTCTCTTTAATAATGACTTTAATTAATGACAATTAGCAGAGAGGGGGAATCTGAGCCGTGTGGGAGGAGCTGTCACATCATATTAATGGGATTATTGGTAGAAATGTGTGATAAACGGCGCACACGCTGCGCGTTCCGCAGACTCCCCAAAGAGGGCGACCATTCATACCGCTTCAAAGGTCTCCATGGTTTGCTAGAACACCGTCCGGGGACAAAGGAACGCGCACTTAATTGGCTGAATGCTTGTTCCAGGTCAGTCACTCACCGGGCTGTGTAGACGGGATGACGTCCCCTGGAGCCTGCGTTCAGTCGCAGCACTCCATCCACATACTTGTTGCTAGGACGATGAGCCCCGCGGGGGGCTGAAAACCAAGCAATGGCGGCACTTCTCTCCAACGGTATTTCCAGCACCAATGTGTGTTGTGGTAAGATGGCCGACAAGGTCCTAGGTGTAATCCTGGACTCTGAGCTCTCCTATTGGCTCCACATCCAATCACTGTCCAAAGCTTGCCACCTCAACCCCCGCAACATCTCCATAATATGCCCCATCCTAACCAATGACATCACAGAGCTTCTAATCCACTCCCTGATCATCTCTCACCTCGACCAATGCAACTTCCTTCTCATTGGCTTTACATAGGCTCCTCCCCCTTCAGTCCATCATGCATGCTGCCGCCAGACTCATCCACCCTACCAACTGCTCAGTGTCCTCCACCCCTCTCTACCAATCCCTCCACTGGTCTCCATTCAGTGTCCTCCTCCCCTCTCTACCAATCCCTCCACTGGTCTCCATTCAATGTCCTTCACCCCTCCCCCACCAATCCATTCACTGGTCTCCATTCAATTTCCTTCACCCCTCTCTACCAATCCCTCCACTGGTCTCCATTCAGTGTCCTCCACCCCTCTCTGCCAATCCCTCCACTGGTCTCCATTCAGTGTCCTCCACCCCTCTCCACCAATCCATCCACTGGTCTCCATTCAGTGTCCTCCACCCCTCTCTGCCAATCCCTCCACTGGTCTCCAATTCAGTGTCCTCCACCCCTCTCTACCAATCCCTCCACTGGTCTCCATTCAGTGTCCTCCACCCCTCTCTGCCAATCTCTCCACTGGTCTCCATTCAGTGTCCTCCACCCCTCTCTACCAATCCCTCCACTGACCTCCATTCAGTGTCCTCCGCCCCTCTCTGCCAAACCCTCCACTGGTCACTATTCAGTGTCCTCCACCCCTCTCTACCAATCCCTCCACTGGTCACTATTCAGTGTCCTCCACCCCTCTCTACCAATCCCTCCACTGGTCACCAGTGTCCTCCACCCCTCTCTCTGCCAATCCCTCCACTGATCTCCATTCAATGTCCTCCACCCCTCTCTACCAATCCCTCCACTGGTCTCCATTCAGTCTCCATTCAGTGTCTTCCACTCCTCTTTACAAATCTCTCCACTCATCTCCATTCAGCGTCCTCCACCCCTCTCTGCCAATCCCTCCACTGGTCTCCATTCAGTGTCCTCCACCACTTGCTGTCAATCCCTCCACTGGTCTCCCTTCAGTGTCATCTACCCCTCTCTCCACTGGTCTCCATTCAGTGTCCTCAACTGCTCTCTGCAAATCCCTCTACTGGTCTTCATTTAGTGTCCTCCACCCCTCTCTATCAATCCCTCCATTGGCCTCCAATGTCCTCCACCATTCTCTGCCAATTCTTCCACCGACCTCCATTCCGTGTCCTCTACTTCTCTCTACCCATCCTTCTGCTGACCTCCACTTACTGTCCTCCACCCCTCTCTACCAATTCCTCCACTGGCTTCCACTCACCCAACAAATTACATTTAAAATACGAATAAGTCATCCACATCCCGGCCCCCAGCTACATCACTAGCCTAGTCTTAAAATACCAACAAAATTGTCCTCTTTGTTCCTCTCAAGACCTCCTGCTCTCTAGTTCCCTTGTCACCTCCTTCCACGCTCGCCTCCAAGACTTCTCCTGAGTTGCTCCCATTCTATGAAACGCTTTACCCTGATCTGTCTGACTATTCCAATACCCCCCCATCACTTGTATCCCATACCCCCCATCACTAGGATTCCCCCCCCCCCCCCCCATCACTTGGATTCCCAATACCCCCCCCACCACTTGGAATCCCAATACCCCCCACCACTTGGATTCCCAATACCCCCCACCACTTGGATTCCCAATACCCCCCATCACTTGGATTCCCAATACCCCCCATCACTTGGATTCCCAATACCCCCCACCACTTGGAATCCCAATACCCCCCACCACTTGGATTCCCAATACCCCCCACCACTTGTATCCCCAATACCCCCCCATCACTTGGATTCCCAATACCCCCATCACTTGTATCCCAATACCCCCCATCACTTGGATTCCCAATACCCCCCATCACTTGTATCCCATACCCCCCATCACTTGGATTCCCAATACCCCCCATCACTTGGATTCCCAATACCCCCCCACCACTTGGAATCCCAATACCCCCCCCACCACTTGGAATCCCAATACCCCCCACCACTTGGATTCCCAATACCCCCCCCATCACTTGGATTCCCAATACCACCCCATCACTTGGATTCCCAATACCCCCCCATCACTTGGAATCCCAATACCCCCCCACCACTTGGAATCCCAATACCCCCCACCACGTGGAATCCCAATACCCCCCACCACTTGGAATCCCAATACCCCCCACCACTTGGAATCCCAATACCCCCCACCACTTGGAATCCAATACCAGCCCCCCCCCATCACTTGGATGTCATACCCCCCCCCCCCATCACTTGGATCCCATACCCCAAGTAGTATGGATGTCACCCATTAAGAACCTGTATGATATATAACAAAAAACTATGGAACTGCTAGCAACAATTACCAAATCACAATTACCAGCACACCATCATTTTCCTTGAAATATGTGTTGTGTTCTTTTAGTGTAACAAGTCCATGAAGAGACAATCCATAAACCCGGACAGAGCCAGGGATGTAGTTGCATCGGAGATTCAGCTCCTGACCCCTGCGGCCCCCCTCTACATGACCCCGGTTCAAATTACTTTATTTCTCATTGCCGGGAAGATGTAAAATGTCACCGCAGAGCTCCCTCTGGGATTAATTGTGTTGGGTGTTTTAGTCCACGCAGTGCCCTCTAGCCCCGGCAGTTCCGCTAACATTCGGCTTTGTTATATTGCCAGCGCTGGAAACGTAATTCTGACTCGGGCCCGAGCCTCTGGAGAGAGAGAGAGAGACCGGGCTGCAATCATTTCCTGCCCGAGAGATGGGACTTCTGCATTGTCTTCTATGGAGACTCGTAAAATATCACGCCATTAGAGGCAAATTTAGTGTTTTCTGTATCTCCCATTGTGCCGATGGGCTAAAAATAGAGCCATTATTATGAGCTGTGATTGGTTAGCCGCAGATCTTTTTCCGGTAAGATTTAGGACTATCATTTTCTGTTAAAGAAAAAAAAAACGCTCACCTTGTTTTTTCGGAAAATGTCAAACAAAATTTTGTATTCGAACAATGCGAGGATTTGGCAAATATGCCGAGTGGCTCCAAAGTTTTAATTTTCATCTACTGCAGTTTATACAGAAGTGACCGGGTGTGGTGGGTCGGACTGTTGAGGATTGGGGTCAAATTATTATTATATTTTTTTTTGGGGGGGGGGGGGCAGGGACTTAAATCAAGGCTGCTCTAAAGTGCCAAAGTATAAAGTTTAGATTTAAAGTGATATTGAACAATCTTTTTTTTTTTTCATGTTTTTTTTTTATTTATTTTGTACCCTTTTATTGGTTGAACTAGATGGATTTTATCTTTTTCCAGCCAAACTATACAACACAGTATAATTTACTTTCTCTCTTCTATCTCTGTATATGGATGACGGCTCTGTAATTATTTTAACCACTTCAGCCCCGGAGGATTTAGCTGCCCAATGACCGGGCCATTTTTTTGCGATTTGGCACTGTGTCGCTTTAACTGACAATTGCGCGGTCGTGCAACGTGGCTCCCAAATAAAATTGGCGTCCTTTTTTCCCCACAAATAGATCTTTCTTTTGGTGGTATTTGATCACCTCTGCGGTTTTCATTTTTGCGCTATAAACAAAAATAGAGTGACAATTTTGAAAAAAATGCAATATTTTTTTCTTTTTGCTATAATAAATATCCCCAAAAAAGATATAACACACATTTTTTTCCCTCAGTTTAGGCCGATACGTATTATTCTACATATTTTTGGTAAAAAAAAAAAAAAAATCGCAATAAGCGTTTATTGATCGGTATGCGCAAAATTTATAGCGTCTACCAACTAGGGGATAGTTTCATTGCATTTATATTAATATATTTTTTTTCCTGGTAATGGTGGCGATCAACGATTTTTATCGTGACTGCGACATTATGGCGGACACTTCTGACACATTTTTGGGGCCATTGTCATTTATACAGCGATCAGAGCTATAAAAATGCACTGGTTACTGTAAAAAATGACACTGGCAGTGAAGGGGTTAAGACAGTAGGGGGCGCTGTAGGGGTTAAGTGTTCCCTAAGGGAGTGTTCTTACTGTGGGGGGGTGGGGGCGTGGCTGTGCGTGTTACGTCACTGATCGTTGTTCCCTATGACAGGGAACAGACGATCAGTGACAGGCTCACTAGGAAGCACGGGGAGAGGTTTGTTTAAATTTACCTCTGTCTGTTCTTCCTCTATGTGACCCGATCGCGGGACACCGGCGGCGATTGGGTCCATTGTTCCCGTGGGGACGGTCATGGAGTAGAGGACCGGGTCGAGAGCTCGCCGGCACGCTCGCGACCCATGGCTGGGATCTTAAAGGGGACATACATGTACGCCCTTGTGCCCAGCCGTGACATTTTGTCGACGTATATCGTCGTGCGGCGGTCCTCAAGCGGGTAAAATTACACACGCTCGTGGAATGGCGCCAAACTACGGTACGTAAAAAAATCTATATAAGCAACACTTTCATTTTTTTTTTTAAAGGTTAGGTTACCAGTTTAGAGTTACAGAGGAGGTCTGGTGCTAGAATTATTGCTCTCAAGCCAACGTTCGCGGTGATATCTCACATGTGGTTTGAACACCATTAACATATGCGGGCGCGACGTACGTATGCGTTCACTTCTGCGTGCGAGTACGCGGAGACAGGACGAAACATGGAGGAATGATGATGGAGGGAAGGAGTTCCTGAACCCATCACAGGACCCCTTGCTGTCCTTTTACAAAGTGATTGATCAGATACACCTTGGAGTTTTCAAATCTGACTGGTGGGCTTATCAATCAGAAATTGATATATATATATATATATATATATATATATATATATATATATATACACCGTATATATATATATATATATATATATATATATATATATATATATATATATATATATATATATATATATATATATATATCCATCTATATATAGATATATATTTATTTTTTACATTATTTGTAGCAAAAAGAACATCCGGGATGTATGAAGATGGTGCACCTTCCAGTCACCAATGGAAGGACAGGAAGATAAAATGATGAAATGTGCGATTATAAATGGAATGCAGTCATTCGTTGGGTCTAGTCGTTGGCTACACATCGCTCAGCGCCCTTCGTACATTACAGATGGTGTCTGAGCGAAGTGTGTGCCGAGTCCTCTCAGCTCTAATCATCATTGCCGTGACTGACACCGGCGGCTGAACACCCTGCCTGCAATATTTAATGAATGTTCCTCGTACTCTTCTCTTTTAATACATGTTGTCTGTCTGACCCCTTCGCCCCCTTTAAACTGTCGCCGTGTACGGAGTTCTCTGATCCCCCCACTTTCAGGAACGTCGCTTTCATCTTCTCCTTTCACTGACAGCTCACTTCTAAAGACTCCACTCTGGTCAGACGGAGACGTCTTCAACAAGGAAAAGGTCTTCATTCTACTCATCTCTACACAAGACATGAAGGAGGAAGACGTCTCAACGCAACATGAATAAGGAACAGCCAAGCGGTGGCTGAGGGAAACAAATGGGAAGAGAGAGTCTGGGTGGTATCGGGGGATGGAAGGGTGAGGGTGGCCGTCCATCACCAGGTAGCAGAAATACTACCAATTAAAAGAAGAAGTAGACTATTTGCCGATAGGTACAGAAGGCTTTTTATGATAGAAGACCTCCAAGTCTCTTCCGTCATCAATGCTTCTCCCTGCAAACAACCCAGCATCATGTTATGTCCGGAGAGGGTAACTCCCGTGTGCATGGGTGGAGTCGCATCATCCCAGCCAATCAAGATAGCTTAAAACTCTTGACCCAGAAGACAACCCGGGAGAAGAACACAAAGTAAGCATGCCATAAATTGAAAACATACTCCGCATACTTGCACATTAACAGGCAAAAACTCCTGGGGGCCCCCAATGTTTCTAACCCCTTGGTGCCAGCGCCTCTCGACCCTTTCAGGTGCCGTGGTTTATCATCATGTGACTGCCCCTAATTGGCTGTCATAGCGGTCACATGATTGGAAAGCTATGAGTGCTTCCGCCACGTTGGAGATTGGTAGATGGTTGCCACATCCCTGGTGATATATAGAAAAAAAAGGGAGATACCCCCTAAATGGGATTTTTTTTACGACAACCCCAATAATAGCCAACTGAATCCAGTCACAATGAATACCAAAAGTATAAATTCGATAAAAATTAACACATTCTTTGAGATGGTGGAAACAAAAAAAAAGCGGGGGATGGGTATTTTCTACCCATAGATAGATATGAGTGCTTCCACCATGTCAGAGAATGGTAGATGGTTGCCACATCCCTGGTGATATAGAGGGAAAAAAAAAAGGAGATACCCCCTAAATGGGATTTTAACGGCAACTGGGATGATTGAAAAGCTTCGGATGTGTTCCGTTAGCCGCCGGTAACTGTGATGGGCACTCGCTCTCGGCACAGCTGTGTTTATATTCC
Organism: Rana temporaria; assembly: GCF_905171775.1. Taxonomy (NCBI): domain Eukaryota; kingdom Metazoa; phylum Chordata; class Amphibia; order Anura; family Ranidae; genus Rana; species Rana temporaria. Next base: position 1,351,575 of record NC_053493.1, read on the forward strand.
GGTACACAAATATGCGGCCTATCGGCGTTACAGCCCACCCTCTGGGAGACCACATATTTACGTACTCTCGGTGCCAAAGACTTAAAGAGAAACGTCAGTACCCTTTACCACTGGCGCTGCCATCTTTGGTTGGTCATATGCTTGACGAAGGGTTCCAACGCGGCTCTGAAAACTTTGCATTTGGTCCTTTGTGATGTGATCTCTCTTCAATAAAATCTTTGGAGGAAACTTGGTGATCCGTGGTGCGTTGGCAAATATGTGCCGCGATCTGTGAGGTCTCCAGCTGGTGGTTACTGCAGCACCGGTTCCTTTTTGAGCTCCTGTGTGCGATGGTAATATTGAGGACATCTTTGCTGGTCTGGCGCCTGCGCAAATGCGGCAAAAGGGCTCCGCCCTGCATGAGCAGACACAATGAGGTTCAGGACCACCATACTGGCATGTCTTTTGGCATGCCCTGGAAACCCTTACATGCGTAGATGTGTTTCAGGGCTCTGCCTGGACCAGAAGCCCCCGAGGCACATCTGCACACAAAGAATCCAGTGGGGAAGAGAGACAAATGTCATTCTCACTTAGAAAGGTTGAAACGCGAACTATTTCGAGGACCCGATTGATCAGGGTGGCTGCCATCATTGCAGCCCTATTCACAACCTTGGCGGACACCATCCTTTACCCCACTGCATGTCCCCAAGTTCATTAAGCTTCTTATATTCAACCCTTATGCCACTACAGGAAGGGCCAGGACAGGGGGTGGGCAGAAGGGGGCTGCCCCGGGCACTGTGGTATCATGTGAGGTGGGGGGTGGCGGTGGGGGGAGCTCTACAAGGAGGTTGCTGGGTAAGGATTTGTGTTGGGAGAAAGAATTGGGGGTGCAGTAGGGGATAAAAATTGTTCTAGGAGGGGAAATTGGGAGAGGTGTGCTAGGAGTGGTGATTTGAGAAGATTTGTGTTGGGAAGGAGGGGAAATTTTGAGGAGGTTTGTATTAGAAAAGGTAATACAGTGTGTGGGGTGTGGGGTGGGGGGAATTTGTGCTGGGGGGGGGGGGGGGGGTTGAACTAGGATGGGAAAAAATTATGCTGGGGGCGATTTGTGCTCGGGACATATAGGAAATAAAAGGATCTGAGAGCAGGCAAGGATTTGTGCTGGCAATGGGATTTGCTTCATTGAATTTTGAGGATGAATTACTTCACAGTACAGGCAGCTACAGAGGTCAGTACGGGTTTGTTTAAAGTTCTTTTATTGTCCAAGTATAAACACTTTAACGTTCCTAGTCTGGACACAGGTGTACTTTAAAACAATTTTCCTCAGACAATGCAGGACTTTCCATCTAAATTCCTCTCTCCTCCTGCATTGTCTTTTATCCCGAGAAGCCGCTTGCCTCCTTGCCCTCAATTCTTTCACCTTTTAAGAAAATACCAAGATTCTTGAACTATTGCACAGAAAGATTCAATTTTGTTTGTAGATTGAATCCGGTGTTGTCGTAGGCAGTAAATCTCCTGATATTGCAGCCGTGACACCAGCGGTAGAAAAATGTCCGGTGTCAAGCGACGACCTTTTTGTCAATGAAGTCAGAAAGAAGAAAAATGAGGTTGGACTTCATTAGTGATCTAAGGTGGGGGAGGGGGTGGAGGGATAACCTACAGAAGAGCGATTCAATCTGCTTTAGGAAGGGATATTAAAAGAAGACGGATATAATGTCAGCTCAAGAGGGAAGCCAACAGCGCAGTAATTCCACCATAAATACAATCACATCACAAATGATATCCGTCTGACACTAAAAACATTATCAAGCTTCTGCTTTCAAAGTAGATGAGTTCCGTCTTCTGTTCTCATTTTCTCCAAAGCTTTCAGCGGAGAATAACGTCCATCTGATGCAATGAAACGGGACAATCTCCCTTCAAACACGGGCAAGTCAATAGAAACATGGTGACCACCTTATTGAGGGAAAACCTCAACAGAACCAACACAAGCAAATGGTCCTCAACTATCGCATATTGGAATAATGATCAGTGGGTGTCAGAGAGACCTTAACTACACCAATGAACACTATATGACCAAAAGTGTGTAGAAACCCCTCCACCATAAAATGTATATAGATATACATGGAGTTCACATGCACAAAGCCAGCTCCATAAAGACATGGTTTGACCAGTTTGTAGTAGAGGAACTCAAGTTGTTCTGACCAGTGAAGGGTCCTGGTAATACTCCACCATACAAAGACATTTGAGACAATTGTCATCTTCTAAAACCTGGTGGTAACAGAGTTTGGTGAAGACGCTTTTCTGTCCCTCCATTATTGTCCCCCCCCCCCCTGTGTACAAAGCCAGCTCCATAAAGACACGATGTGACCAGTTTGGTGTGGAGAAACTCGAGTGTCCTGCACAGAGGCCTGACCTCACCCCTACTGAACACCTTTGGGGGGAGGTCTTCTCGTCCAACATCAGTACCTGCCCTAAACCCTATGGAACACCATTGAGATTAGGTCTTCTCAATCCAAAGGTATTCAGAAGGTTTGAGGTCATGGAGCAATTTGAAAATCCTTCACAGAGCCCTGACCTCCACCCTACTGAACACCTTTGGGGCGAGTTGGAATGCCAGTGGTGAGCCAGGTCTTCTCATCCTTAGTCCTGCCCTTGGAAGTTTTTTTTTTTTTTAATAAAGAACCTCCAAAAATGGTAATAGGGTCATCTTACTCCTAACAGATAAACTATGGCCAAAAGGATGCATACACCTGTCCCAATGATGGAGTTCAGGTGTCTCCAGTGAAGGGTCCTGGTAATTCATCATATAAAAAGGACATTGTAGACAATTGTGCTCCTCCCACTTGTGGTAACAGTTTGGTGAAGACCCTTTTCTGTTCCAGCATGACTGTATCCTTGTGTACAAAGCCAGCTCCATAAAGACATGGTGGGACCAGTTGGGTGTGGAGGAACTCAAGTGTCCTGTACAGAGCCCTGACCTCATCCCTACTGAACTCCTTTGAGAGGAGTTGGAACGCAAAATCACAAGGTTTTTTTTGCACGCCCAACATGTGAGCCAGGCCTTCTCATCCAACAGAACCTCACAGATGGGACAAATTCCCACAGACACTTTTGGAAAGCCTTACCAGAAGGCTAGGATGTCTTTTATGCTAAAGAGAGTATGGCAGACACCAAATTCATGCCCATGGTTTTCAAATGAGCTGTCCACCAAGCTCATACAGGCGTGACGCTCAGGTATCGAAAATTGTGGGCAAAATGTGCCACCAAAACCAGAACCACTGACAGGTTAGATCCACGGATTTATTCAGCGTTCTCCGAATTCGGACCCTCCACATCTGTAGGTCACAGAAGAAATCGAGACAATGACAGACAATGATTTTCCAACTGGATCCAACGTGTGAATCTTGGGAAAACACATTCTTAAAGTGTTTTCTTTTGTCTTAGCACCGTTCTATGGCTCAGAACTGTGGCAAACAAAGTCTTACTTTGGAAGTTGGCAGTCAGGGTGTCCTCCCTGAGATGTCCTCCCACACACCAATAGACAAACGGTCATCAAGTAAAAGAAGCAGCCGGCAACTCCATAACATCAAGCATATTTATTTTGAAGCCTTCACAGTGAGTAGTCAGCAGCAGACCAGATTTGGCGATCGCCGAAACTAGTAAGCTGCTGACTGTACTCACTGTGAAGGGTTCAAAATAAATATGTTTGATGTTATGGAGTTGCCGGCTGCTTCTTTTACTTGATAACCTTAGCACCAGTCTGTTTGAATTCTGGAGATTATATTGCATACAAATCCTAAGGCTTGCCAATGTCCGAGATGCTGCAACCACAACATCTGCCATCATCATGCCACGGTCAAAGTTGTTTTGATAACTAATTTTTCTCATGATAATATTTGGTCCAACAGAAACAGCCTTTTGCACGTCTGCATGCTTTAAAGCGGAGGTTCACCCTAAATTATGACTTTGGCTGTATAAAACCACCAGCCATTGATAGTAACTAGGGCTGTGAGTTAAACGCGATATTAACTGCGTTAACGCAAACCCATGTTAACGCCGTCAATATTTTTATCGCGCGATTAACGCAGGAGCCCTCGGGGTGGACGTGCAGAGTGTGCAGCGGCGCGGCTTACCTTCTCGCTGGATTCACAGGCAAGTTACTCACCTTGTCCCTGGATCCAGCGATGCCACCCAGTTGTGTGATTGAGCGGGTCCTCCTCGCTTGGCGGGTCCTCCTCGCTCGGCGGGTCCTCCTCGCTCGATTCACAGTGCCTGTGTGCCGCCGATCTCCGTTCCCTGCGACGTTACGACGCACGGGAGCGGAGAATGGCGCCAAATTCAAAAAAGTAAACAAACACAATACACACAGTATACTGTAATCTTATAGATTACAGTACTGTATGTAAAAAACACACACCCCCCTTGTCCCTAGTGGTCTGCCCAGTGTCCTACATGTACTTTTATAAAATAAAAACTATTCTTTCTGCCTGAAAAACTGTAGATTGTCCAAAAGTGTCCCTTTATGTCAAAAATGGTTTTAGATCAGCCAGAAAACAGCGATAATAAATTATAATCACTTGCAGAATTGTGCGATATTTGTGGGGAAATTCGTCATAAATTAGATAGATTAATCGTGAGTTAACTATGACATTAATGCGATTAATCGCGATTAAAAATTTTAATTGTTTGACAGTACTAATAGTAACTAATCCTTTTTTTTTTTTTTTTATCGCCGTCCTTACCTTTGGAATCAAGCATTTTCTCTGCTGTCAGTCACTTTTCCCCGCGGAAGTGGGCATGGATTCCAATTCCCCCCCGACCAGCGCTATGTCTCCTGGGAGTGAGTCCTGAGAATCCCAGAAGACAAGCTGTGCTGAAATCCCGCGATATCTCGCGGGTCACGTGACTCGGCAAGCGGGTCATGTGACGTGGGCGGCGACGAATTCTCCATTTTATTCACCGTATCCTGGTAGGACAAGCTGCTGGGCGTCACAGTGCCCACAGTAAAGATGGAAACGTCCATCACAGAATTTTAAAAGATATTCTTTTCGGGCGAATTGTAATGCATCGGGGTGAAAGACTGGGAGAGATGAGTGATTACTGTAACAAGGTAAGAGCGGCAGAAGCCATAAAAAATAAAAAAATAAACGAAAACCCGCGGAACACCCGCTTTAAGTATCTACCTAGCAGATGTACCCAAAATATTCCCCTTACCCAGCAGATGCACCTAAAAATGTGACTACCAAATTAGTCTTGTTGTGAAGAAGGGGGAGGGCACTACCAACTCCTTGTGCCATCTTTGCCACTACAGCCCTTTGCCTCTTAGCTGCGGGTGCATTTTACATCCTTTGACATAGCAGCCGGTTCAGGAGGAGCAGCCCCTGTCACTATTACTAGTAGCGGGAAGTAATGTCCTCCAATTGTATAGGTGGTGTGGGAGGCTGAATTGGTTGGATGGGAGTGTACAGAACAGGGTGTCCAGTATCATCTTAGTTAGGACAGAAACCCCTCATCTATGTGGAAAGTTTCACTTTAAGGGGGGCTGACTTTTTTGACTTGGGGACAAATCCCCGCCCACCTGCCTTTTGAAAATAAATGTAACTGAATGGTTAATAAGGGTGTTCTGACTGAGAAGGCAATCAAGGGTTGGGTTTGGCTTGGCCATGAAGTTGGAAGAGGTCAGCCTTGAAGTGAACTCAAAACAAAAGTGACCTGCCACAGCCACATGCCTCCACCCCTAATGTATAAATATATAGAAAGAGAAGGAAATGGTGGGACTTTACATTAGGCATGTCTGAGCGTTTGGTTGCTGAGGGGGGTTGAGGGGGTGGAGAACTCCCCGCCTAAGCCTTGGGACATTCCATCCAAAGAGTGAGTAACTTGTATAGCGCTGACAAATGCGAACCGAATCGCCTCAAGGCGCTTGTATCCAGAGTCGTGCTGATCCTTCAGAAGAGATGGGTCTTCAGTTTTTTCCTAAAAGCCCGATGGTTTTCTTCCATGCGAATGGTTGTGGGTAGAGCATATCAAAGCCGAGGTCCTTGGACTGAAAATCTACGTTCTCCCTTAGATTTGTAGCGGGCTGTGGGGATTTCGAGAAGGTTTTGGTTAGTTGTTCGTAGCACCCGATTGGTGACGTAGGGTTTAATTTTCTCGTTTAAGTATTGCGGAGCGCTTCCTTGTGCGCATTTGTGGCTGAGGCAGAGTGTCTTCAATGTGATCCGATCCTTTACGGCTAGCCAATGGAGGGACCTTAAGACCGGGGTGATAGAGTCCCACGGCCCCATGCTCCTCTATTCTGGAGATGGCCATAGTCCACAAGCAGATGCACAAGTTATCGATTACCTCTGTGGCCTCATAACATGTAATGTCCTCCAAGGGACACATCTATGTAAACAGACCTCTTTATCTATTCAATTTTAGTTCAATCTTTGCATCCCACACCTGATGAGTAGCTAGAGGCTACGAAACGCGTAGAGTCTACAACAAGGGTACCAAGACAAACCTGTCGTAATCATGAATTTTAGTACTTTATAGTAATATTATACATTGAGGTGTAATCGGATGTATTATGTTATTTTGGAGTTGCATTGTTGATCATGTGATTACCTTTGCTTTCCTTTGATTATTATCTTTTATTTCTGTATCAATCATGTTCTCTATTATATGATTTTGAATTGATGTGTCTATCATTTTTGATTAAAGCATATCAATATTAAGGTTATTATTACTGTCCTATTATTATTAACATTACCAGCGCTAGTGTATTACCGCTTCCACTATCATTCAACGATATTTAACCACTTAAGGACCGCCTCCTGCACATTTACGTTGGCAGAATGGCACGGCTGGGCACATGCACGTACAGGTACGTCCTGTGCTAGTGCCCAGCCGTGGGTCGCGGGCGCGCACGCGACACGGTCCGAAGCTCCGTGAAAGCGGGACCCGCGGACCCGATCGCCGCTGGTGTCCCTCGATCGGTCCCCGGAGCGGAAGGACGGGGAGAGATGGGTGTAAACACAGCTTTCCCGTTCTTCACTGTGGCGGCGTCATCGATCGTGTGATCCCTTTAATAGGGATACACAATCAATGACGTCACACCTACAGCCACACCCCCCTACAGTTAGAAACACAGATGAGGTCACACTTAACCCCTTCAGCGCCCCCTTGTGGTTAACTCCCAAACTGCAATTGTCATTTTCACAGTAATCAGTGCATTGTAAATGTAATTTTTGCTGTGAAAATGACAATGGTCCCAAAAATGAGTCAAAAATGTCCGAAGTGTCCGCCATAATGTCGCAATCACGAAAAAAATCGCTGATCGCCGCCATTAGTAGTAAAAAAATATTTTTTTAATAAAAATGCAATAAAACTATCCCCTATTTTGTAAACGCTATAAATTTTGCGCAAACCAACTGATAAACGCTTATTGCGTTTTTTTTACCAAAAATAAGTAGAAGAATACGTATCGGCCTAAACTGAGGAAAAAAATGTTTTTTTTTTTATATATTTTTGGGGATATTTATTATAGCAAAAAGTAAAAAATATTGCATTTTTTCCAAAATGGTCGCTCTATTTTTGTTTATAGCGCAAAAAATAAAAACTGCAGAGGTGATCAAATACCACCAAAAGAAAGCTCTATTTGTGGGAAAAAAAGAACGCCAATTTAGTTTGGGAGCCGCGTCACACGACCGCGCAATTGTCTGTTAAACCGACACAGTGCCGAATCGCAAAACCTAGCCGGGTCCTTTAGTTGCCTAAAGGTCCGGGTCTTAAGTGGTTAAATGTGATTTAGATATGTCTGGATATTGTAAACTGGTTCTATTTTGGGGGAGGAGATGCCAGCAATGTCAGCCAATCAGGTCTCTTTAGTCTAAAACGGTAAACATGAATTTAGGAGGAAAGCACAGAGGGAGGTCCTGCGATCTCATTGTCCAATTACGAGGCCAGAGATCTTACCAATGAAGAAGAAACCCTTTCCTATAGTCACCCATCAGAAGGGTAATATTAATGATGGGGATGATTGAACAAGAAGAAGGATCACAAGTTTTCCTTTCAGGGGTTAATAATTGACGGTAACCGTCAGAAACCGGCTCAGGAATTGCCCCGGTGACCCGAATCCAATCAGAAATGGTCTCCCACTAATCTGACCTCCAGGAAGGTTAGTCTGATGGACGGCTCTGGGTTAGAACGCAGTCACCGCTGTCTGTACAGCAAGATAAGCAGACGGAGCCGATGAAAAGACTCACACAGACATTGAGGAGAGATTTATAAGAAATGGTCAAAGACTGGCAAGCCAGATTATCTCTATTATTATAGAGAGAGAAAAACAAAGATCAGAGAGGTACAAGGACTACATGTAATGCCAGAAACAATTAAAGGAATCAAAGCCGTCGGCATCAAGTTGTTTTTATTGTGCCCGCCTCGAGCATGCTCCTTCCAGAGATCATGGGGGTCCATGACAAAATTTCCCCTCCCCACTGATCTATAAATGAAGGTGTCTACCGGGGACAGGCCGCAAGAGAGCTCTCAGCACCGCTCCCCGGAAATGTACTGACAGCTCCGCTCCCCGGAAATGTACTGACAGCTCCGCTCCCCGGAAATGTACTGACAGCTCCGCTCCCTTGAAATGTACCGACAGCTCCGCTCCCTGGTAATGTACCGACGGCTCCGCTCCCTGGTAATGTACCGACGGCTCCGCTCCCCGGAAATGTACCGACAGCTCCGCTCCCCGGAAATGTACCGACGGCTCCGCTCCCTGGTAATGTACCGACGGCTCCGCTCCCTGGTAATGTACCGACGGCTCCGCTCCCTGGTAATGTACCGACGGCTCCGCTCCCTGGTAATGTACCGACGGCTCCGCTCCCCGGTAATGTACCGACGGCTACGCTCCCCGGTAATGTACCGACGGCTCCGCTCCCTGGTAATGTACCGACGGCTCCGCTCCCTGGTAATGTACCGACGGCTCCGCTCCCTGGTAATGTACCGACGGCTCCGCTCCCTGGTAATGTACCGACGGCTCCGCTCCCTGGTAATGTACCGACGGCTCCGCTCCCTGGTAATGTACCGACGGCTCCGCTCCCTGGTAATGTACCGACGGCTCCGCTCCCTGGTAATGTACCGACGGCTCCGCTCCCTGGTAATGTACCGACGGCTCCGCTCCCTGGTAATGTACCGACGGCTCCGCTCCCTGGTAATGTACCGACGGCTCCGCTCCCTGGTAATGTACCGACGGCTCCGCTCCCTGGTAATGTACCGACAGCTCCGCTCCCTGGTAATGTACCGACAGCTCCGCTCCCTGGTAATGTACCGACAGCTCCGCTTCCTGGTAATGCAACGACGGCTCCGCTCCCTGGTAATGTACTGACAGCTCCGCTCCCTGGTAATGTACTGACAGCTCCGCTCCCTGGTAATGTACTGACAGCTCCGCTCCCTGGTAATGTACTGACAGCTCCGCTCCCTGGTAATGTACTGACAGCTCCGCTCCCTGGTAATGTACTGACAGCTCCGCTCCCTGGTAATGTACTGACAGCTCCGCTCCCTGGTAATGTACTGACAGCTCCGCTCCCTGGTAATGTACCGACAGCTCCGCTCCCTGGTTATGTACTGACAGCGCTTTTCCCTGGTTATGTACTGACAGCTCCGCTCCCCGGAAATGTACCGACAGCTCCGCTCCCTATAGTGTACTAACAGCTCTGCACCCTGGTAATGTACAGACAGCTCTGCTCCCTGGTAATGTACTGACAGCTCCGCTCCCTATAGTGTACTGACAGCTCCGCTCCCTATAGTGTACTGACAGCTCCGCTCCTTGGCAATGTACTGACAGCTCTGCTCCCTGGAAATGCACTGACAGCTCCGCTCCCTATAGTGTACCGACAGCTCCGCTCCTTGGCAATGTACTGACCGCTCTGCTTCCTGGTAATGTACTGACAGCTCCGCTCCCTGGTAATGTACTGACAGCTCTGCTCCCTGGTAATGTACTGACAGCTCTGCTCCCTGGTAATGTACCGACAGCTCCGCTCCCCGGTAATGTACTGACAGCTCCGCTCCCCGGTAATGTACTGAGTATACGGACAACTCTGCTCCCTGGCAATGTTCTAGTCCCTCCCACTCTGTTAAAAAAAGGCTTGTTTTTAGGTATAATTTAATGACACAGTGATGTATTTTTGTTATCTTTACATGCACTCTATATATTTCATTTGCCTCAAGAGACCCCCCAGTGGGCGCCACACCATGTAAAGAGAGGATAAAGGCACAAAGAGCAGCTTTGCCCACCCGTCTTCTCTGCTGCCCATTCAGAAAAGCCTTTGTGTTTTGTGAATGTGTTCACAAAATACAAAGGCTTCTGTGAATGGGCATGAGGAGCAGCTGAAGGGACTCTCCTGTTCAAGATGTATAGCCGAGGAGGTTCGGTATTGCTCTCCCAGAACTACAGGGATAAGTGGTCTCCTGGGAGTTCTATAAAACATTCAGATATAGAAAAATGTATTAACAATGGAGCTGAATTCTTGGAACTCCACTTTAAAAACAAAGTTGCAATGACAACTTCCATTATTTTATCCTGACAGGTCCCCTTTAACCCATTAAAAAAAAAAAGTAGAGCTTTTACATCTCTCTTCTATCATGCTACAGCTCCACTTTAACCACTTCCCGCCCGGTCAATAACAGATTGACGTCCGGGAAGTGGTTCTGAAATCCTGACTGGACGTCTATTGACGTCCTGCAGGATTTCATGCCCGCACGCGCCAGTGGGGGCGCGCAGCGCGGCGATGAGGGGTGTCAGTCTGACACCCTGCATCTCCAATAAAGACCCTCCGGCGGAGACTCTTTACCACGTGATCAGCCGTGTCCAATCACAGCTGATCACGATGTAAACAGGAAAAGCCGTTGATGGCTTTTCCTCACTCACATCTGACAGACGCGAGTAGAGGAGAGACGATCGGCAGCTCTCCTGACAGGGGGGGTTCGCGCTTGATAGTTTATCAGCGCAGCCCCCCCTCGGATCGCCACACTGGACCACCAGGGAAGGGCAAAAAAAAGATAAAATAAATAAAAAGTCAGTAAAAAAATAAATAAAAAAGGGCACTATAAAAAAAATAAAAAATAAAAGATGCTGACTGGCAACATGGATCCATCAGTGCCACCCACAGTGTCCATCAGTGCCACCCCACAGTGCCCATCCATGCCCAGTGCCCACCTATCAGTGCCCATCTGTGCCACCTATAAGTGCCGCCCATGAGTGCCCATCAGTGTCGCCTATGAGTGCCCATCAGTGCCACATACCAGCGCCATCTCATCGGTGCCCATCAGTGCCCGCAATTGAAAGAGAAAACTTACTTATTTACAAAAAAATTAACAGAAAAAAATAAAAACATTTTTTTTCAAAATTTTCTGTCTTTTTTTAGCTGTTGCGCAAAAAAAAAAAAATCGCAGAGGTGATCAAATCAAACCAAAAGAAAGCTCTATTTGTGGGGAAAAAATTACGCCAATTTAGTTTGAGTACAGTGTAGCACGACCGCGCAATTGCCATTCAAAGTGCGACAGCGCTGAAAGCTGAAAATTGGCCTGGGTGGGAAGGTGCGTAAGTGCCCCCCCGGTATGGAAGTGGTTAAATACGTTTGGGTGGGGGGTGGGGGGGAATAGAACACACCCCTGCCTATAATTTCATTATAAATCTGGGGTATCTGTAGCATTAATAGGCATCATTGCCATAGTGAGCGCCCAGGCACCCAGAACACCCGACCCAAACATACTCTGATGAAGTCGGATCAATGTGAGGCCATTCGGATTAGTTAGAAGATTTTCACCAAGGAGGGGGGGTCTGTACCTTCTGATCAGCAGCCTGCAATTAATCCATTATCTGTCCGTCTTTCACATTAGTATCTATCTCTCTCTTGTGTAGAGAGACCTTTTGCCTCAGGCATGGACTTTGCTGCAAAAATCAAGGTCAGAGGGGATGAAATGATAATGAGAAGCTGCAATCCATACCACACCGGAGGATCTACACCAACCTGGACTGCATAGGATTAAAAGGTATACTAAACAAAAACGCAATCTGTAATGCGAACGCCACTTCCATGCTGGAAGAAATGCGGCACATTCTATTCAGGGCAATGGATCCTCCAGATGAAGGGCACTTTCTTCCATAGGGTGGGTAATGCTGCCTTGCAGGGTCTTATTGGAGCCCCAATTTAGCCACTCCTACATGTGGGCGTTCGACTGGGACTACAGCCGCATGAAAAGACACGCTGTGCCCACATATCTTTTATTAAAAATGAAAGGATGCCGCATGTAATTCTTCCTCATCGCTTCCCAAATACATCAACCACCCCCCCTTGTACAGCAGTGCCCTCCCATTCCCTAATCCTTTGCCTGGGCAAGGGTGATCTGTACATTGCCCACCTGCTACCTCCTTGGGGTACCTACTTCACATGTCCCAATAGGCATTACTCTCCACCACCCAAAGAAACTGCCATATCACGCTCCAGCCATGGAAGCATGCAAAGAAATGACACAGCGTCAGATCTCCATCTGTGCGCATCACTAGGGAAAACGGCTGTAAGAACCCGGAAGAGACATCCGGCTCCCCCCAAAGAACCAGGAAGAGACATCCGGCTCCCCAAATAACCAGGAAGAGACATCCGGCTCCCCAAAGAACCCAGAAGAGACATCCGGCTCCCCCAAAAGAACCAGTAAGACATCCGGCTCCCCCAAAAGAACCAGAAAGAGACATCCAGCTCCCCCAAAAGAACCAGGAAGAGACATCCGGCTCCCCAAAAGAACCAGGAAGAGACATCCGGCTCCCCCAAAAGAACTAGGAAGAGACATCCGGCTCCCCCAAAAGAACTAGGAAGAGACATCCGGCTCCCCAAAAAGAACCAGACGAGACATCCGGCTCCCCCAAAAGAACCAGACGAGACATCCGGCTCCCCCAAAAGAACCAGGAAGAGACATCCGGCTCCCCCAAAAGAAACAGGAAGAGACATCCGGCTCCCCCAAAAGAACCAGGAAGAGACATCCGGCTCCCCCAAAAGAACCAGGAAGAGACATCATGCTCCCCAAAAGAACCAGGAAGAGACATCCTGGATCTTTGGGGAGCCAGAAGAGACATCTAGCTCCTCCAAAGAACCAGGAAGAGACATCCGGCTCCCCCAAAAGGGCGCTACTTTCAATGGAGAGGCTGCTGATGGGCACTGTGCAGGCTGCATTAATATGCAATGGTGAGGCTGCCAATGGGCAATGGAGAGGCTGCATTCACGGGCAATAGAGAGGCCGCATTCACGGGCAATAGAGAGGCCGCATTCACAGGCAATAGAGAGGCCGCATTCACGGGCAATAGAGAGGCCGCATTCACGGGCAATGTGCAGGCTGCTGATGGGCAATGTGCAGGCTGCTGATGGGCAATGTGCAGGCTGCTGATGGGCAATGTGCAGGCTGCTGATGGGCAATGTGCAGGCTGCATTAATTGGCAAAGGTGAGGCTGCTGATGGGCAATGTGCAGGCTGCATTCATTGGCAATGGTGAGGCTGCTGATGGGCACTGATCAGGCTGCATTGAAGGACTGTGACCCTTATTTTGCTTCAAAGTTCTTTATTTAAGAAGTTTAATTTCCTGAAACGTTCCTCTTAAAATAAAGGTGCGCATTATACGCCTGTGCGTGAGATATATATAAAAATAACACGCCCAAGCTAATTTTTTCACCACAAACGGCCACAAAGTCAAGAGAATTCTTGTTGGGCGGTGTATTAGTTCACTTCATCAAATCTGGCCCTCTTTGAAAAAAGTTTGGACACCCCTGCCGTACGGGGAAGAAGATTCAATCTGGCAGGAAGAGCGTATTGTCCCGTTCCCGCAGTAATTTCTAATGCTGAATGTTTCGGCATTTTCCATTTGATGAGACCTGCGAGGTCGTTTGTTAGAATGTTGGTATTTTTGTTTTCAAAGTAAAAAAATTAATAAAATGATGCACTTGTGAGTTTGTGTTTTTTTTGTGCATACTTGTGAAAACTCAATAAATAGATCTTAAAAAAAAAAAGAAGAAGAAGAAAGTACCTCAATCTGCTTCACGGCTTCCTCCTTCCTGCGAATCTGCTCAAGATCCTCTTCGGTGATCTCGGACAAATCCTGCTCTTCACTTTGCTTCTGCCACTGATCATCACCACCATTAAAGATCTTTTCATCATCCGCAAGATCTGAGAATGGAGTGCGGGGGCTCTGAAGGAGAAAAAAAGAGGGACACCACCTCCTCATTACAAGGCCTTCATACATCTATATATACTGTATACACACAACAATTCACATGCCAAGTACATGTACAGTGGAGCAATGAGTTTCCATTATTTGCTCTGTAACATACAGCATACCACCGAAATCATTTAATTATTTATTATATCTGTTAGATTGGTGCAGAAATCAATCTCCAGCGGGGTCACCAGCCTTGCCAGGGTGCTACAGGCTCCCCCCCCCCCCTCATATGTTATGGGAGTGGGGGCGGGGGGGATGTTTAGATATGGTACAATGAGGGAGCATTATCAGAAATGTATCACCAGCTGAATCTCCAAGTGGAAATAAAGAAAAAAACAAACAAATGCAGCCATCACATCTGAGAAATGTTGAAATACATAAAGCTTTGCATGGGAGGAGGAGCTAGAGAGCAGGAGTTGTTTTGAGGGGCGGAGAGAACGGTTTGGGTGATATTACGAGATGAGGAAAGGGATCTAGCTCGGGCCGAGTTGTGGATGTCTTTGTATGTTCTTAGTATCCCGAATTTTATTTGTTGGGGGAGCAGATACCAGTGGAGGGATTGGCAGAGAGGGGTGGAGGACACTGAATGGAGGTCAGTGGAGGGATTGGTAGAGAGGGGTGGAGGACACTGAATGGAGGTCAGTGGAGGGATTGTTGGAGAGGGGTGGAGGACACTGAATGGAGACCAGTGGAGGGATTGGTAGAGAGGGGTGGAGGACACTGAATGGAGACCAGTGGAGGGATTGGTAAGAAGGGGTGGAGGACACTGAATGGAGGTCAGTGGAGGGATTGGTGGAGGGGGTGGAGGACACTGAATGGAGACAATTGAGGGATTGGTGGAGGACACTGAATGGAGACCAGTGGAAGGATTGTCAGAGAGGGGTGGAGGACACTGAATGGAGACCAGTGGAAGGATTGTCAGAGAGGGGTGGAGGACACTGAATGGAGACCAGTGGAGTGATTGGTAGAGAGGGGTGGAGGACACTAAATGGAGGCCAGTGGAGGGATTGGTGGAGAGGGGTGGAGGACACTGAATGGAGGCCAGTGGAAGGACTGGTGGAGAGGGGTGGAGGACATTGAATGGAGGCCAGTGGAAGGATTGGTGGACACTGAATGGAGGCCAGTGGAGAGATTGGCAGAGAGGGATGGAGGACACTGAATGGAGACAATTGGAGGGATTGGTGGAGGACACTGAATGGAGATCAGTGGAAGGATTGGTGGAGGACACTGAATGGAGGTCAGTGAAGGGATTGGTGGAGAGGGGTGGAGGACACTGAATGGAGACCAGTGGAGGGATTGGAAGAGAGGGGTGGAGGACACTGAATGGAGACCAGTGGAGGGATTGGTAGAGAGGGGAGGAGGACACTGAATGGAGACCAGTGGAGGGATTGGAAGAGAGGGGTGGAGGACACTGAATGGAGACCAGTGGATTGGTGGAGAGGGGTGGAGGACACTGAATGGAGGTCAGTGGAGGGATTGGTAGAGAGGGGAGGAGGACACTGAATGGAGACCAGTGGAGGGATTGGTAGAGGGGGGTGGAGGACACTGAATGGAGACCAGTGGAGGGATTGGTAGAGAGGGGTGGAGGACACTGAATGCAGACCAGTGGAGGGATTGGAAGAGAGGGGTGGAGGACACTGAATGTAGGCCAGTGGAGGGATTGGCAGAGAGGGGTGGAGGACACTGAATGTAGACCAGTGATGGGATTGGCAGAGAGGGGTGGAGGACACTGAATTTAGACCAGTGGAGGGATTGGTGGAGAGGGGTGGAAGACACTGAATGGAGACCAGTGGAGGGATTGGCAAACATTTCTTCAGCATCTTCCTGGTTTCTGGCCTGGTCCAAAATGATGTCATGCATCTTAGGAGACTTAATGGGAGGAGGGTCTTTCTAAGCCAAGCAAGCCCTCCTGTCTGCATGCCTGAGCCAAGGGCAGATGGATTCCAGGAAGTAAATGCTACATACATTTTCTGCCCTTACTCAAGATGGCTGCAGCTAGAAATGCTAGGGGGGTGATTTTCAAAGTGAATTCTCAATAACATAAAGCATAGAGACATGGGTGGATGGAGGACCGGATGGAGACATGGATGGATGGAGACATGGGTGGATGGAGGACCAGATGATGGGATGGAGACATGGGTGGATGGAGGACCGGATGGTTGGATGGAGACATGGGTGGATGGAGGACTGGATGGTTGGATGGAGACATGGGTGGAAGGAGGACCGGATGGTTGGATGGAGACATGGGTGGAAGGAGGACCGGATGGTTGGATGGAGACATGGGTGGATGGAGGACCGGATGGTTGGATGGAGACATGGGTGGAAGGAGGACCGGATGGTTGGATGGAGACATGGGTGGATGGAGGACCGGATGGTTGGATGGAGACATGGGTGGATGGAGGACCGGATGGTTGGATGGAGACATGGGTGGATGGAGGACCGGATGGTTGGATGGAGACATGGGTGGATGGAGGACCGGATGGAGACATGGGTGGATGGAGGACCAGATGGTGGGATGGAGACATGGGTGGATGGAGGACCAGATGGTTGGATGGAGACATGGGTGGATGGAGACATGGGTGGATGGAGGAATGGATGGTTGGATGGAGACATGGGTGGATGGAGGACTGGATGGTTGGATGGAGACATGGGTGGAAGGAGGACCAGATGGTGGGATGGAGACATGGGTGGATGGAGGACCGGATGGTTGGATGGAGACATGGGTGGATGGAGGACCAGATGGTGGGATGGAGACATGGGTGGATGGAGGACCGGATGGTTGGATGGAGACATGGGTGGATGGAGGACCGGATGGTTGGATGGAGACATGGGCGGATGGGGGACCGGATGGTTGGATGGAGACATGGGTGGATAGAGGACCGGATGGTTGGATGGAGACATGGGTGGATGGAGGACCGGATGGTTGGATGGAGACATGGGTGGATGGAGGACCGGATGGTTTGATGGAGACATGGGTGGATGGAGGACCAGATGGTGGGATGGAGACATGGATGGATGGAGGACCAGATGGTGGGATGGAGACATGGGTGGATGGAGGACCGGATGGTTGGATGGAGACATGGGTGGATGGAGGACTGGATGGAGGACTGGATGGTTGGATGGCGACATGGATGGATGGAGGACCGGATGGCGACATGGATGGATGGAGGACCGGATGGTAGGATGGAGACATGGGTGGATGGAGGACTGGATGGAGACATGGGTGGATGGAGGACCAGATGGTGGGATGGAGACATGGGTGGATGGAGGACCAGATGGTGGGATGGAGACATGGGTGGATGGAGGACTGGATGGAGACATGGGTGGATGGAGGACCAGATGGTGGGATGGAGACATGGGTGGATGGAGGACCGGATGGTTGGATGGAGACATGGGTGGATGGAGGACTGGATGGTTGGATGGAGACATGGGTGGATGGAGGACTGGATGGTTGGATGGAGACATGGGTGGATGGAGACATGGGTGGATGGAGGACCGGATGGTTGGGTGGATGTAGGATCGGATGGTTGGATGGAGACATGGGTGGATGGATGAATAGAGGAGTTTGCTTTGAATATAATTAAGCTGTATTTTCAGTTTGTGGTGCTTTGATACAGTCAAGTTCGGCTCCAATCGTAAGCCCCATAGAGAACGATCGTCCTCCCAAAACACGCGTTACTGCGTAAGGGAAAAGGCCCTTTTAGAAGAAGCCATAACGGAACGTTCATTTTTAGAGACTACAAACCGAGCAGAAGCAACAACTGGCGACATGAATGGCATTGTACAACGGAGAACATTTGAAATAATTAAACAATTAAACCAGCAGGGACCTTTTAGCAGCTAATCCTCACAAAGCTTTTACCACCCCCCCCCCCCTCCAATCCAAATTCTGCTTTAATTAATGAAAGCTTTATGCCAGAGTTATACTGACAGAGAAGAGCGCGGAAAATTGGATAAACAAGGGCTGAGAACCCCCACCATACATATACAATGCGGAGGAGAGGGTGGGATTGGGGAGAGGCGCGGGGTATCTTACAAAGCAGAAGGTCTGAGGAGGCTTAGAGGGCCGGGGCCCGTCACTGGAGCATCTTGGATAACCGGAGCCACCTCTGCCACGTCTCAGGAGGAGCACGTTCCCGGCAGAGGGACAACACAAGGATTAGAGAGGGACTTATATCACAAGGATGTGGAGTACGATGATAAACACATTGAGAACGTCCTTCAGAATGCTGAAAATGGCGCAATAACCTCCAATGTTTTATTTAAAGTGCTACGGCGGCCCGGGAGTCTTCAGCTTATGGTTCCTATTTCATCTGAGCAACCATCGATATACACTCATCTGCCACTTTATTAGGCCCCCTTTGCTAGAAGTGGGTTAGACCCCCTTTATTAGGACCCCCTTGCTAGTAGAGGGTTGAACCCCCTTTATTAGGTCCCCCCTTGGCTAGTAATGGGTTGGACCACCTTTATTAGGTCCCCCTTGCTAGTAGCGGGTTAGAACCCCTTCATTAGGTCCCCCTTGCTAGTAGTGGGTCGGACCCTCTTTGGCCTTAATTCTTGTTGGCATAGATACAACAAGGTGTTGGATGAGATGTGTTGAGTGTGGAGGACAGGGACCTCATTGTCCAGTGGTGAGATGATTGGAGCTTTGTGACATGGAGACATTATCCTGCTGGGAGGAGCCATCAGAAGATGGGGACACTGAAGTCATAAAGGGATGGACATGATCACCAACAATACTCAGGCAGGCCGTGGGGTTTAAACCATGGAGGGCCCAAAGTGTGACAAGACCCCCCCACACCATTACACCACCCCCACCAGCCTGAACCAGTGATATCCCATCCCCCACACCAATACACCCCCCACCACCAGCCTGAACTGGTGATACAAGGCAGGATGGATCCATGCGCCAAATTCTGACCCCACCATCTGAATGTCGGAGCTGAAATGCAGACTCATCAGACCAGGCAACGTTTTCCAAACTTCTATTGACCAATTTTGGTGATCCTGTGCCAATTGTAGCCTCAGTTTCCTGTTCTTGGCTGACAAGCGTGGCACCCGGTGTTGTCTTCTGCTGCTGTAGCCCATCTGCTTCAAGGTTGGATGCGTTGTGCGTTCAGAGATGGTATTCTGCATACTTTGGATGCAACGAGTGGTTATTTGAGTTACTGTTGTCTTTCTATCATCTGGAACCAGTCTGCCCATTCTCCTCTGACCTCAACAAGGCATTTTCCTCCAAACAACTGCCGCTCACTGGATATTTTCTCTTTCCCCACCATTCTCTAATCTCAGAAATACTCAGACCAGCCCGTCTGCCACCAAAAACCCTGTCACGTTCAAAGTCACTTCCATCCCCTTTCCTCCCCGTTCCGATACTCGGTTTGAACTTCAGCAAATCGTCTTCACCACATCGAGATTTCTACATGCACCGAGTTGCTGCAATTTGATTGGTTGAGTTACCAAGCAATAGAACAGGTGTACCTAACAAAGTGGCCGGTGAGTGCGTTTTTAAAAATATCAACGAGAAAAGCCGATATTTGCTTCTTCTGATTGTTACTTTGTTGCATTTAAAACAAAGAAAGTTGCAGATTTGGTGAAGAATTGGGGAGCCCAGGTGACTCTCTTCCTGACAGATAAATGATGAGCGTTGTGTGGATCTCCTTTCATCCTCCATGGCGGGGGGGGATGGGCCTGCCGCTGCCGTCAGTCGTCGCACGCGCTCTCCTCTCCCGCTAACCTGCCGCTGTCCTAGTTCTATAAAAGCAAAACAAACTTGTTCCACTTTCTCTGGCAAAATATTTGACTTGAAATCACTTGTCCTCAGCTTTCTCTATAAATGATTCACTTATTGACTTTACTTTCATTTCAGGGGAGAGGAAGGAAAAACACAAAGCTGAAGAAGTGACAGCGGCTAAAAATATCCCGCGCTGTGCGCGCCGCGGATCCGACCGGCTGAAGCTCTCCGAGGACGGGAACACAGGACAAGGATTTGAGGATTTGTTAAAGGGGCCATTTTATATTCTACAGCATTTCAGCTGCTCGGGATGAATTCCTCCACAGTGTCAGGTCACCTGTGGCCAGATGACAAATGCACCCCGTTGGGAGTCAGGGGTGCACCACAAGGTAGTGAACCCTATAGCAGACTGCTGCAGATGGACCACAGAGTGGATATGGAGGGATCCTACAGGGAGCTTGAGCCCAAGATTCCCCAGGGCGCGGAGTCTAAGATCCAGCTGGTATTCCCCAGAGCCTCTAGTGGTGAGGATGGACTTCGCTGCAACTGGATCCAGGTCGCGGCCCCCGGAGTCTCCTAGGTCACGCTCCGTAGGGAGAGAGGGGAAGCAACCACTCAGGACACAAGAGATAGTGAAGGGTTAAGCTGAGGTTGGGGCAACAAGCAGACGAGGATAACCAAGGGACAGGCCAAGGGTCAGGGTCACGGGCAAACAGGAGTAGTCGGGGACAAGCCAAAATCAGTACACAGAGACAAACGTAGCACACGGCAAGCAGGAACACAATGCTAACAAACAACGTTGATCAGCAAGGCAGACCTGCAGTGCACTGGTTAATATAGCGTTCCTGGGATGGCCTGTGGTGGAGCCATACAGGGAGCAGAGATGATAAAAGCAGCCAGATAAGAGTGTGGCCTCTAATGAACACATAGGAGAGAATGTAAGCTGCCAGACATACTACATATCCATGACACACAGTGCCTGTAGCGACAGGGGGCAGTGTGACCTGCTGGTGGGGAAATGATAGAGGTGGAGAAAGAACGGATTTCACAGAATGGATGAAGCAGAAAGATCCTTGCAAAGCAGGTCCTCAGGTACAGCTTCCTCCCCAGCAAAGGAGATCAGTCAGCAGCACAGTAGTGACATCACCAAATCTCGTGGCAGTCATGGGCAACAGTGCCTTAGATCTCACGTTGCAGTTATATAGCTATGAAATTTAAAGTATAGATTAAAGCAGAGGTCCACCGATTTTTTTTTAAGTCAGCAGCTACAAATACTGCAGCTGCTGACTTTTAAAATAAGGACACTTACCTGTCGTGGCGTAGATACACGCAGATAATGCCCGGAAGTGGGTGCAAATACCCATCTTGGACAGGTATCTGCTCCCCCCTTCCCCCTGAAAGGTGCCAAATGTGACACCGGAGGAGGGGAGGAATCCGGACAGCGGAAGTTTTGTGTGTACCTCCGCTTTAACCACTTAGAGCCTGTTTTTCAGACTCTGTGTTTACAAGTGTAAAACATTTTTTTTTTTTGCTAGAAAATTACTTAGAACCCACAAACATGATATATATTTTTTCTAACACGCTGGAGAATAAAATGGCGGTCATTGCAATACTTTTTGTCTTTGTGCAGCGGTCTTACAAGCGCACTTTTAGTGGAAAAAATTCACTTTTTTTATAAATAAAACCGTAAAGTTAGCCCAATTTTTTAAAATAATGAAAGATAATGTAACGCCGAGTAAATCGATACCCAACATGTCACACTTCAAAATTGCGCCCGCTTGTGGAATGGCGTCAAACTTTTACCCTTAAAAATCTCCATAGGCGAAATTTAAAAAATTCTACAGGTTGCATGTTTTGAGTTATAC
This sequence comes from Rana temporaria, assembly GCF_905171775.1. NCBI lineage: Eukaryota > Metazoa > Chordata > Amphibia > Anura > Ranidae > Rana > Rana temporaria. Next base: position 1,373,397 of record NC_053493.1, read on the forward strand.
AGAGGAGGTCTATGGCTAGAATTATTGCTCTTGCGCCAACGATCACGTCAATACCTCACTTGTGCGGTTTGAACACCAAATTCATATGCGGGCACTGCTCACGTATGCGTTCGCTTCTGCGCGCAAGCTCGACGTGACGGGGCGTTTTAAAAAAAAATGTTTTGTTTTCTTATTTATTTTTATTTATTTATTTTTACACTGTTTAAAATAACAAATGGGTCACTTTTATTCCTGTTACAAGGAATGTAAACATCCCTTGTAATAGAAAAAAGCATGACAGGTCCTCTTAAATATGAGATCTGAGGGAGGGGTCAAAAAGACGTCACATCTCATATTTACACTAAAATGCAATAAATGTGTCTTTAAGACTCATGGGCGGAAGTGAAGTTTTGACGTCCCTTCCGCCCTGCTATGCTATGGAGACGGGTGGGGGCCATCTTGCCCTCACTCGTATCCCAGGCAAGCAGCGTGAAGGACCCGACCGCCTCCGCTGCTCCCGACGGCTCCGGTAAGCGGCAGACAGTGCGGGAGAGTGGCCCCTATTTCGCCACTGATAACGGTGATCTCGCGACGAATCCGCCGCGGAGACCACATTTATCGCTTACAGGACCGGCCACGTTAAAGATGGATATCTCGGTTGTGGCAGCAGCTGCTGCGTTATCGAGATATTCATCATTAAAGTGACGACGTACATGTACGTGAGCCGGTCCTTAACCACTTCCCGACCGCCGCATGTAGATATACGTCGGCACAGACAGGCACATCAACGTACCTGTACCTGCCTGCCTAGACGTGGGTCCGATCAGGACCCCCTACATGCGGCGGTCGGATTCCCGCGGGGAGCGATCCGGGACGACGGCGCGGCTATTCGTTTATAGCCGCCCCGTCGCGAACGCTCCCCGGACCTGAAGAACGGGGAGAGCCGTATGTAAACGCGGCTTCACTGTGGCGGTGCATCGATTGAGTGATCCTTTTATAGGGAGACTCGATCGATGACGTCAGTCCTACAGCCACACCCCCCTACAGTTGTAAACACACACTAGGTGAACCCTAACTCCTACAGCGCCCCCTGTGGTTAACTCCCAAACTGCAATTGTCATTTTCACAATAAACAATGCAATTTAAATGCATTTTTTGCTGTGAAAATGACAATGGTCCCAAAAATGTGTCAAAATTGTCCGAAGTGTCCGCCATAATGTCGCAGTCACGAAAAAAATCGCTGATCGCCACCATTAGTAGAAAAAAAAAAATAATAATAATAAAAATGCAATAAATCTATCCCCTATTTTGTAAACGCTATAAATTTTGCGCAAACCAATCGATAAACGCTTATTGCGATTTTTTTTACCAAAAATATGTAGAAGAATACGTATCGGACTAAACTGAGGAAAAAAATATTTTTTAGATATGTTTTTGGGGGTTATTTATTATAGCAAAAGGTAAAAAATATTGCATTTTTTTCAAAATTGTCGCTCTATTTTTGTTTATAGCGCAAAAAAATAAAAACCGTAGAGGTGATCAAATACCACCAAAAGAAAGCTCTATTTGTGGGAAAAAAAAGGACGCCAATTTTGTTTGGGAGCCACGTCGCACGACCGCGCAATTGTCTGTTAAAGCGACGCAGTGCCGAATTGTAAAAACCCCTTGGGTCATTTAGCTGCATATTGGTCCGGTCCTTAAGTGGTTAAGTGATTAAGAAAAAGTCGTATTTATTTTTTTCCTTGCTACAGTGGTGAGAGGTTAGAACTGTTTTTGTCTTCGTTAGAATCTCTGTAACTGCCCTGAACATCAATGTCCCCCATCCATGAAAGTGAGGACAATTCCAAAATCTGGACCTGCCCCCAAGAACAGGAATGGCTGGAGGTGGGGGAAAATTTGTAGATCTTCCTCTAAAGGCAGCAAAACTTTTTCCAAATAAATGGAAGCAAAAATGACAGTAAAGGACACAGAAGCACCTGGGGGGGGGGGGGGGGGGGGCAGACTATAATTCTGGAATTTATCAGGAATAGCCAGAGCTGAACACTCTCTTATCCTAAATACCGTTACAGATGAGATTTATTTCCACTCATTATCTTTTATTTTGTGTTTGACACCTTCTGCCTGAAGACAAAGCCAGGTTTAAGGCTCATTAGTCTCACTGAATGGAGTGTTTGGGCAACGCGGTTAAAGCCGATGCCGCCTAAAAGAGGATGATGCGCGTTAATCGGCTAAAGCAAACAGACTTGTTGGCTCTGTGGCCAGAGGAGCGGGGGAAAAAACGTGTAATTGGACCGGATTCGGCTTTGAATGGTCCTCGCCTGAAGACCGCACTTCACTATTTACTGTCCTTGCGTTGTGGGCAGGGAATAGGGAGCGGGTACAAGGCTCCCTGGGGAGATCGGCCCTAGGCGACTGCATAGCATGCATCTTTAGGAGGGTGGTATAAAACTGCGGCTCAACGGCATTCTTTCTTGGTCCTCATCAGCTGGCTGGCTTTTTGGGGTGTCGGAAGCAAGCTCCAACGAGGTGCCGGACCTGTCCCCGGCCTGCCCCCCTGCAGCCTCCTGGGAAATGAGATACAAGTATCCCAGGAGGCTGCAGGACCAGGTACACGTCATTATGGTTTAGGCAAGAATGGCACCGGGGATGAAGAATATAAAAAAAATTTAAAAGGAAAAGAAAATTCTCTGTTCTGCTCGCTTTGGTGGAGGGATTGAAAGTGAACCGACTTCCTTTTGGGATTTTAGTTCTGCTTTAATATTTGATTGTGAGCTCTCAGGAGCAGGACCCTCCTAACCTTCTTGTATTGTATTGTTACTATACTGTCTCCCTTTATACTGTAAGGCAATAATAAAATGGCTGGAGCTATATAAATCCTGTAAATAAATTAAAAGAACAAACAAAAGAGAAGGAAGAGGGAGAAGAAGGGAGGAGGAAAGAGAAGAAAGGAGGAGGAGGAGAATGAAAAAAGGCAGGAGAAGAAAGGAAGGAAGTAGTAAAGGAAGGAAGTAGAAAGGATGAAAGGAAGGAAGGAAAGAAGGAGAAAAAAGGAAGGACGGAAGTAGAGAGGTAAGGAAGCAGAAAGGAGGAAAAGGGAAGGAAGGAATTAGAAAGGAGAAAAGGAAGGAAAGACGGAGAACGTAAAGAAGGAGAAAAAGGAAGGAAGGAAAGAAGAAAGGAAGGAAGGAAGGAAGGAAGTAGAGAGGAAAGGAAGGTAAGGAAGCAGAAAGGAGGAAAAGGAAGGAAGGAATTAGAAAGGAGAAAAGGAAGGAAAGACAGAGAACGGAAAGAAGGAGAAAAAGGAAGGAAGGAAAGAAGAAGAAAGGAAGGTAAGGAAGCAGAAAGGAGGAAAAGGAAGGAAGGAAGTAGAAAGGAGGAAAGGAAGGATTGAAGGATAAAGGAAAAGAAGAAGAAAAAGAAGGAAGAAAAAAAGGAAGGAAGGAAGTAGAAAGGAGGAAAGAAGGACACAGAAAGGAGGAAAGAAGGACGTAGAAAAGAGGAAAAAGGAAGGAAGTAGAAAGAAGGAAAGGAAGAAAATAAGTATTAAGGAAAGAAGAAGGAAAAAAAAGGAAGGAAAGAAGGAAGTAGAAAGGAGAAAAGAAGGAAGTAGAAAGGAGGAAAGAATGAAGTAGAGAGGAAAGAAGGAAGTAGAAAGGAGGAAAGAAGGAAGTAGAAAGGAAGGAGAAGAAAAGGAAGGCAGGTGGAAGAAAATAAGGCAGGTAGAGGTAGGAGAATAAGGCAGGTAGAAGAAAGGAAGGAAGGAAAAAGAAACCAATGGAAAAGAAAGGAAGGAAGGAAGGAAAGGGAAATTAAAGGAAAGGAGAAGGAAGAAAGGAAGGCAAGAAAAAAAAGGAACAAAAAAGAAAGGCAGGAAGGAGAAAAAAAAAAGAAAGGAAGGAAGGAGAAAAAAAAGAAAGGAAGGAGAAGAAAGAAAGTTAGAAGAAGGTTGGTGCTCTCTTGGAACACAATGTTATGTTATGGAAGGTCACCCACATGACTTGGTATGTAAAATATAAAACCCCAATTTCTAACATGTAACATTCTTCAGGAACTAGAGAGTACTATAGGGGGAGCCACAGGAAGGTCCCCATTCATAGTCCAGGTGACTGATGAAGCCCAGAGCTGCTATAGTGAGGAGCAGCGTTACCTTCACACACTGTGGCTCGGGGTAGGGAGAAAAGAAAAAGCTCAAACAAATGTTTTGGCAGTCAAACCGGCTGCTTGTGTCTATTTTTAGCTTGGCATTTGGCAGTTTGGCTGGAGTTCCCCTTTACCAGCTGTGCTGTGACTGAATGGCCCTGGCATAACAATGAACTTGGTTGGTGCGGAACATCCTTGTCAAGGACCGAGTTCTCCAGCCAAGTGTACAGCAGATGTTCTGGAACAAGCGAGCGCACGGGAGGCGGTGTGACAATATTGCCCCGGATATTCGGTGAAACGTTCAGTCCGCTCACATCTCCTAAATAAAGAATGTGAAGAGTCGCAAAATATTTTAATGTGAGAAGACTGGAGATTTTCAGCTTCTATTCCCATCCTGCCGCACAACGCGCTCCGCCGCCGACAGAAAGCGAAATGTCACGCTTTATTTGCCTTCATCAGCTTGACAACAAGTGCTTGAGAGGAGAGCGAGGCGAGGGAAGGGTTTTAGGAGGACTTCGGGAAGACGGAGGGTGAAGTACGAGAGCAATGCTATTCTGAAGAACATATAAATAAAGAAGAACCCAGAGAGCCAAAGGATAAAAGCCCCGAGCGCAGGCTCTGCGATGATATCCCTCGTCAGCGGACTATCCGACTAATTAGGACGACGACAGACTTGATACGACACGTGGCCCGGTGGGCTGGAGGCCTTGGAATAAAGATGTTGGGGGAGGTCTGGCATTCAGATTTAACCCTAAATTCACTTTTTGGATTTTTTTCCCCCCTTAGCCCAAGATCTTTTTTTCTTAAAGTGTTTTAACCTAAAAAAAATAATAATTGGATGCTGTTCCCTTAAAGCATTGTATACAGTGAGGTGCCTGTGCTGTGTAATTTGGACCCCTGTAACACCTAAAATACCTGGCTGATCCTGACAGTTTCTGCCCTCCCCTTTGTAAACTGACCACTGTGTATCATGGCTGCTGGGCCCTGACACCGTGGTCAGTTTATGTTCCTCCATCATCCGCAGCTCTCCTGTCCCCCCCCCCCCTCCCTGTCGGCTCCTGTGTCAGGACCTACCCTCTCCCCTCCTGCTGCTGAAATAACATTTCATACTTTATATAATCCTCCTGGTCTCCTGAGGATAGGTGCTCCTGTGTCTGATGATTATACCTCATTTCAGAGCGCTGCTCACGTGACCCGTCGCTTCTCTACTCCTCCCCTCCAGACTCTGGAACGATATTGACCATATTGTCTGTATCCACCCAGATGTAGATGTTACAGACCCACTCCAGATTCTGGAAGGATCCCCGCCATGTTGTCAGGATCCACCTAGATGCTGTTGACAGCAGAAGCTGATGTCAAAGACTCTGGAAGTTCAATCTAATAATGTATAAATATCAATTAGAAATACAATAAAATAGTGAAAGGTAAAGTGACGAGCGCAATGAATATGACTAAGTAATCAAATATTTATCATAAAGACTCTGGAAGGATCCTGGCTATATTGTGAGGATCCACCCAGATGCTGATGTCAGACTTTGGAAGGATCCCAGCCAGATTGTCAGGATCTACACAGATGCTGATGTCACAGACTCTGGAAGGATCCTGCCTATATTGTCAGGATCCACCTAGATGGTGATGTCACAGACTCTGGAAGGATCCCCGGCTATATTGTCAGGATCTACCCAGATGCTGTTGGAGGGGGGCATTTGACCGGGGGGGGGGGGGGGATTTTGGGGCAAAAAACGTTACTGGGAGGGGGATTTCAGCGGAGGGGTGGATTTGTACTGGGAGGAAGGGGGATTATGCTTAGGGGTAAGCATGCAGATTAGTGCTCAGTGTTTTTGTGGGGGGAACTTTGCCGATACATATTTCTCATACATCTTAGGGGGGGGCAGAGTTTGGCATGTTCGCCCTGGGCTCTAAATGACCTTGTACCAGCACTGCCAAGTACTTCTGTACTGAAAGGTAAGACAGCCAAAACAGCCTACAGAACATCAAACGCATAGTAGACTGAACAGCGCCGTGCCCCCCGGGGATAGCCTGTGCCGGAGTTGAATAACAGTCAAAAAAAAGCCAACGTGTTTCAGCCATCAGGCCTTAATCATGGCAGCCAGGATTAAGGCCCGATAGCCGAAACACGTTGGATTATTTTGACTTATTTAACTGCAATAATAAAACTGATTAAGGCCCGATAGGGCGAAACGTGTTGGGTTTTTGACTATTGTTCACCTGCAATAATAAAACAATGTTTTAGCCAACTTCCATGGCACCAGCCCTTCTCCCATTTTTGCATACTTTTCAGTCCAATCCAGGAGGATGAGAATTCCGAGTAGTCCTGCCTACTGACACCCATGGTTGCAAAGAAGACCAATATGAATCATTGGAAAAGCTGAATAGTAATTGTGTTTTATTTACTTTGATATATCGCATTACAAATTGCTGTATATTGTATCATACTGACAAAGATGGAACTCTACCTTCAATGAATTGTGTTGTTTCAGGGGAGAGACTTGAACCCTCTTACAATCGGTCTTGTAGGATATTTGTGTCAGGACTGTACTGAGTCGAGCGATTTGTGATCCATAGGCGCTTTCACAGATCCATCTTTAGTCTGCCAGTCACCCACGGCACTCCCTTATTACAAAACAGACATTAGGGAGCGGCAATGAATGGCGGGGGGGATTGGGATTTCGTTGGAGACACTCTGGACAGGATTTTCTATAGCGATCGGGGGCTTCAAAGGCTTGTGGTGAGAGAGGATAGCCCCCCCCCATGACCTTTCACCGAACATAGAGGAATATAGAAATGTTTATGATTACGTCTTTTATAGTTTTGGATTCAGGCGCGGCTCTCCGTGTGATAAAAATGCTGATAAACCTTCAAAGAGCCCAGAAAATACACAAAGGGCCGGAGGGCTCATTTCCTTTTTATTCATCATCTACACCAATCGTAGCAGGGGGTGACAGCTAACGTGACAATAACTATGACCAATTTGCATAGCTACAGAATTCTTTTATCTGGTATATTGTTTTAATTAAGACCCTGCTCTATTTTTTATTTGCCAACATTGAAAATTGTTACATACGTCACCATTTAAAAGAAGCTTTTTTTTTTTTTTAATACTGTAATTGTATCTGACAAATACATTATTAGATGATTTTCCAGGTTTTTGGAAAAAACGTTCCAAAAGGTGAACTTGCCCTTTAGCACTCGCCCTAAAGCTGGCTGAAAGTGAGTTTTGTCAATGAAGTATCCCATCCAACATGTAATCTGCTGTTCCTTTACCGACCAGTCTGGTTGGTTCCCGATCATCGGTGGCAGGGGTCAACAATATCCGGGTGCCAGGTCGCAATTGTGACCTGGTGCCCGCCGGTAATTGAGGCCTCAGCTTTGCCGCCTATAAGGCCGCGGCCTCAATTACCGGCCGCCGCGATCGCGCGGTGGAGGCACAGGATCTTGTGACTCCGTGCGCCCCCACGTGTTATTGATTATTAATCAAGTGAAAGCTTTGCTTAGGATACAAACTGAACTAGTCAGCTGGCGGCACATGAAATCCCTCATACCTGAAGCTTTATTGTTCCGGACAAGAAACACAAGACTTTGCCTTGGAGAACCTCCTCTTCTGACACATTCCAAGCAAAACATTGTTTTGTCAGAGGCGCTCTACAATTAAAGTGGGAACTTCACCCAAAAAGGGGGAGTTCCTTCCCCCTTTCTGTCTCCTCTCCCCCCCATACTCTCCCACTTTTGGACACACTTTTTTTGGAAGCTGGTACCTTTTTTCGATTGCCAAGACGATCTGAGCAGAAGTTTGGCCCCCCCTCTCTTTGCTCACTGCCTTCTGGGCAGGGCTGGTGCAAATTTTTTTGACACCGTACGTGAAACCTTATTTTGCTGCCTCCCCCCTTGGCTCCACCCCACCCTTTGCCCTGCCCATGTATACCCCACCTTTTTAACGAAGCGCCCATCAAATGCAGGCTCACCAGCGCCCAGCAAATGCAGCCTCACCAGCGCCCAGCAAATGCAGCCTCACCAGCGCCCAGCAAATGCAGCCTCACCAGCGCCCAGCAAATGCAGCCTCACCAGCGCCCAGCAAATGCAGCCTCACCAGCGCCCAGCAAATGCAGCCTCACCAGCGCCCAGCAAATGCAGCCTACCTGCGCCCATCAAATGCAGCCTACCAGCGCCAAACAATGAATATTTACTTGCTTCTATTCATTCGGGACACACACATAGTCCTCCGCCGCTGCTGCCACCATGACACTATGTGCGAATGGAGCACCGGCTGCCTGCTGATGCTGAGACTTAGTTGCTTGCTGCAGAGAGAAGAGAGTAGGCACACCAGTGGCCGGGCGCCCTAGGCGGCTTCCTAGTTTGCCTAGTGGTAGCACCGGCCCTGCTTCTGGGACACCTTACAGGTCTAGGAGGCTTATCATTCACAAAGCACAGTGAGAAGCCGGATGTGAAGGTACAGGAAGTCACAGCCGTCTTCCCACAATGAACATGTTGGCTGGAGACCTGAAGACCAATGAACAACAGGCCTGAGTGAGGACAGCTCTGGTTCCTTGGGCAGGTGGGTGTTCTTTTAGTAAAAGTCAGCAGCTACAGTATTTGTAGCTGCTAACTTAATTTTTTTTTGAAGATTCTCTTTAAGCCCAGTTTTGGGTAAACGCTATAGTGGAGAACCTCCTAGGTAGGTTCTTGTGCTACACAATAAAGCTTCTTCACCTACAAAGGATTTCAAGGTGTGTTGTCGGCTTCCTTTAGAGTCGGAGCCGGCTTCCCAGAGTGAACATGCCAGCTGGGGACCCGAAGACCAGAGCCGGCTTCCCAGAGTGAACATGCCAGCTGGGGACCCGAAGACCAGAGCCGGCTTCCCAGAGTGAACATGCCAGCTGGGGACCCGAAGACCAGAGCCGGCTTCCCAGAGTGAACATGCCAGCTGGGGACCCGAAGACCAGAGCCGGCTTCCCAGAGTGAACATGCCAGCTGGGGACCCGAAGACCAGAGCCGGCTTCCCAGAGTGAACATGCCAGCTGGGGACCCGAAGACCAGAGCCGGCTTCCCAGAGTGAACATGCCAGCTGGGGACCCGAAGACCAGAGCCGGCTTCCCAGAGTGAACATGCCAGCTGGGGACCCGAAGACCAGAGCCGGCTTCCCAGAGTGAACATGCCAGCTGGGGACCCGAAGACCAGAGCCGGCTTCCCAGAGTGAACATGCCAAGCTGGGGACCCGAAGACCAGAGCCGGCTTCCCAGAGTGAACATGCCAAGCTGGGGACCCGAAGACCAGAGCCGGCTTCCCAGAGTGAACATGCCAAGCTGGGGACCCGAAGACCAGAGCCGGCTTCCCAGAGTGAACATGCCAGCTGGGGACCCGAAGACCAACGAAGAACAGGTCTGGGTGAAGAGGGTGTTGGATCTTCGGGCAGGTGGGTGTTCTTTTCTTAAAAGTTAGCAGCTACAGTATTTGGGGGGGTGTACCTTTTTTGATTGCCTATCTGAGCAGAACGGTCCCCTCCTCTTTGGCTGCCGCCTTCTGGAACACCTCACAGGTACTAGGAGGCGGTGATCCCATTCACAAAGCACAGTGAGAAGCCGGATGTGAAGGCACAGGAAGTCACATCGGCTTCCCGCGGTCAGCATGCCGGCTGGGGACCCGAAGACCAATGAAGAACCGAAGTGGGTGTTCTTTTATTTAAAAAAAAAAGGGGGGCGCTCTTTTCATTTTTTTTGGGGGGGGGGACTGAAGATCCTCTTATAAGCCCAGTTTTGGGTAATCACTTCAGTGGAAGACTTCCTAGGTAGGTCTTTGTGTTGCACAACAAAGCTTCACTTACAAAAGGATCTCATGGTGTGTCAGCGGCTTCTTTTAGAGTCACAGATCGTTTTGGGGTGAGGGGGTGCCACTATCTAGCTATGGCACCTGGCTAAGAGGGTGACCCAAGTCTACGAGCTGCAGCAAGCAACTGTTTAACATTTATTTTAACCTCTTAAGATCCGCCCCATGCAGATATACTGCGGCAAAGCGGCCCTCCTGCGCGATATCACGTACCTGCGATTTCGTACACTGGGTCTGGGGAGTGCGCGATGCCAGTGACCCTCTCCCGCTGTGTTTGGACACAGCAAGATCCAATCAGCGTGTTCAGCGGACGCAATGTCCGCTGGGACACGCCAATCGTTTTCAGGAGGCAGAACGGCAGTAAACAAGGCAGACCACCATTCTGTGAGAGGGGAAGATGGAGATCTTGGCCCGGATTCACAAAGACTTACGACGGCGTATCAGTAGATACGCCGTCAGATCTATAAGCGTATTCTCAATCTGAGATACGCTTATCTGTTGCTAAGATACAACCGGCGTAAGTCTCCTACGCCGTCGTATCTTAGCTGCATATTTACGCTGGCCGCTAGGGGCGTGTACGCTGATTTACGCCTAGAATATGCAAATGCCGTAGATACACCGATTCACGAACGTACGATACGCCCGTCGCAATTAGTTACGCCGTTTACGTAAGACATGAGCCGGCGTAAAGATAAAGCTGCTCTCTAGGTGGCGCAGCCCATGCAAGGTATGGACGTCAGAACAAGCATATCTTTTTACGTCGTTTACGCAAGTCGTAAGTGAATGGGGCTGTGCGTAGGTTACGTTCACGTCACAGGCATTGAGCCGGCGTATCTTAGGGCGTAAATTCGACGTGATACTGAGCGCCGTTCGTTCGGCCATGCATTTACATGGGGTCACGCTTAATTTAAATACAACACGCCCTCTTTGAAATACGCGCGCTTACGCCGGCCCATTTACGCTACGCTGCCGTAACTTAGGACGCAAGTGCTTTCTGAATACAGCACTTGCCTCTCTAAGTTGCGGCGGGGTAGCGTAAATAAGATACGCTCAGCCCACACAAAGTTACGCCGCCCTTCGTGAATCTGGGCCCTTGTGTCCCTGCTAAGCAGAAAAACGGATCTTTGTCTTCCCCTAGTCAAAGCACCTCCCGCACACACAGAAGGCACTCCCTAGGAGCACAGTTAAGCCTTTGATCACCCCTGATGTTAACCTCTTCCCAGGCAGTGCCATTAGTACAGTGACAGTTCCTTTTTTTTTTTTTTTTATCTAGCACTGATCACTGTATTAGTGTCACTGGTCCCCAAAATGTATCAGTTAGTGTCCGATTTATCCGCCGCAATATCACTGGTCTGCTAAAAAATCGCAGATTGCCTCTATTACTAGTAAATAAACAAAAAAAAAATGTAAATAAAAATATCCTGCAGTTTGTAGACGCGATAACTTTTGTGCAAACCAATCAATAAACGCTTATTGGGATTTTTTTTTCCAAATAATATGTAGCAGAATACATATTGGCTCAAATTGATGAAGAAATTTGTTTTTTACATTTTTTTTTACAGTGCTTTTTTTTCTTCTGCTCACGTGAATGAGCCCGAAGATTATTATTTTTTTTTTCCTATTACTTTATTTTGTAAAGTGATGTTTTATATGTGAGGATTCTGATGAGTCACTCGCTGGTGTGTGAATTTCACCTTGAGAGACTAAATCGCTGCAAACAACAGGCTTTCTACAACGCATGGCGCACCCACATGGGAAAATGGAATGCAATGTCTTTAATTATTTTTTATATATAGTAAAGATATCTTTTTAAACCTTTTTATAAGCAAATTTCTTCTTAAGCAATTCGGGATCAGAAAACGAAACAGAAAACATCTCTGTAATCAGATAGCCAGGAGCTCCACGCTTCATATTTGAAATCTAAAATGTGTATATGCAGTAAAGGACGACAATTCTTTGTGTCGGTGGGGGGAGGGGCTGGGTACATTTTGGTCAGGATTCTATTTCTGTGCGTGACCCCAATGAGATTTTCCCTTATTTCTTGCCAATGTGACACCAGACATGAAGGCAGCGGCTTTCACAGCCTCAGAGAGGCATAGGCCTAAAAAAATTCTACACCATTTTTTTTTTTTTTTTTTTTTTGACAGTCACCTGGAGATAGGTGTAGAAAGACGCAAAAGAAGCAGGGCATAAGTGGGGAGAGGGAAAAGGGATAGGTGGGGAGGATGAAGAGGGGCAGGGGGATAGGTGGGGAGAGTAGGGGCTGGGGGATAGGTGGGGAGAGTAGGGGCAGGGGGATAGGTGGGGAGAGTAGGGGCATGGGGATAGGTGGGGAGAGTAGGGACATGGGGATAGGTGGGGAGAGTAAGGGCAGGGGGATAGGTGGGGAGAGTAGGGGCAGGGGGATAGGTGGGGAGAGTAGGGACAGGGGGATAGGTGGGGAGAGTAGGGGCATGGGGATAGGTGGGGAGAGTAGGGGCAGGGGGGTAGGTGGGGGAGAGAGAGAGGGGCAGGGGGATAGGTGGGGAGAGGGGCAGGGGGATAGGTGGGGGGATAGAGGGGCAGGGGGGTGGGTGTTGAGAGAGGGGGAAGGGGATAGGTGGGGAGAGAGAGGGGGACGGGGATAGGTGGGGAGAGAGAGGGGGAAGGGGATAGGTGGGGAGAGAGAGGGGGAAGGGGATAGGTGGGGAGAGAGAGAGGGAAGGGGATAGGTGGGGAGAGAGAGAGGGAAGGGGATAGGTGGGGAGAGAGAGAGGGGCAGGGATAGGTGGGGAGAGAGAGAGGGGCGGGGATAGGTGGGGAGAGAGAGAGGGGCAGGGGGAGAGGTGGGGAGTGAGAGAGGGGCAGGGGGATTGGTGGGGAGAGAGAGAGGGGCGGGGGGGATAGGTGTGGGAGAGAGGGGCGGGGGGATAGGTGTGGGAGAGAGGGGCAGGGGGATAAGTGGAGAGAGGATAGGTGGGGAGACGGGCAAGGGGACAGGTGGGGAGGAGAGGGGCAAGGGGATAGGTGGGGAGAGAGAGAGGGGCAGGGATAGGTGGGGAGAGAGAGAGGGGCGGGGATAGGTGGGGAGAGAGAGAGAGGCGGGGATAGGTGGGGAGAGAGAGAGGGGTGGGGATAGGTGGGGAGAGAGAGAGGGGCGGGGATAGGTGGGGAGAGAGAGAGGGGCGGGGAGAGAGAGAGGGGCAGGGGGAGAGGTGGGGAGAGAGAGAGGGGCAGGGGGATTGGTGGGGAGAGAGAGGGGGGCGGGGGGATAGGTGGGGGGAGAGAGGGGCAGGGGGAGAGAGAGGGGCAGGGGGAGAGGTGGGGAGAGAGGGGCAGGGGAAAGGTGGGGAGAGAGAGAGGGGCAGGGGGAAAGGTGGGGAGAGAGAGAGAGGGGCAGGGGAGAGGTGAGGAGAGAGAGAATAGAGGGGTGGGGGGATAGGTGGGGAGGGATAGGTGGGGAGTGAGAGGGGGGCAGTGGGATAGGTGGGGAGAGAGAGGGGGCAGTGGGATAGGTGGGGAAAGAGAGGGGGGCAGTGGGATAGGTGGGGAAAGAGAGGGGGGCAGGGGGATAGGTGGGGAGCGAGGGGCAGGGGGATAGGTGGGGAGCGAGGGGCAGGGGGATAGGTGGGGAGAGAGGGGCAGGGGGATAGGTGGAGAGAGAGGGGGCAGGGGGATAGGTGGGGAGAGAGAGGGGGCAGGGGGATAGGTGGGGAGAGAGAGGGGGGCAGGGGGATAGGTGGGGAGGAGAGGGGCAGGGGGATAGGTGGGGAGGAGAGGGGGCAGGGGGATAGGTGGGGAGAGAGAGGGGGCAGGGGGATAGGTGGGGAGAGAGAGGGGGGCAGGGGGATAGGTGGGGAGGAGAGGGGCAGGGGGATAGGTGGGGAGGAGAGGGGCAGGGGGATAGGTGGGGAGAGAGGGGCAGGGGGATAGGTGGGGGGAGAGAGGGGCAGGGGGAGAGAGAGGGGCAGGGGGAGAGGTGGGGAGAGAGAGAGGGGCAGGGGAAAGGTGGGGAGAGAGAGAGGGGCAGGGGGAAAGGTGGGGAGAGAGAGAGAGGGGCAGGGGGAAAGGTGGGGGAGAGAGAGGGGCAGGGGAGAGGTGAGGAGAGAGAGAATAGAGGGGTGGGGGGATAGGTGGGGAGTGAGAGAGGGGGCAGTGGGATAGGTGGGGAAAGAGAGGGGGGCAGTGGGATAGGTGGGGAAAGAGAGGGGGGCAGGGGGATAGGTGGGGAGCGAGGGGCAGGGGGATAGGTGGGGAGCGAGGGGCAGGGGGATAGGTGGGGAGAGAGAGAGGGGGCAGGGGGATAGGTGGGGAGGAGAGGGGCAGGGGGATAGGTGGGGAGCGAGGGGCAGGGGGATAGGTGGGGAGAGAGAGGGGGCAGGGGGATAGGTGGGGAGCGAGGGGCAGGGGGATAGGTGGGGAGCGAGGGGCAGGGGGATAGGTGGGGAGAGAGAGGGGGCAGGGGGATAGGTGGGGAGAAAGAGGGGGGCAGGGGGATAGGTGGGGAGGAGAGGGGCAGGGGGATAGGTGGGGAGAGAGGGGCGGTGGGAGAGGGGCATGGAAGGGCAGACTATGTTGGTTGGGATATCGGTGTGACAGAGTGTTAGGAAGATTAGTAACATGATAAATTTCAGGAAATTAAAGGGTAATTTTCTGTACCTGGCGAATTTCTTAATAAAACATGGAGAAAGGGACAGGTATTGAGGGAGTTGTACCTCATTTACCCCAAACATAAATTTAAAGTACAAAAAAAATAAAGAATCTCATGGATTGTATCTTTGGCACCTTTCCTCATCCCATGGGGGGGGTCGGTAATACGGAAAGCTATCCATCCACAGCTGGAGCAATAGGTGGAAAATGTAGGAAAAGCGCGCTATTCCCCGATGTATTTCTAGGCGTGATGGCGTCATTTCTCCGGAGACGCGCTCTGTAAATAACAATTTCTCGGCGCTGACCTCCTCCAGGACACGGTTCAGTGGAGGAGGGGGGGGATGATTAACTGCAGTTTTCCCTCACAGGTCACCAGCGTGTCCATTCATATCGCGCACACGCCGCGCTCGGTGACATAGATGGAAACATACGTTCGGTGTGCTGTTCGGGGATGTTTACGGCTGCAATGACAAAAAGGGCAGCGGGAGTAACTGGAAGGCAGTTATTGCTTTTGTTCCCCAGTTCCTTCCTCTCCAAGAATGTAATCACACCGGTGTAAGTACCTCCGGCCTCTGTGTTTTCCCAGAGTGCTCGGAATCGCTGATGAGGCTCGGCCATCTACACCTCCCGCGTTACATTCAGAGCTTTGAGACGTGATTGACAAAAAAACAAACACTAAAACATTGGATTTATTTCAATCCTCCAAATAGAACGGAGATCTTTCACAATGTAGCCAACCAATAGGAATGGTGTGCAGCCTGGCATGAATTTTCAGGTTAGGCTGTGCACATGGCACCATCTGAAGGCTCTCGTCCCCTTTCCAAAGCCATTCCACACCCACCTCTATTCATGCTTGCACTTTTTTTTATTTTTTTTAAAACAAAGCTCCTGTTTTATGGTTAATAATGGCGGTGACCAATCAGTTGGTTAAAAGAGAAGTTTGTGAATCTAAAAAAAACAAAACACATTTATATTCACCTAGATGGCTGCAGCATTGATTCAATGCTGGAGTTGTCTCCCACCACCTCTACGCTGAGAACCGAGTGATCAAAGACCGCTGATCGCTCAGTTCTCAGTGAGCAATGACTGTCAGTCACCGATTCTCTCCTCTTCCCCTCCTGCGCTCACTGGAACATCAGCGGTGGAAGGAGCGGGGGCAGCAGGCTCAGGCTCTCAGCAGTTCAAAGAGACTGACAGAAGAGAGGAAAGAGGAGTCTGATACTTATGTACGTGGGAGGAGCCCGCGACACTTATGCACGTGGGAGGAGCCCGCGACACTTATGCACGTGGAAGGAGCCCGCGACACTTATGCACGTGGGAGGAGCCCGCGACACTTATGCACGTGGGAGGAGCCCGCGACACTTACGCACGTGGGAGGAGCCCGCGACACTTACGCACGTGGGAGGAGCCTGCGACACTTACGCACGTGGGAGGAGCCCGCGACACTTACGCACGTGGGAGGAGCCCGCGACACTTACGCACGTGGGAGGAGCCCGCGACACTTACGCACGTGGGAGGGGCCCGCGACACTTACGCACGTGGGAGGGGCCCGCGACACTTATGCACGTGGGAGGGGCCCGCGACACTTATGCACGTGGGAGGGGCCCGCGACACTTATGCACGTGGGAGGAGCCCGCAACACCTATGCACGTGGGAGGAGCCCGCGACACTTATGCACGTGGGAGGAGCCCGCGACACATGCACGTGGGAGGAGCCCGCGACACTTATGCACGTGGGAGGAGCCCGCGACACTTATGCACGTGGGAGGAACCCGCGACACTTATGCACGTGGGAGGAACCCGCGACACTTATGCACGTGGGAGGGGCCCGCGACACTTATGCACGTGGGAGGGGCCCGCGACACTTATGCACGTGGGAGGGGCCCGCGACACTTCTGCACGTGGGAGGGGCCCGCGACACTTATGCACGTGGGAGGGGCCTGCGACATGGGAGGAGCCTGCGACACTTATGACAAGAAGTCCCACTCCTACCGAAGCCCCCACTCCCCCCTGCCAAAAAAATTTAAAGGCCAAATGTGGCATGTACCTCCACTGTGCAGCTCGTTTTGCACAGGGCGGTCCCGAACCTGGTCTTCTGGGGGCCCTCGGCGGGTGCCTCAGCTCTCCCTTGCAAGAACTCATCACCTTCATGCGAGCTCGCATGGTGATGAGTTCTTGCGGGCGCGCTCCTGTGATATAGCCGCTCACTGTATCACTCGGCCCCGGTGCGCCGCGTCATTGGATGTGATTGACAGCAGCACGAGCCAATGGCTGCGCTGCTTTCAATCAACCAATGCATTCGCAGTGAAGCCTGGCCGAAAAGCCAGCGCGTTCACGTCGCAGAACTTTCGAGGGGTCAGGTAAGTAAACAGGGGGGCGCTAATCCGCAGATGTTTTTTCACCTTAACGCATAGATAGAATGCATTAAGGTGAAAAAACTTTTACCTTTACAACCCCTTTAATCCATTTTGGAATAAGGCTGTAACATAACAAAATGTGGAAAAAGTGAAGTGCTGTGAATACTTTCCAGATGCTCTGTAATCTGTTGACAAATGTCTTTGTCAATAATGCTGGTTTGAAGAATTTGCACTTAGGACTTCTACTTTATTCACAATTTACATATTTATTAATTCACAAACGCGAGGGAGAAAAACCTTGAAAAATGAAGAAGGAAGCTTCCCTCACAATGGTGAGATTTTATTCTGTCACAATATGACCTTTACCTTGGGAAAAATAAATAAAGAAAAAACACCTACAGATGCATTTTTAAGGTTACGGTGACTTTTCTGGCGGAAGATACAGATGAACACACATATGATGGCTGCACATGGAAGTCGGCCGCCGTGTGCGGGAAATGTTTTACCGAGTATTAGAAGGACGAGGCGGGAGGAGAAGGACGAGGCGGGAGGAGAAGGACGAGGCGGGAGGAGAAGGACGAGGCGGGAGGAGAAGGACGAGGCGGGAGGAGAAGGACGAGGCGGGAGGAGAAGGACGAGGCGGGAGGAGAGGGACGAGGCGGGAGGAGAGGGACGAGGCGGGAGGAGAGGGACGAGGCGGGAGGAGAGGGACGAGGCGGGAGGAGAGGGACGAGGCGGGAGGAGAAGGACGAGGCGGGAGGAGAAGGACGAGGCGGGAGGAGAAGGACGAGGCGGGAGGAGAAGGACGAGGCGGGAGGAGAAGGACGAGGCGGCAGGAGAAGGACGAGGCGGCAGGAGAAGGACGAGGCGGGAGGAGAAGGACGAGGCGGGAGGAGAAGGACGAGGCGGGAGGAGAAGGACGAGGCGGGAGGAGAAGTTCAGAGGCGGGAGGAGAAGGACGAGGCGGGAGGAGAAGGACGAGGCGGGAGGAGAGGGACGAGGCGGGAGGAGAAGTTCAGAGGCGGGAGGAGAAGTTCAGAGGCAGGAATATTTAATAATTGATCATGGCCTTCAATTACAGAAATTGTTACATTCGGGAACCCACAGAGGTGTTACGAATACCTTCAATGCAGCAAAGGGAAACTATGACGGGGGGCAAAAAGGGATGACAAAGGTGAAAAAGGGGACGGACGGCGGGGGTAAAAAAGGGGACGGACGGCGGGGGTAAAAAAAGGGGACGGACGGCGGGGGTAAAAAAAAGGGGACGGACGGCGGGGGTAAAAAAAAGGGGACGGACGGCGGGGGTAAATAAAAGGGGACGGACCGCGGGGGTAAATAAAAGGGGACGGACCGCGGGGGTAAATAAAAGGGGACGGACCGCGGGGGTAAATAAAAGGGGACGGACGGCGGGGGTAAAAAAAAGGGGACGGACGGCGGGGGTAAAAAAAAGGGGACGGACGGCGGGGGTAAATAAAAGGGGACGGACCGCGGGGGTAAATAAAAGGGGACGGACCGCGGGGGTAAATAAAAGGGGACGGACCGCGGGGGTAAATAAAAGGGGACGGACGGCGGGGGTAAAAAAAAGGGGACGGACGGCGGGGGTAAAAAAAAGGGGACGGACGGCGGGGGTAAAAAAAAGGGGACGGACGGCGGGGGTAAAAAAAAGGGGACGGACGGCGGGGGTAAAAAAGGGGACGAACGGCGGGGGTAAAAAAAAGGGGACGGACGGCGGGGGTAAAAAAAAGGGGACGGACGGCGGGGGTAAAAAAGAGGACGGACGGCGGAGGTAAAAAAAGGGGACGGACGGCGGGGGTAAAAAAAGGGGACGGACGGCGGGGGTAAAAAAAGGGGAAGGACGGGGGGGCTTTTGCAGCCACTATGCCATGTCTCCAGTCTATGAAATCTGAAGCCCCTGAACATCTTCTTACAGCATGCCTGTAGTCAATGACCATTTCATGTACCATGTTCACAGTTTTGACCATCTCTTGCGTCTTGCCCAAAGCCTCTGGCTATATTCTGTTTTGTGTCTGCCATTTCTTATGCTACTGTAAGTATTCTGTGAATATTATGTTTGGCCCTTTGGTAATGGCAGGGGCTACACACTCGAGGGCCCCCTATATCCAGAAAGTTGATCACCACTACCCTATTCCATGCCCAATTCGGTGTAGAGAGCCCATGCTGGTAGCTCCAAATGTCAACAAAGAATCTGTGGTCCAGACCGATGCCTCAAATGTAGGACTAGGACGGCCTCCATCCCTCGTACTGACGCCTCAAATGTAGGACTGGGATGGCCACCATTCCTCGTACCGATGCCTTAAATGTAGGACTGGGGCGACCCATCCATCATACCAATGCCTCAAATTTAGGGCTAGGATGGCCCCATCCCTTGTACAGATGCCTCAAACATGGGACTAGGATGGCTGCCATCCCTCGTACCGATACCTCAAATATAGGACTGGGGCGGCCCATCCATCATACCAATGCCTCAAGTGTAAGTCTGGGGTGCCCCCCCATTCCTCGTACCGATGTAGGACTGGGATGGCCCTTATCCCTTGTACCGATGCCTCAAATGTTGGACTGGGATGGCCCCCGTTCCTCGTACAGATACCTCAAATGTAGGACTGGGATGGCCCCCATTCCTCGTACAGATACCTCAAATGTAGGACTGGGATGGCCCCCATTCCTTGTACTGATGACTCAAATGTAGGACTGGGATGGCCCCCATTCCTTGTACTGATGACTCAAATGTAGGACTGGGATGGCCCCCATTCCTTGTACTGATGACTCAAATGTAGGACTGGGATGGCTCCCATCCCTCGTACCAATGCCTCAAATGTAGGACTGGGAGGGGCCCCATGCTTCGTTAGGATGGGTTTCACACCCACCATACACTGGATTCTCTGGATCCAGGAATCTGGTCACTCCATGTAGCACATTTGTTTTAACAATTTGTTACTCCGACAGGTTCTCCGGGCTTTATGTTTACAATAACCTGCTGTAAAGAGACATCAAACACAGTATGACTGTTGTACTTGTCCTTTTATTTGTATGAATGAATAAAACTAATAAACAATAAAAAAAAATAAAAAAAAAGGCCCGATGATGCCACCAGACATACAAAATATTAAAAGGTGATGTTCATTCCTTCCTCTTTAGGCCTCCAATGTTGTGTATACTCGGAGGAACTCGAAATTACTAAAATGTATTTTCCTAGAGATGATACAAATTGCCTGGCAGCACCTCGCCCTGGTGACCTGGTTCCGGAATTCCACCCAGACCTGGATTCTCACCGCTGGTTCGTTACCAAGAAAACGCAAAGTTTTACGTCCTCGAAGAACCACAAAGCAGAAGGAAACGGGGACACAAGGATATCATAGGACACGACATCGCACACATCCAGCGCCTACTTAGCTCAGAGAAATCCGTATGTTTTTCCGCACATTGCCCGCAATCCTTCCTAATATATCTCAAGGTCGGGAAGAGCCGGGCAGAGCGCTCGCCTTAATCAGATTACCAACACGCTCATCAGGCTGGATTCCATGTCAGCTCCTTTCCTCTCGCATTCGATGGGCTCCAAAGTCTTCCTCTCCACAAGGTGACACGTTGGATACGATTTTCCATCCATTCTCTCACAACAATGGGTTTATCACAGCTGGGGGCCGGGATATACATTGACAGGAATCCGCCGAAATAACAGACTGTGACTCCACAATCCTCCGCACTGACTATCATGGCGGACGTACAAATCGTACCACCACAGATC
Source organism: Rana temporaria (assembly GCF_905171775.1). Classification (NCBI taxonomy): domain Eukaryota; kingdom Metazoa; phylum Chordata; class Amphibia; order Anura; family Ranidae; genus Rana; species Rana temporaria. The sequence goes on from NC_053493.1 coordinate 1,394,105, forward strand.
CTACAAGGCAGCCAGGCTAATGAGGTTCTTCTGGTCCGAATACAAGTAATAAAATCCGCTATTTACAGAGGAACGCGACGTTCAATATGTACCTAAAATGGCAATACACCGATCAGCCAGGTGCAGAGTCAATCCTCCAATTACGTTCCTGGGAATCTCAGAGACGCTTCTTCTTATGTACCAACAGTGAGTGGGGGAGGGGCGGAGAGCACTTTGGGGACCCATAGAAGAATACATACAAAGCAGCTTACGTCTATGGAATGGAAAGAGACGAGTACAATGAGGAGAATAGGGAGCTTAACATCCCACAAAACTGAAAAGGTGAGATAAGCCGGAGAAGAGCCCAACACCGGCACAACCGTCCACCGGGGCAATGCAGAGCTCCAAGATTTCCATTTACCGGGGCTTTGTATAGGAAGCGATAAATCCCATCGCAGTGTGGATAGTAAATGGGATTATACCTCCCCTCCCCCTACTATAAGAAATCAGTTTAACCCCTTAACGCCCGCCGCACGACTATTTACGTCCGCACAATGGCACGGACAGGCAGAAGGGCGTATATATACGTCCTTGCCTTCTAGCGGGTGGGGGGTCCGATCGGGACCCCCTCCGTTGCGTGCGGATCCCCTACAGTTGTAAACACACACTAGGTGAAGCCTAACTCCTACAGCGCCCCCTGTGGTTAACTCCCAAACTGCAACTGTCATTTCCACAATAAACAATGCAATTTAAATGCATTTTTTGCTGTGAAAATGACAATGGTCCCAAAAATGTGTCAAAATTGTCCGAAGTGTCCGCCATAATGTCGCAGTCACGAAAAAAATCGCTGATCGCCGCCAATAGTAGTTAAAAAAAAAAAAAATTAATAAAAATGCAATAAAACTATCCCCTATTTTGTAAACGCTATAAATTTCGCGCAACCCAATCGATAAACGCTTATTGCGATTTTTTTTTACCAAAAATAGGTAGAAGAATACGTATCGGCCTAAACTGAGGGAAATTTTTTTTTTATATATATGTTTTTGGGGGATATTTATTATAGCAAAAAGTAAAAAATATTGCATTTTTTTCAAAATTGTCGCTCTATTTTTCTTTATAGCGCAAAAAATAAAAACCGCAGAGGTGATCAAATACCACCAAAAGAAAGCTCTATTTGTGGGGAAAAAAAGGACGCCAATTTTATTTGGGAGCCACGTCGCACGACCGCGCAATTGTCTGTTAAAGCGACGCAGTGCCGAATCGCAAAACCTGGCTTGGGCATTTAGCTGCAAAATGGTCCGGGGCTTAAGTGGTTAAAGACACACACACAGGACAAGTCTGCACCCCATCTCCCTGGAAGGACTCCCCCAATTATCCAAACCCCTGGAAATGTGGCTATGGTCTTTTCTTCAGGGGTTCTGCTCAGTAGAGGAGCATTGCACAGCAAAGAATCTTAGGGCGAGATGTGACCGTAGTGGAGCTGCCCCAAGCGGAGATGTACCGTCCCGCTGGTACTCAGGAATAGGGGTGCCGGGACGGGATATCACTCATCCAGTAGTGGGAGGAGGTCAAAGCAGAAAAACCACAGCTGACTCAACCCGATCCTGGTCGTTACATGTTTATGTGAGTATATATATATATATATACACACATATACACATACATACATACACACACATTTTTTATATATATATATATATATGCCGCCCTACGTATTTCGGCTTCAAAAGTTGACATCCTAAGGAGCCATTGAGGGAAATTTTATATATTTGCATTAGTCCAGGTTGTTGGTACGGAACATACCGTATATACTCGAATATAAGCCGATTTTTTGGTGCTGAAAATGCCCCCTCGGCTTATACTCGAGTCACCTTTTTGCGCCTGATCTCCCGGATTTTGGGGACCCGGTACTGGCACACATGTAGCCCCCACTCTTATAGCCCCACTCTTCCTCTACAAGTGTGCAAAGTAGGTGGCAGTATAACTGGATTGTTTCCCAATAGCGGTGTCCCTCTGTGAACTATAAAGGAACAAAAGTATGTTTCTGTTCCCCGAGTGGCTTGATAACACAACAATCCGAGGCGCATGTAGCGATTTTGTTTGTAGAAATGATATGAGTGTAAATCGCAGGTGGTGACAGATCTCGGCTCCCCTGCGATAACAGACTCCACTTACTTGTGTGAGATTCTTCTGTCCGCCGCTGAGCAATGATCTCGACTTATCTGCTATTTTCTGCGGGGAGAGAAAGAAAGATTCCGTCATTTATATTCCCCGCCATGCGATATCGCTGAGAAATGTCTGCGGGGGAAGCCGCGAGGAACGAGGCATTATTCTAATTCAGGCAAAAAGAGCTAAATGTTTACAAAGTATCCAATCTATGGAAATGTTTCTCGGCTCGTCTATAGGAGGGAGCCGGGAGGGGGGGGGGGGGCACACACAGATTACAGCAAAACCAACACAATTTCTATGCAAATTCACATCTTAAATGTTTAGAAACGCGTCGATCCCGTGCGACTTCCACCAGCAAGAGAGTACAGAAAGATGGAAATGAAACAGAAATAAACAATATTTCTTCAACGGAATAAACTGAAAGCTGACATTTAATCTGCTTACATCTCTCATTTACGAACATGAGGTCTCACATGCCCTGCAACTTTGGGAGGGGGGGGGCTCACATGCCCTGCAACTTTAGGGGGGGGGGGTCTCACATGCTCTGCAACTTTAGGGGGGTCTCACATGCTCTGCAACTTTAGGGGGGGGTCTCACATGCCCTGCAACTTTAGGGGGGGGGTCTCACATGCCCTGCAAATTTAGGGGGGGGGGGTCTCACATGCCCTGCAACTTTAGGGGGGGTCTCACATGCCCTGCAACTTTAGGGGGGGGTCTCACATGCCCTGCAACTTTAGGGGGGGGGTCTCACATGCCCTGCAACTATAGGGGGGGTCTCACATGCCCTGCAACTTTAGGGGGGTCTCACATGCCCTGCAACTTTGGGAGGGGGTCTTGCATGCCCTGCAACTTTGGGAGGGGGCTCACATGCCCTGCAACTTTAGGGGGGTCTCACATGCCCTGCAACTTTAGGGGGGGGTCTCACATGCCCTGCAACTTTAGGGGGGTCTCACATGCCCTGCAACTTTAGGGGGGGGTCTCACATGCCCTGCAACTTTAGGGGGGTCTCACATGCCCTGCAACTTTAGGGGGGGGTCTCACATGCCCTGCAACTTTAGGGGGGGTCTCACATGCCCTGCAACTTTAGGGGGGGTCTCACATGCCCTGCAACTTTAGGGGGGGGTCTCACATGCCCTGCAACTTTAGGGGGGGGGTCTCACATGCCCTGCAACTTTAGGGGGGGGTCTCACATGCCCTGCAACTTTGGGAGGGGGCTCACATGCCTTGCGACTGGGACATTTTCAGATCCATTATGGACATCGCTGTCTCCGGTTATAACCAATCAGTAAGCCGGCAGACGTCTCCGGCAGTCCTTACCTTCTGCGCGGTGCCATAGCGCTGGATGGAATCGGAGAGCTGATTCTTTATTCTGTCCAGCTGGAGGCGCTCTTGCTGCAATAATAGAAAGCGAACAGTTAATAGGATAAAATGATTAATTTCTGCCCCCCGTCTTCCTATGAAGAAACAATTATCCAACCACAGGCTGCAAATGTAGAATGCTGCAACTAGAAGTGACCATGAGGGGGCGGGATCTGTGCAAAGGCCGCAGGCTGGATGGTGGAAGGTGGGGAGAGAGAACCTCAACACTGAGCATCCCCCATAAAGATGAGAGAACCCCGACACTGAGCATCCCCCCATAGAGAGAGAACCCCAATACTGAGCATCCCCCCATAGAGATGAGAGAACCCCAACACTGAGCATCCCCCATAGAGATGAGAACCCCAACACTGAGCATCCCCCATAGAGATGAGAACCCCGACACTGGAGCATCCCATAAAGATGAGAGAACCCCGACACTGAGCATCCCCCCATAGAGAGAGAACCCCAATACTGAGCATCCCCCCATAGAGATGAGAGAACCCCAACACTGAGCATCCCCCATAGAGATGAGAGAACCCCAACACTGAGCATCCCCCATAGAGATGAGAACCCCGACACTGGAGCATCCCATAAAGATGAGAGAACCCCGACACTGAGCATCCCCCCATAGAGAGAGAACCCCAATACTGAGCATCCCCCCATAGAGATGAGAGAACCCCAACACTGAGCATCCCCCATAGAGATGAGAGAACCCCAACACTGAGCATCCCCCATAGAGATGAGAGAACCCCGACACTGGAGCATCCCATAAAGATGAGAGAACCCCACCACTGAGCATCCCATAGAGATGAGAACCCCAACACTGAGCATCCCATAGAGATGAGAACCCCAACACTGAGCATCCCATAGAGATGAGAACCCCAACACTGAGCATCCCCCCATAGAGAGAGAACCCCGACACTGAGCATCCCCCATAGAGATGAGAACCCCAACACTGAGCATCCCCCATAGAGATGAAAACCCCAACACTGAGCATCCCATAGAGGAGAGAACCCCAACACTGAGCATCCCATAGAGATGAGAACCCCAACACTGAGCATCCCCCATAGAGATGAGAGAACCCCAACACTGAGCATCCCATAGAGATGAGAACCCCAACACTGAGCATCCCCCATAGAGATGAGAACCCCAACACTGAGCATCCCCCATAGAGATGAGAACCCCAACACTGAGCATCCCATAGAGATGAGAGAACCCCAACACTGAGCATCCCCCATAGAGATGAGAACCCCAACACTGAGCATCCCCCATAGAGATGAGAACCCCAACACTGAGCATCCCCCATAGAGATGAAAACCCCAACACTGAGCATCCCATAGAGGAGAGAACCCCAACACTGAGCATCCCCCATAGAGATGAAAACCCCAACACTGAGCATCCCCCATAGAGATGAAAACCCCAACACTGAGCATCCCCCACAGAGATGAGAGAACCCCACCACTGAGCATCCCATAGAGATGAGAGAACCCCACCACTGAGCATCCCATAGAGATGAGAACCCCACCACTGAGCATCCCATAGAGATGAGAACCCCAACACTGAGCATCCCATAGAGATGAGAACCCCAACACTGAGCATCCCCCATAGAGATGAGAGAACCCCAACACTGAGCATCCCCCATAGAGATGAGAACCCCAACACTGAGCATCCCCCATAGAGATGAGAGAACCCCAACACTGAGCATCCCCCATAGAGATGAGAACCCCAACACTGAGCATTCCCCATAGAGATGAGAACCCCAACACTGAGCATCCCCCATAGAGATGAAGAAAAGGGACCCCACAATCAGGAGAGTGTCAGTGTTTTTAAGTCACCACATCCCTAAATTTATAGAAAAAACATGGAATACCCCCTCAAGGGTGGGACTTTGTAAGTGACACAAACACATAAATTAGTAGAAAAGTATATATATACTTTTCTACTAATTTATGTGTTTGTGTCACTTACAAAGTCCCACCCTTGAGGGGGTATTCCATGTTTTTTCCCATAGAGATGAGAACCCCAACACTGAGCATTCCATAGAGAAAAGAGAACCCCAACACTGAACATCCCCCATAGAGAAGAGAGAACCCCGACACTGAACATCCCATAAAGAAGAGAACCCTAACACTGAGCATCGCCCATAGAGAAGAGAGAACCCCGACACTGAACATCCCATAGAGATGAGAGAACCCCAACACTGAGCATCGCCCATAGAGAAGAGAGAACCCCGACACTGAGCATCGCCCATAGAGATGAGAGAACCCCAACACTGAGCATCGCCCATAGAGAAGAGAGAACCCCGACACTGAGCATCGCCCATAGAGATGAGAGAACCCCAACACTGAGCATCGCCCATAGAGATGAGAGAACCCCAATACTAAGCATCCCATAAAGAAGAGAACCCCAACACTGAACATCCCCCATAGAGGTAAGAGAACCCCAACACTGAGCACCCCATAGAGATGAGAACCCCAACACTGAGCATCCTATAAAGATGAGAGAACCCCGACACTGGGCATCCCCCATAGAGGTAAGAGAACCCCCGATTCCCTCCGCTCCCTGCGCAACAACCGCTTCCCTCCGCTCCCTGTGCCACAACCGCTTCTCTCTGCTCCCCGGGCCACAACCGCCTACCTCCGCCGCAACCGCTTCCCTCTGCCACAACCGCTTCCCTCCGCTCCCCACGCCACAAACGCTTCCCTCCGCTCCCTGCGCCACAACCGCCTACCTTCGCTTCCCAACCGATTCCCTCCGCACCACAATCGCTTCCCTCTGCTCCTTGTGCCACAACCGCTTCCCTGCGCTCCTTGCGCCACAACCGCTTCCCTCCGATCCCTGTGCCACAACCGCTTCCCTCCGCTTCCTGGGCCACAACCGCTTCCCGCGCCACAACCGCTTCCCTCCGCTTCCTGGGCCACAACCCATTCCCTCCGCTCCCTGCGCCACAACCGCTTCCCTCCGCTCCCTGCGCCACAACCGCTTCCCTCCGCTCCCTGTGCCACAACCGCTTCCCTCCGCTTCCTGCGCCACAACCGCTTCCCTCCGCTCCCTGTGCCACAACCGCTTCCCTCCGATCCCTGTGCCACAACCGCTTCCCGCGCCACAACCGCTTCCCTCCGCTTCCTGGGCCACAGCCCATTCCCTCCGCTCCCTGTGCCACAAGCGCTTCAATCCGATCCCTGTGCCACAACCGCTTCCCGCGCCACAACCGCTTCCCTCCGCTTCCTGGGCTACAACCCATTCCCTCCGCTCCCTGCGCCACAACCGCTTCCCTCCGCTCCCTGGGCCACAACCCATTCCCTCCGCTCCCTGTGCCACAAGCGCTTCAATCCGATCCCTGTGCCACAACCGCTTCCCGCGCCACAACCGCTTCCCTCCGCTTCCTGGGCCACAACCCATTCCCTCCGCTCCCTGCGCCACAACCGCTTCCCTCCGCTCCCTGGGCCACAACCCATTCCCTCCGCTCCCTGCGCCACAACCGCTTCCCTCCGCTCCCTGTGCCACAACCGCTTCTCTCTGCTCCCCGCGCCACAACCGCCTACCTCCGCCGCAACCGCTTCCCTCTGCCACAACCGCTTCCCTCCGCTCCCCACGCCACAAACGCTTCCCTCCGCTCCCTGCGCCACAACCGCCTACCTTCGCTTCCCAACCGATTCCCTCCGCACCACAATCGCTTCCCTCCGCTCCTTGCGCCACAACCGATTCCCTCCGATCCCTGTGCCACAACCGCTTCCCTCCGATCCCTGTGCCACAACCGCTTCCCTCCGATCCCTGTGCCACAACCGCTTCCCTCCGCTTCCCTTTGCCACAACCGCTTCCCACCACTTTCTGCGTCACAACCGCTTCCCCGCGCAACAACCGCTTCCCTCCGCTCCTTCTCCATTCATAAACTGAAGCATCATAAACACAGATTACAATGCTCAGTTATGAATGGACAGTCATTGATCACTGACCACATTCAGAAAAAGGAGGCGGTAAATGACAGATTTACCGGCTCCTTCCTCCGCTCTGCATCCTGACAGATCTGGGGGGAGGAGCACAGAGGACACGGAGAGGGACTGGAGTAGCATGGAGGACACAGACGAGGACTGGGGGTGGACTGGAGGAGCACAGAGGACACGGAGAGGGACTGGAGAAGCATGGAGGACACAGACAAGGACTGGGGGTGGACTGGAGGAGCACAGAGGACACGGAGAGGGACTGGAGAAGCATGGAGGACACAGACAAGGACTGGGGGTGGACTGGAGGAGCACAGAGGACACGGAGAGGGACTGGAGAAGCATGGAGGACACAGACAAGGACTGGGGGTGGACTGGAGGAGCACAGAGGACACGGAGAGGGACTGGAGTAGCATGGAGGACACAGACGAGGACTGGGGGTGGACTGGAGGAGCACACAGATGAGGACACGGAGAAGGTAACAGGGGATAGTCAGGGATGATCGGCGCTGGGGGGAACTACAATCGCCGATCTCCCTCTATTGATTTCAATAAAGTAGCTCAAAGCCGCAGGGGGAGGATGGAGAATCGGCTGCCATCTGCTTTATTGAAGTCTATACAGGGAGATCGGTGATTGTCACCCCCCCCAGCGCATCATGCACAGCTTTCTCTCTCACTCTTGTGAGAGTTTGCCAGGAAGGGAGGGGGGATGAGTCATAAGAGGGCCAATGAGATCTGCAGCGCTGGAGGTGTGCCTCTGTGTGTGTCTGGGTAATTCCAGGAAGTGGCTTCATCTGCCCACAGCTAAAATGGCTGCCGCCAGACTCAGCAGAGGGAGATTTCTGCAGCAAACTTGGCAAGTACAGAATCACAGTATATATAAAATAATATGCAAAGCGATTGGAGGGAAGCTTCAGAACGGCAAAGATGTTTTTATTATAAAATGATGTGAGCAGACTGCAGTTCCTCTTTAAGTGGAGTAGTCCGGTTAGGCTGTAGACCGCCGGGCAGGGGCATTTATTATCCCCAAACACCAGGGGGCAGCAGCGGTGCAATTGAGCATCAATCTTAGATTGGATATAAAACATTGATGGATAAAGATACAACTGAGCAATAAAAGCGATTCGGTAATTAAAAACAAAACCCAAGAAAATACGGGAGCCAAGACATGAATATTTATAACCAGCCTGCCTGTTTCGGTAGCACATGGCCAGATATTCAGCCTGAAAGCGGCTTCACCTTCATTTCCCAGCATTCCCCGTTCCAGAAGACAAACTTCTTACCCGAGTGGATCCCCTCACAATGTCTGACAGTTGGCGGATGGATTTAGTACTGGAAGTTATAGTGTTGTTGGTCTCCTGCTGGGTGAAATGTCTGAAATGATAGAAAATAAGAAATAATATCAATTAAATTGTTTAGAGATATAATAACACGCTACACGGTGCGAGTCACATCGATTTCACCGCCCCCATCCCATTTATATTATTCATTGGAAACAGTGTGGGGGGGGGGGCCGGTTTTATTTCTTTATCGGAAAACTAAGAGAATTTCGTTTTTTTGCATTCTGACGTCAAAATAAAAAAGGAAGCTCTGAGGTGCATTATGGGACATGGGGGCCCTTTGTGTGTGTGGGGGGGGGGGGGGTGTGATTTGTGTGTGTGTGTGGGGGAGGGGGGTGTGATGTGTGTGTGTGTGGGGGGGGGGGGGTGTGTGTGTGGCGTGTGCATTTGATGGGGCGCTGGCAAAGGGTGCGTTTGATGGGGCGCTGGCAAAGGGTGCGTTTGATGGGGCGCTTGCGAGGCTGCTTTGATGGGGCGCTGGCGAGGCTGCTTTGAAGGGGCGCTGGCGAGGCTGCTTTGACGGGGCGCTGGCGAGGCTGCTTTGACGGGGCGCTGGCGAGGCTGCGTTTGACGGGGCGCTGGCGAGGCTGCGTTTGACGGGGCGCTGGCGAGGCTGCGTTTGGCGGGGCGCTGGCGAGGCTGCATTTGACGGGCGCTGGCGAGGCTGCATTTGACGGGCGCTGGCGAGGCTGCATTTGACGGGCGCTGGCGAGGCTGCATTTGACGGGCGCTGGCGAGGCTGCATTTGACGGGCGCTGGCGAGGCTGCATTTGACTGGCGCTGGCGAGGCTGCGTTTGACGGGCGCTGGCGAGGCTGCGTTTGACGGGCGCTGGCGAGGCTGCGTTTGACGGGCGCTGGCGAGGCTGCGTTTGATGGGGCGCTGGCGAGGCTGCGTTTGATGGGGCGCTGGCGAGGCTGCGTTTGATGGGGCGCTGGCGAGGCTGCGTTTGATGGGGCGCTGGCGAGGCTGCGTTTGATGGGGCGCTGGCGAGGCTACATTTGATGGGGCGCTGGCGAGGCTGCATTTGATGGGCGCTGGCGAGGCTGCATTTGATGGGCACTGGCGAGGCTGCATTTGATGGGGCGCTGGCGAGGCTGCATTTAATGGGGCGCTGGCGAGGCTGCATTTAATGGGGCGCTGGCGAGGCTGCATTTAATGGGGCGCTGGCGAGGCTGCATTTGATGGGGCGCTGGCGAGGCTGCATTTGATGGGGCACTGGCGAGGTTGCATTTGATGGGCACTGGCGAGGTTGCATTTGATGGGCACTGGCGAGGTTGCATTTGATGGGCACTTCATTAAAAATTTGTGTTATAAATGGGCAGGAGAAGGGAGGTGGAGCCAAGGGGGGGGCAAAATTAGGTTTCGCCTAGGGCAGTGGTCTCCAAACTGCAGTCCGGGGGCTATTTTTGGCCCTTTGCTTGCTTTTTTTTTGGCCCTTGGGGATCTCTTTTATTCACTAACAATGAAGGGCGGTGCAGTTCCTCCCAAGGACACCAACAATGGGGCCCAATGACACCACTGATGGGGCAAAATTCCTCCCACTGACACCAATGATGGGGGATTGTTTATTCCCACTGATGCTGGGACATACTGTACTCCCGATGGACATAGTTTGGCCCCCCTAAAGTCTGGAGGACAGTAAGTTGGCCCTTTGTTTAGAAAGTTTGGAGACCCCTGGCCTAGGGTGTAAAAATAGTCCAACGTTAGTATCGGGAGGGAGAGGAGAGACACAACCTTCTTCTCTCACGGGTCACTGGGGTTGTTTGCCTTCCTCGGGGGTCAGCTATGGGTAGAGGATCTCATATTCCAGAGTTTTGCGATTGTGGTTGCTCTGCCATGAGCGGTTGTTTGCCTTCCTCGGGGGTCAGCTATGGGTAGAGGATCTCATATTCCGGAGTGTTACGATTGTGGTTGCTCTGCCATGAGCGGTTGTTTGCCTTCCTCAGGATCAGCTATGGGTAGAGGATCTCATATTCCGGAGTGTTACGATTGTGGTTGCTCTGCCATGAGCGGTTGTTTGCCTTCCTCGGGGGTCAGCTATGGGTAGAGGATCTCATATTCCGGAGTTTTGCGATTGTGGTTGCTCTGCCATGAGCGGTTGTTTGCCTTCCTCGGGGGCAGCTATGGGTAGAGGATCTCATATTCCGGACTTTTACGATTGTGGTTGCTCTGCCATGAGCGGTTGTTTGCCTTCCTCGGGGTCAGCTATGGGTAGAGGATCTCATATTCCGGGGTTTTACGATTGTGGTTGCTCTGCCATGAGCGGTTGTTTTCCTTCCTCGGGGGTCAGCTATGGGTAGAGGATCTCATATTCCGGAGTTTTACGATGGTGGTTGCTCTGCCATGAGCGGTTGTTTGCCTTCCTCGGGGGTCAGCTATGGGTAGAGGATCTCATATTCCGGAGTTTTGCGATTGTGGTTGCTCTGCCATGAGCGGTTGTTTGCCTTCCTCGGGGGTCAGCTATGGGTAGAGGATCTCATATTCCGGAGTTTTACGATTGTGGTTGCTCTGCCATGAGCGGTTGTTTGCCTTCCTTGGGGGCAGCTATGGGTAGAGGATCTCATATTCCGGAGTTTTACGATTGTGGTTGCTCTGCCATGAGCGGTTGTTTGCCTTCCTCGGGGTCAGCTATGGGTAGAGGATCTCATATTCCGGAGTTTTACGATGGTGGTTGCTCTGCCATGAGCGGTTGTTTGCCTTCCTCGGGGGTCAGCTATGGGTAGAGGATCTCATATTCCGGAGTTTTGCGATTGTGGTTGCTCTGCCATGAGCGGTTGTTTGCCTTCCTCGGGGGTCAGCTATGGGTAGAGGATCTCATATTCCGGAGTTTTGCGATTGTGGTTGCTCTGCCATGAGCGGTTGTTTGCCTTCCTTGGGGGCAGCTATGGGTAGAGGATCTCATATTCCGGAGTTTTACGATTGTGGTTGCTCTGCCATGAGCGGTTGTTTGCCTTCCTCGGGGGTCAGCTATGGGTAGAGGATCTCATATTCCGGAGTTTTGCGATTGTGGTTGCTCTGCCATGAGCGGTTGTTTGCCTTCCTCGGGGGCAGCTATGGGTAGAGGATCTCATATTCCGGACTTTTACGATTGTGGTTGCTCTGCCATGAGCGGTTGTTTGCCTTCCTCGGGGTCAGCTATGGGTAGAGGATCTCATATTCCGGGGTTTTACGATTGTGGTTGCTCTGCCATGAGCGGTTGTTTTCCTTCCTCGGGGGTCAGCTATGGGTAGAGGATCTCATATTCCGGAGTTTTACGATGGTGGTTGCTCTGCCATGAGCGGTTGTTTGCCTTCCTCGGGGGTCAGCTATGGGTAGAGGATCTCATATTCCGGAGTTTTGCGATTGTGGTTGCTCTGCCATGAGCGGTTGTTTGCCTTCCTCGGGGGTCAGCTATGGGTAGAGGATCTCATATTCCGGAGTTTTACGATTGTGGTTGCTCTGCCATGAGCGGTTGTTTGCCTTCCTTGGGGGCAGCTATGGGTAGAGGATCTCATATTCCGGAGTTTTACGATTGTGGTTGCTCTGCCATGAGCGGTTGTTTGCCTTCCTCGGGGTCAGCTATGGGTAGAGGATCTCATATTCCGGAGTTTTACGATGGTGGTTGCTCTGCCATGAGCGGTTGTTTGCCTTCCTCGGGGGTCAGCTATGGGTAGAGGATCTCATATTCCGGAGTTTTGCGATTGTGGTTGCTCTGCCATGAGCGGTTGTTTGCCTTCCTCGGGGGTCAGCTATGGGTAGAGGATCTCATATTCCGGAGTTTTGCGATTGTGGTTGCTCTGCCATGAGCGGTTGTTTGCCTTCCTTGGGGGCAGCTATGGGTAGAGGATCTCATATTCCGGAGTTTTACGATTGTGGTTGCTCTGCCATGAGCGGTTGTTTGCCTTCCTCGGGGTCAGCTATGGGTAGAGGATCTCATATTCCGGAGTTTTGCGATTGTGGTTGCTCTGCCATGAGCGGTTGTTTGCCTTCCTCGGGGGTCAGCTATGGGTAGAGGATCTCATATTCCGGAGTTTTGCGATTGTGGTTGCTCTGCCATGAGCAGATGATGTTCAACGCTATAAAACACCATCATGCGATACCGGAGGAGCCAAGTAGGATCCCCAAAACGCAGCTTAAGACGCGCTTCATCAGAGAAAGCTGATTAAAAAGAAATAAGGATAAAAATTTCCCCGCCGTTCAGCGAACTTCCTCTCATTTAATAAAAACAGGAGGCGAAAGACATTTCATTATGGTAATTATTATCACGCCCGGGGTGACTTCCCTCGCAGGCTACACCAGTTAATTATAGAGGAGTGCGGCGAGGAGACGCTCGGGGCCTCTTCGGTGGCGTTAAAGAGGGTGGACGGCCAACAATGACTTATGTAGCGACATTAATCTCCGCACAGTCAATATTTACAGGGCCTTCGGCCTCGCCGGGCCGGCATGGGAACGTGTAAAACCCTCCACGTGGAACAGCACTGCGGGGCGCTCAGCGAAAGGGTTCAGGAGGCGTACAGTAAATACGCGATGGAGCGGGGCTGCAGGACGCGGCTTTCCTTTCTTTACAACATTGCATCCACTCAAGGGCATTATCAGATGCTGATTACTGCAATATAGATCAATAGATTATCGTATAACCCAACCTTCTGGGAAGGAATAGACGTAGAATCGCAGTGAGCTAATGGATACAGACACTCATGTACAGATTTCTTTTAGTCAAAGCGAACAGTTGCTGTATTATAGGGCAGGCCTCGACAAAATCCGGGCGTCAGGTCGCAATTGCGACAAGAAATTGTGACCTGGCGCCCGCCGGTAATTGAGGCCGCAAAGCCGCGGCCTCAATTACCGGCCGTCGCGGGCCCGCCACGCGGTGGGGGCGCACGAAGGCACAGGATCCTGTGTCTCCGTGCGCCCCCACCTCCACGCGATCGCGGCGGGCCCGCAACGGCCGGTAATTTAGGCCGTGGCTTTGCAGCCTTGTGAAGGCCCAAGCTGCCTTCTGTGACCTGGCGCCATCTGGTGGTGGCCGTTGGCATTACAAGTAAAACAGCAGTTCTAATGCTTGTTCTTTTACTGTTTTCACTGCCATCTCCTTCCCTCTAATTAGAACCCCCAAACATTCTGGGCTAGATTCAGCAAGAATTCACGGCGGCGTATCCATAGATAAGCCGCGTAAATTCAAAGCTGCGCCGGCGTATCTTCTTTCTGTATTCAGAAAGCAAGACACGCCGAAATTAGGCCAAGATCCGACTGGCGTAAGTCTTACGCTGTTGTATCTTAGGGTGCATATTTACGCTGGCCGCTAGGTGGGGCTGCCGTCGATTTCAGCGTAGAATACGCAAATGAGCTGCATACGCCGATTCAGAAACGTACGTAGCCAATGTTAAGTATGGACGTCGTTCCCGCGTCGAATTTTGAAACTTTTACACTTTTTTGCGTAAGTCGTTCGCGAATAGGGCTTTGCGTAAATTACGTTCACGTCGAAAGCATTGACTATTTGCGACGTGATTAGGAGCATGCGCACTGGGATACGTTCACAGCCGGCGCATGTGCAGTTCGTGAGAAACGTCAAGGGTTCCCTGAGCCTGAGAAATGATTTCTAGGGTTCCTCAGCGGTCCAACGTTGAGAATGGCTGGTGTTGGTCAGTAATATTTGTACTGTAAGCCCGACACAACCAGCATACACACAGAGTGAAGTCCAGAACCGTCTACAGGATTGGACGTGTTTTGAAAAATATAAAAAGCCGACAGCGATGGACGCAAAGCAACAGAGCGAATAACCGGAGCACAAGTCAGACAAGCTGGACATGAAGATAAAGAGGTCTCCTAAGGGAGGACAACATGGCTTCCTACCAGCTTCCTGTCAGTCCAATTCGGCAAACCGGAGAGAGGGGCCGGGGTAAGATCATGCTGTATATGGTAATAACAGACATCCGCAGCTGTTATAAAGGAGAGGGACTCCCACTAGACAAAGATTAATGGAAGCGGAAGAAGATGTACAGAAAAAAAAAAAAATGAAATTATCCAAGATGATATGCCGAGGTTTATTCCCAGAAACAGAACTGTACTTCTAGAAGAAGATAAATGCCGGTGTATGAAAACTATAAACTTGTTATTCCAGCTGCTTAGACTCTGGTCACATCCCCTGCAAAGGGAAAGCCATTTACAAGGCACTGCCAGGTTGGGGGGGGGGGGGGTCCGCCATTACTAACATAGTCTTGGGGGGCATAGTAATAAAAGTACAGGTTCAGAATTCGGAGAGAAGAGATCCAGAGTATATACGGTAAGCACTCTACAGATCTTAGTGGATCAACATGTTTCGCATGCGAGTTGCTTTCTCAGGATCCGCTTGCTTGTCTAAGTCTTGGGATATGGTAACTAACAAATAATATGGTAAACACATCAAAGTATTTTATATAATATAATAACCCCAAGGTGAACCTACCCTTTAAGTTGTGTCAATTTATGTATTAATACATTTTTATTGTATTTCTATATATTTCTCCTTTATTAGCACAAGTGGTCGGCTGGAGAGTTCTCTTTATACACGGTTGAGGCATTATGGGATGGTGCCCGTTTGCTCTTGTATTGAGGTCTTGGCATGAAAGGTCCCAAGGCGCCCACCTTGTCCTATGTACAGGACCTCTTGTATCTTCTTCAATAATTGTCTCTTTCTTTCATATTACACGGAAGGATATTTTCTGGACAGGCCTCATATCTAAACCCAAGAACATAAAATTCATATATTGAAGTTGCCAGTCCTCAATTGTGGTGGCTGCATTCGTTCCCCCCCCCCTCCTTCTATATTCATCTGATGATCCTGCCAGTAACACACTTCCTGTCCTGGGGTGACAACCCTCGCTCACTGCACTGTATCTTCACAGAGCAAAAAATGGATACATTTTATTTATTTTTTTTAAATCCAACGCTGATCTTCAAGAATGTATCCGTTATTTCCAACGTGCAAACTTAACGTGTTTGTAATAAAAATAAATAAGAAACACAAACAAGTTCTGCTTTATATTTACAAAGTGAAGGTGAAGAGGGAGAGTGAAGGTCCAACATCAATTCAAGTCTCAATAAACTGCTGGCACAGCGATCATTCGATCACAGACGTCACAGCAAAGGACAGGAAAAGAATGAAAATCTCAGGTGCTGTAAATCCCAGGAATGAAGGAATTATACGGAGGACGTCCTGTGTGCGTTATTATGAAGGGTCCAGACATGGAGATGAATTCTCATTGGATAGAAGTGACACAAAACATCACATTACCGCTAATTTACAACCGCAAAAGGTCACCGGCTCATTGACTGCATGGAGTGATCCATTGTCTACAATCTACAGAGATTATATCATTAGTCTACAGACACCATAATCAACCAAAGTTCCTCCAGAAGTTGTTGGTGGTTCCGTGAGCCGAGGATGACCGACCTCCCGTCTGATGGCTCCTGGACAGTTCTGGGGTCAACCCAAAACACCAATGTAAGGAACATTCTTCCCACTGATCACCAATGTAAGGGACATTCTTCTCACTGATCACCAATGTAAGGGACATTCTTCCCACTGATCACCAATGTAAGGATCATTCTTCTCACTGATCACCAATGTAAGGGACATTCTTCCCACTGATCACCAATGTAAGGGACATTCTTCCCACTGATCACCAATGTAAGGAACATTCTTCCCACTGATCACCAATGTAAGGGACATTCTTCTCACTGATCACCAATGTAAGGGACATTCTTCTCACTGATCACCAATGTAAGGGACATTCTTCTCACTGATCACCAATGTAAGGGACATTCTTCTCACTGATCACCAATGTAAGGAACATTCTTCCCACTGATCACCAATGTAAGGAACATTCTTCCCACTGATCACCAATGTAAGGGACATTCTTCTCACTGATCACCAATGTAAGGGACATTCTTCCCACTGATCACCAATGTAAGGAACATTCTTCCCACTGATCACCAATGTAAGGGACATTCTTCTCACTGATCACCAATGTAAGGGACATTCTTCCCACTGATCACCAATGTAAGGGACATTCTTCTCACTGATCACCAATGTAAGGGACATTCTTCTCACTGATCACCAATGTAAGGGACATTCTTCTCACTGATCACCAATGTAAGGGACATTCTTCTCACTGATCACCAATGTAAGGGACATTCTTCTCACTGATCACCAATGTAAGGAGCATTCTTCTCACTGATCACCAATGTAAGGGACATTCTTCTCACTGATCACCAATGTAAGGGACATTCTTCTCACTGATCACCAATGTAAGGGACATTCTTCTCACTGATCACCAATGTAAGGGACATTCTTCTCACTGATCACCAATGTAAGGGACATTCTTCCTACTGATCACCAATGTAAGGGACATTCTTCCCACTGATCACCAATGTAAGGGACATTCTTCCTACTGATCACCAATGTAAGGGACATTCTTCCCACTGATCACCAATGTAAGGGACATTCTTCCCACTGATCACCAATGTAAGGGACATTCTTTCCACTGATCACCAATGTAAGGAACATTCTTCCCACTGATCACCAATGTAAGGAACATTCTTCCCACTGATCACCAATGTAATGGACATTCTTCTCACTGATCACCAATGTAAGGGACATTCTTCTCACTGATCACCAATGTAAGGGACATTCTTCCCACTGATCACCAATGTAAGGAACATTTTTCTCACTGATCACCAATGTAAGGGACATTCTTCTCACTGATCACCAATGTAAGGGACATTCTTCCCACTGATCACCAATGTAAGGGACATTCTTCCCACTGATCACCAATGTAAGGGACATTCTTCCCACTGATCACCAATGTAAGGGACATTCTTCCCACTGATCACCAATGTAAGGGACATTCTTCCCACTGATCACCAATGTAAGGGACATTCTTCTCACTGATCACCAATGTAAGGAACATTCTTCCCACTGATCACCAATGTAAGGGACATTCTTCTCACTGATCACCAATGCAAGGAACATTCTTCTCACTGATCACCAATGCAAGGGACATTCTTCTCACTGATCACCAATGTAAGGGACATTCTTCCCACTGATCACCAATGTAAGGGACATTCTTCTCACTGATCACCAATGTAAGGAACCTTCTTCCCACTGATCACCAATGTAAGGGACATTCTTCCCACTGATCACCAATGTAAGGGACATTCTTCTCACTGATCACCAATGTAAGGGACATTCTTCTCACTGATCACCAATGTAAGGGACATTCTTCTCACTGATCACCAATGTAAGGGACATTCTTCCCACTGATCACCAATGTAAGGGACATTCTTCTCACTGATCACCAATGTAAGGAACATTCTTCCCACTGATCACCAATGTAAGGGACATTCTTCCCACTGATCACCAATGTAAGGGACATTCTTCTCACTGATCACCAATGTAAGGAACATTCTTCTCACTGATCACCAATGTAAGGGACATTCTTCTCACTGATCACCAATGTAAGAAACATTCTTCTCACTGATCACCAATGTAAGGGACATTCTTCTCACTGATCACCAATGTAAGGGACATTCTTCCCACTGATCACCAATGTAAGGGACATTCTTCCCACTGATCACCAATGTAAGGAACATTCTTCTCACTGATCACCAATGTAAGGGACATTCTTCTCACTGATGACCAATGTAAGGGACATTCTTCTCACTGATCACCAATGTAAGGAATATTCTTCCCACTGATCACCAATGTAAGGAACATTCTTCCCACTGATCACCAATGTAAGGAACATTCTTCCCACTGATCACCAATGTAAGGAGCATTCTTCTCACTGATCACCAATGTAAGGAACATTCTTCCCACTGATCACCAATGTAATGGACATTCTTCTCACTGATCACCAATGTAAGGGACATTCTTCCCACTGATCACCAATGTAAGGGACATTCTTCTCCCTGATCACCAATGTAAGGGACATTCTTCCCACTGATCACCAATGTAAGGGACATTCTTCCCACTGATCACCAATGTAAGGGACATTCTTCCCACTGATCACCAATGTAAGGAACATTCTTCTCACTGATCACCAATATAAGGGACATTCTTCTCACTGATCACCAATGTAAGGGACATTCTTCTCACTGATCACCAATGTAAGGGACATTCTTCCCACTGATCACCAATGTAAGGGACATTCTTCTCACTGATCACCAATGTAAGGATCATTCTTCCCACTGATCACCAATGTAAGGGACATTCTTCTCACTGATCACCAATGTAAGGGACATTCTTCTCACTGATCACCAATGTAAGGGACATTCTTCTCACTGATCACCAATGTAAGGGACATTCTTCTCACTGATCACCAATGTAAGGGACATTCTTCTCACTGATCACCAATGTAAGGGACATTCTTCCCACTGATCACCAATGTAAGGGACATTCTTCTCACTGATCACCAATGTAAGGGACATTCTTCTCACTGATCACCAATGTAAGGGACATTCTTCTCACTGATCACCAATGTAAGGGACATTCTTCTCACTGATCACCAATGTAAGGAACATTCTTCCCACTGATCACCAATGTAAGGAACATTCTTCTCACTGATCACCAATGTAAGGGACATTCTTCCCACTGATCACCAATGTAAGGGACATTCTTCCCACTGATCACCAATGTAAGGAACATTCTTCTCACTGATCACCAATATAAGGGACATTCTTCTCACTGATCACCAATGTAAGGGACATTCTTCTCACTGATCACCAATGTAAGGGACATTCTTCCCACTGATCACCAATGTAAGGGACATTCTTCTCACTGATCACCAATGTAAGGATCATTCTTCCCACTGATCACCAATGTAAGGGACATTCTTCTCACTGATCACCAATGTAAGGGACATTCTTCTCACTGATCACCAATGTAAGGGACATTCTTCTCACTGATCACCAATGTAAGGAACATTCTTCCCACTGATCACCAATGTAAGGAACATTCTTCTCACTGATCACCAATGTAAGGAACATTCTTCTCACTGATCACCAATGTAAGGAACATTCTTCTCACTGATCACCAATGTAAGGGACATTCTTCTCACTGATCACCAATGTAAGGAACATTCTTCTCACTGATCACCAATGTAAGGGACATTCTTCTCACTGATCACCAATGTAAGGAACATTCTTCCCACTGATCACCAATGTAAGGGACATTCTTCCCACTGATCACCAATGTAAGGGACATTCTTCTCACTGATCACCAATGTAAGGGACATTCTTCTCACTGATCACCAATGTAAGGGACATTCTTCCCACTGATCACCAATGTAAGGGACATTCTTCTCACTGATCACCAATGTAAGGAACATTCTTCCCACTGATCACCAATGTAAGGGACATTCTTCCCACTGATCACCAATGTAAGGGACATTCTTCTCACTGATCACCAATGTAAGGGACATTCTTCTCACTGATCACCAATGTAAGGGACATTCTTCTCACTGATCACCAATGTAAGGGACATTCTTCCCACTGATCACCAATGTAAGGGACATTCTTCTCACTGATCACCAATGTAAGGAACATTCTTCCCACTGATCACCAATGTAAGGGACATTCTTCCCACTGATCACCAATGTAAGGGACATTCTTCTCACTGATCACCAATGTAAGGGACATTCTTCCCACTGATCACCAATGTAAGGGACATTCTTCCCACTGATCACCAATGTAAGGAACATTCTTCCCACTGATCACCAATGTAAGGGACATTCTTCCCACTGATCACCAATGTAAGGGACATTCTTCCCACTGATCACCAATGTAAGGGACATTCTTCCCACTGATCACCAATGTAAGGGACATTCTTCCCACTGATCACCAATGTAAGGGACATTCTTCCCACTGATCACCAATGTAAGGGACATTCTTCTCACTGATCACCAATGTAAGGAACATTCTTCTCACTGATCACCAATGTAAGGGACATTCTTCCCACTGATCACCAATGTAAGAAACATTCTTCTCACTGATCACCAATGTAAGGGACATTCTTCTCACTGATCACCAATGTAAGGGACATTCTTCTCACTGATCACCAATGTAAGGAACATTCTTCTCACTGATCACCAATGTAAGGAACATTCTTCTCACTGATCACCAATGTAAGGAACATTCTTCTCACTGATCACCAATGTAAGGGACATTCTTCTCACTGATCACCAATGTAAGGAACATTCTTCTCACTGATCACCAATGTAAGGAACATTCTTCCCACTGATCACCAATGTAAGGGACATTCTTCCCACTGATCACCAATGTAAGGGACATTCTTCTCACTGATCACCAATGTAAGGAACATTCTTCTCACTGATCACCAATGTAAGGGACATTCTTCTCACTGATCACCAATGTAAGGGACATTCTTCTCACTGATCACCAATGTAAGGAACATTCTTCCCACTGATCACCAATGTAAGGGACATTCTTCTCACTGATCACCAATGTAAGGGACATTCTTCTCACTGATCACCAATGTAAGGAACATTCTTCTCACTGATCACCAATGTAAGGGACATTCTTCTCACTGATCACCAATGTAAGGGGCATTCTTCTCACTGATCACCAATGTAAGGGACATTCTTCTCCCTGATCACCAATGTAAGGGACATTCTTCTCACTGATCACCAATGTAAGGGACATTCTTCTCACTGATCACCAATGTAAGGGACATTCTTCCCACTGATCACCAATGTAAGGAACATTCTTCCCACTGATCACCAATGTAAGGGACATTCTTCTCACTGATCACCAATGTAAGGGACATTCTTCCCACTGATCACCAATGTAAGGGACATTCTTCTCCCTGATCACCAATGTAAGGGACATTCTTCTCCCTGATCACCAATGTAAGGGACATTCTTCCCACTGATCACCAATGTAAGGGACATTCTTCCCACTGATCACCAATGTAAGGGACATTCTTCCCACTGATCACCAATGTAAGGAACATTCTTCTCACTGACCACCAATGTAAGGAACATTCTTCCCACTGATCACCAATGTAAGGAACATTCTTCTCCCTGATCACCAATGTAAGGGACATTCTTCTCACTGATCACCAATGTAAGGGACATTCTTCTCACTGATCACCAATGTAAGGGACATTCTTCTCACTGATCACCAATGTAAGGGACATTCTTCTCACTGATCACCAATGTAAGGGACATTCTTCCCACTGATCACCAATGTAAGGGACATTCTTCTCACTGATCACCAATGTAAGGAACATTCTTCTCACTGATCACCAATGTAAGGGACATTCTTCCCACTGATCACCAATGTAAGGGACATTCTTCTCACTGATCACCAATGTAAGGGACATTCTTCTCACTGATCACCAATGTAAGGAACATTCTTCCCACTGATCACCAATGTAAGGGACATTCTTCCCACTGATCACCAATGTAAGGGACATTCTTCTCACTGATCACCAATGTAAGGGACATTCTTCCCACTGATCACCAATGTAAGGGACATTCTTCCCACTGATCACCAATGTAAGGGACATTCTTCCCACTGATCACCAATGTAAGGGACATTCTTCCCACTGATCACCAATGTAAGGGACATTCTTCCCACTGATCACCAATGTAAGGGACATTCTTCCCACTGATCACCAATGTAAGGGACATTCTTCCCACTGATCACCAATGTAAGGGACATTCTTCCCACTGATCACCAATGTAAGGGACATTCTTCTCACTGATCACCAATGTAAGGAACATTCTTCTCACTGATCACCAATGTAAGGGACATTCTTCCCACTGATCACCAATGTAAGGGACATTCTTCCCACTGATCACCAATGTAAGGAACATTCTTCCCACTGATCACCAATGTAAGGGACATTCTTCCCACTGATCACCAATGTAAGGGACATTCTTCCCACTGATCACCAATGTAAGGGACATTCTTCCCACTGATCACCAATGTAAGGGACATTCTTCCCACTGATCACCAATGTAAGGGACATTCTTCCCACTGATCACCAATGTAAGGGACATTCTTCTCACTGATCACCAATGTAAGGAACATTCTTCTCACTGATCACCAATGTAAGGGACATTCTTCCCACTGATCACCAATGTAAGAAACATTCTTCTCACTGATCACCAATGTAAGGGACATTCTTCTCACTGATCACCAATGTAAGGGACATTCTTCTCACTGATCACCAATGTAAGGAACATTCTTCTCACTGATCACCAATGTAAGGGACATTCTTCTCACTGATCACCAATGTAAGGGGCATTCTTCTCACTGATCACCAATGTAAGGGACATTCTTCTCCCTGATCACCAATGTAAGGGACATTCTTCTCACTGATCACCAATGTAAGGGACATTCTTCTCACTGATCACCAATGTAAGGGACATTCTTCCCACTGATCACCAATGTAAGGAACATTCTTCCCACTGATCACCAATGTAAGGGACATTCTTCTCACTGATCACCAATGTAAGGGACATTCTTCCCACTGATCACCAATGTAAGGGACATTCTTCTCCCTGATCACCAATGTAAGGGACATTCTTCTCCCTGATCACCAATGTAAGGGACATTCTTCCCACTGATCACCAATGTAAGGGACATTCTTCCCACTGATCACCAATGTAAGGGACATTCTTCCCACTGATCACCAATGTAAGGAACATTCTTCTCACTGACCACCAATGTAAGGAACATTCTTCCCACTGATCACCAATGTAAGGAACATTCTTCTCCCTGATCACCAATGTAAGGGACATTCTTCTCACTGATCACCAATGTAAGGGACATTCTTCTCACTGATCACCAATGTAAGGGACATTCTTCTCACTGATCACCAATGTAAGGGACATTCTTCTCACTGATCACCAATGTAAGGGACATTCTTCCCACTGATCACCAATGTAAGGGACATTCTTCTCACTGATCACCAATGTAAGGAACATTCTTCTCACTGATCACCAATGTAAGGGACATTCTTCCCACTGATCACCAATGTAAGGGACATTCTTCTCACTGATCACCAATGTAAGGGACATTCTTCTCACTGATCACCAATGTAAGGGACATTCTTCTCACTGATCACCAATGTAAGGGACATTCTTCCCACTGATCACCAATGTAAGGGACATTCTTCTCACTGATCACCAATGTAAGGAACATTCTTCCCACTGATCACCAATGTAAGGGACATTCTTCCCACTGATCACCAATGTAAGGGACATTCTTCTCACTGATCACCAATGTAAGGGACATTCTTCCCACTGATCACCAATGTAAGGGACATTCTTCTCACTGATCACCAATGTAAGGGACATTCTTCTCACTGATCACCAATGTAAGGGACATTCTTCCCACTGATCACCAATGTAAGGGACATTCTTCTCACTGATCACCAATGTAAGGAACATTCTTCCCACTGATCACCAATGTAAGGGACATTCTTCCCACTGATCACCAATGTAAGAAACATTCTTCTCACTGATCACCAATGTAAGGAACATTCTTCTCACTGATCACCAATGTAAGGAACATTCTTCTCACTGATCACCAATGTAAGGAACATTCTTCTCACTGATCACCAATGTAAGGAACATTCTTCTCACTGATCACCAATGTAAGGGACATTCTTCTCACTGATCACTAATGTAAGGGACATTCTTCCCACTGATCACCAATGTAAGGGACATTCTTCCCACTGATCACCAATGTAAGGGACATTCTTCCCACTGATCACCAATGTAAGGAACATTCTTCTCACTGATCACCAATGTAAGGGACATTCTTCTCACTGATCACTAATGTAAGGGACATTCTTCCCACTGATCACCAATGTAAGGGACATTCTTCCCACTGATCACCAATGTAAGGGACATTCTTCTCACTGATCACCAATGTAAGGAACATTCTTCTCACTGATCACCAATGTAAGGGACATTCTTCCCACTGATCACCAATGTAAGAAACATTCTTCTCACTGATCACCAATGTAAGGAACATTCTTCTCACTGATCACCAATGTAAGGAACATTCTTCTCACTGATCACCAATGTAAGGAACATTCTTCTCACTGATCACCAATGTAAGGAACATTCTTCTCACTGATCACCAATGTAAGGGACATTCTTCTCACTGATCACTAATGTAAGGGACATTCTTCCCACTGATCACCAATGTAAGGGACATTCTTCCCACTGATCACCAATGTAAGGGACATTCTTCCCACTGATCACCAATGTAAGGGACATTCTTCTCACTGATCACCAATGTAAGGGGCATTCTTCTCACTGATCACCAATGTAAGGGACATTCTTCTCCCTGATCACCAATGTAAGGGACATTCTTCTCACTGATCACCAATGTAAGGGACATTCTTCTCACTGATCACCAATGTAAGGGACATTCTTCCCACTGATCACCAATGTAAGGGACATTCTTCTCACTGATCACCAATGTAAGGGACATTCTTCCCACTGATCACCAATGTAAGGGACATTCTTCTCCCTGATCACCAATGTAAGGGACATTCTTCTCCCTGATCACCAATGTAAGGGACATTCTTCTCACTGATCACCAATGTAAGGGACATTCTTCCCACTGATCACCAATGTAAGGGACATTCTTCTCACTGATCACCAATGTAAGGAACATTCTTCTCACTGATCACCAATGTAAGGGACATTCTTCTCACTGATCACCAACCAGTTTGTGGTTGCACCAATCTATGCCAGTGCACTACTTTTATTGATATTTAACATTTGTTGTGCTAGGATAGTTTCCCCCGGTCTCCTTCTCTGACACATATGAATGCAATATCCCTGCGATGTTCTCAGAGGCACATTGAATGGATAGAGGAGGAGGATGAGGAGGAGGAGGATGACAGTGGAGAGACATTAAACATCTGAGTGAATTGGTGACCTACTTCTAATAAGTGATTCTCTCCTGCTGGTGAGTGGGGGGATGGTGGGGGGGGGGGATGTAGGAGAACACCTCTGTGATTACCCCGAGGACACACCGATCACTTGGAAGACTTATTACAGCACTTTGTTTTTGTGGCACTATTTAGCACAAGATGCACTTTTTTTTATAGATCTGCTCGTCATTTTAATCTGTTGCACTTTGATATTTGTTTTTTTATTGACTCTTTTATTGCTTTTTTATTTTTGTTTTGTATTGCCATATAATTCTTGTCTAAAAAATAGGACAGTGGGGAAGTGCTGCTCTATATTGTATTGTGACCAGCCGGGTGAAGACGTTTCTGTATGTGGATCTCTTGTCGCCTTTCCTCACAAAGCTATCACACAGTACAGTAATCAATTTGGGACTATTTAAAGGAGAACTATGACCTTTCATTTAAAAACAAAAAAAAAATAAAAATTATATTAAATAAAACTTTTGTATATTAATTACTGTCCTAAGAAGTCTGGAATAAACCAGTAGGAACCAGGAACCCCCATCTAATGTCCGAAGAAGTCTAGAGGAACTCGCTGGGACCCAGGTACCCCACTCTACTGTCCAGAGAGGTCTTCAAGAAACCAGTGGGACCCAGGTACCCCATCTACTGTCTGGAGAAGTATGGCAGAAACCAGTGGGACCCAGGTACCCCCCCCCATCTACAGTCCGGGGAAGTCTGCAGGAAACCAGTAGAACCCAGACACTCCAATCTACTGTCTGGAGAAGTATGGCAGAAACCAGTGGGACCCAGGTACCCCCCCCCCCCCATCTACTGTTCGGAAAAATATGGCAGAAACCTGTGGGACCCAAACACTCCCCATCTACTGTCTGGTGAAGTATGGCAGAAACCAGTGGGACCCGGTTAGCCCCATTTACTGTCAGGAGAAGTCTGGTGGAAACCAGTGGGACTCAGGTACCCTTATCTACTGTCTGGAGAAGTCTGGTGGAAACCAGTGGGACCCAGGTACCCCCATCTACTGTCTGGTGAAGTATGGCAGAAACCAGTGGGACCCGGTTAGCCCCATTTACTGTCAGGAGAAGTCTGGTGGAAACCAGTGGGACCCAGGTACCCCCATCTACTGTCTGGAGAAGAATGGAGGAAAGCAGTGGGACCCAGGTACCCTCCTCTACTGTCTGGTGAAGTATGGCAGAAACCAGTGGGACCCGAGTAGCCCCATTTACTGTCTGGAGAAGAATGGAGGAAAGCAGTGGGACCCAGGTACCCTCATCTACTGTCTGGTGAAGTATGGCAGAAACCAGTGGGACCCGGTTAGCCCCATTTACTGTCTGGAGAAGAATGGAGGAAAGCAGTGGGACCCAGGTACCCTCATCTACTGTCCAGAGAGGTCTGCAAGAAACCAGTGGAACCCAGGTACCCCCATCTACTGTCTGGAGAAGTATGGAGGAAACCAGTGGTACCCCCATTTACTGCCCAGAGAGGTCTGCAAGAAACCAGTAGGACCTAGGTAACCTCATCTACTATCCAGAGAGGTCTGCAAGAAACCAGTGGGGATCCAGGTACCCTCCATCTATTGTCTGGAGAAGTCAGCCGGAAACCGGTGGGACCCGAGTAGCCACATTTACTGTCCGGAGAACTTTGGCCAGAAGGGGTCTTTATGTTAGAATTCATGCTAAAAAGCCTCAGACACGGAAACTAGGATAAGAGACCCAACTATCCAGGAAAACATGGGAACTGGGGGCAGGAAAATGACAGCAGATGCTCTGGACTGATGAGTCACAATGTGAAATATTTGGCTGTAGCATGAGGCAGTTTGTTGGGGGAAGGGCTGGTACAATGTGTGTCTGCAGCCAACTGTGAAGCATGGCGGAGGTTCCTTGTAAGTTTGGGGCTGCATTTTTGCAAAAGGAGTTGGAATTTGGTCGGGATAAATCAATAGAAGTGGTCAATCATGTAGGTGGTATCTGCTTGTACTAAAGTGGAGATGGTGTTGCAGGGGGTGTGGCTATCAGCATGGTTACTGGTGATTCACAGGCTTGTGGCTCGTCAATCAGCATCTGGCCACACCTAGCCCTGCAACACCACCTCTGCTGCTGAACCCCTCCCACTATGAGCTGCAATGTCTGTGAGGGGGGGGAGCATATGAGTGACAAAGGAAGGAGGATTTAGCGCAGTCAGGGAGGGTAAAGAAAGATTTTTTTTTGTTTACCACATTGTTTAGACGGCCATACCTGAGCCTTTAGTTGTACTGTGACTACCTGCCATTAGGCATAAGCTGGACCCCAGCAGATAATATTTGCCTTGGAAGCTAGTCAGAGTTTGAGCAGAGATGAGAACCCCCCCATTGTGAGGGCGTTGTGTACCTGAGGGGGAAATTTAAAGGCGGCACTCGCATGGAAATAAGCGGAGCCAGTCCTCCATACTGGTCATCGCCAGATGCTTATTGTCTCCATTCCTTAACAATGAAAGAGCAGATTGCAGGGGGCCAAAGGATGCAAACGTGCAGCTGCGGGGGGCCGAGGGATGCGGACGTGCCGCTGCGAGAGGCTGATGGATGCGGACGTGCCGCTGCGGGGGGCCGAGGGATGCAGACGTGCCGCTGCGGGGGGCCGAGGGATGCAGACGTGCCGCTGCGGGGGGCCGAGGGATGCAGACGTGCCGCTGCGGGGGGCCGAGGGATGCAGACATGCCGCTGCGGGGGGCCGAGGGATGCGCCCGTGCCGCTGCGGGGGGCCGAGAGATGCGGACGTGCCGCTGCGGGGGGCAGAGGGATGCGGACGTGCCGCTGCGGGGGGACGAAGGATGCGGACGTGCCGCTGCGGGGGGGGCCGAGGGATGTGGACGTGCCGCTGCGGGGGGGACGAGGGATGCGGACGTGCCGCTGCGGGGGGGCTGAGGGATGTGGACGTGTCGCTGCGGGGGGCTGAAGGATGCAGACGTGCCGCTTCAGGGGGGCTGAGGAATGCGGACGTGCCGCTTCAGGGGGGCTGAGGGATGCGGACGTGCCGCTTCAGGGGGGCTGAGGGATGCGGACGTGCCGCTTCAGGGGGGCTGAGGGATGCGGACGTGCCGCTTCAGGGGGGCTGAGGGATGCGGACGTGCCGCTGCGGCGGGATGCAGATGCGCCGCTGAGAGATGCGGACGTGCAGATGCGGGGGGCTGAGGGAATGCGGACGTGCAGCTGCGGGGGGCTGAGGGGTGCGGATGTGCAGCTACAGGGGGCTGGTGGATGCATATTTGTAGCTGCAGGGGGCTGGTGGATGCGTATGTGCAGCTGCAGGGGGAAGGGGGGCTGGCCTTTTGCATGGGCAGGTTCACTTTAAATGCTCATGTTAAACTGGACGCATTTCGAGCCTTGAGCGCTGTATTTACATTAGTACATTTCTGGCCAAATTCCCAGCTGCCTGGTAAATCTCTCACCCATACACGCACCAGTCATTTAGACCCTCCAGAATGTAGTTGGCAGCTTTGCCCCCTGCAATTTCCTCACCTGCTTGTTATGTGATAGAGCCGGCAATCAGTGTGCCGCTGCGGAGGGAACGGGGGGGGGGGGGGGAGTTATCTGGGTGTTAAGTGGGTGACAAGATGCACGGCTGTATCAGCGCCATTTCCCCCGTCTTACTGCTGGGGGTGCTGTGAGATCTCCGATGGACGGGGGGGGACGTGTGCATGAGTCAGCAGGAAAGTGAGCAGGAGTTACCGTGGTAACAGTCAGGTATTCACCGCACACTCACCGCTGTGACACGCCGTTCCCTCCGACACGCACAGCTCTTGCTCATTATATGTTAGCATGGGAAGTACAACGAGGAGCATTAGGACAGGCTGACTGTAAAGTCATGGATGAGATGCAAAGTGCTGCACTACAAGTCCCAGCCTGACCTCACTAGAGCAATCTGTGACCCGGACACCCGGGTGGGTGACTCAGGCTGTGCACTGCCACCCATGTTATTCTTATAGCCCCGAGCATCCAAAAAAATGGACTCCACACATTTTTTACTAAAAGAGACGCCAACGCGCAGTTAACCGCTTAAGGACCAGCGCACGATATACGTCAGCACAATGGCATGGGTGGGCAGATGGACGTACCTGCATGACCCCTTTAAGATGCGGCATAGTGGGCGCACGCTCCGTGAGTCCGACCGCGGGTCCCGCGGAATCGATGTCCACGGGAATATCCGCGATCGTCTCACGGAGAGGAAGAACGGGGGAAATGCTGATGTAAACAAGCATTCTTCCTAGTGACAGGACACCGATCACAGCTTCCCGTAATCGGGAGACGCGATCAGCGCCGTGTCACACAGAGCCCATCCCCACACACCGTTAGAATTACTCCCTAGGACACACTTAACCCCTTCCTTGCCCCCCTACAGGTTAACCACTTCTCTGCCAGTGTCATTTACACAGTAATCAGAGCATTTTCATAGCACCGATCACTGTATAAATGACGATGGTCCCAAAAAAGCGTCAAAAGTGTCCGATGTGTCCGCCATAATGTCGAAGTCACGATAAAAAAATTATTTATTTTTTTTAAATCGCTGATCGCCGCCATTTCTAGTAGAGAAAGAAATATTAATAAAAATGCCATAAAACTATCTCCTATTTTGTAGACGCTATAACTTTTGCGCAAACCAATCGATAAACGCTTATTGCGATTTTTTGTTTACCAAAAATATGTAGAAGAATACGTATCGGCCTAAACTGAGGAAAAAAAATATATATTTTATATATATATATATATATATATATATATATATATATATATATATATATATATATATATATATATATATATATATATATATATATATATATATATATATATATTTGTGGGGGATAATTATTATAGCAAAAAGTAAAAAATAGATATTTTTTTTCAAAATTGTCGCTCTTTTTTTGTTTATATCGCAAAAAAAAACGCAGAGGTGATCAAATACCACCAAAAAGAAAGCTCTATTTGTGGGGGGAAAAGATAGCTAGGAAAGCTAATAAAATTGCTTAACCACTTCAGCCCCGGGCCATTTGGCTGGCCAAAGACCAAGCCACTTTTTGCCATTCGGCACTGTGTCGCTTTAACTGACAATTGCGCGGTCGTGCGACGTGGCTCCCAAACAAAATTGGTGTCCTTTTTTCCCCACAAATAGAGCTTTCTTTTGGTGGTATTTGATCACTTCTGCGGTTTTTATTTTTTGCGCTATAAACAAAAATAGAGCCACAATTTTTTAAAAAAAAGCAATATTTTTTTAACTTTTGCTATAATAAATATCCCCCAAAAAACAAAATTTTTTCCTCAGTTTAGGCCGATACGTATTCTTCTACATATTTTTTGTAAAAAAAAAAATGCAATAAGCGATTGGTTTGCGCAAAAATTTATGGCGTTTACAAAAATATGGGATAGTTTTATGACATTTTTGTTAATTTTTTTTTTTTACTACTAATGGCGGCGATCAGTGATTTTTATCGTGACTGCGATATTATGGCGGACACATCGGACACTTTTTTGGGACCATTGGCATTTTTACAAGTGCTATAAAAATGCACTGATTACTGTGAAAATGACACTGGCAGTGAACAGGGGTTGGGAGGTAGAATCTCGCACCAATAATAAATTAATTGATAAAAATTAAATCCTAAGCAGCTCCCCAAAAATTGCAGTGAACCGTAACAATGTGAATATGTGAAGGAAAAGGGGGGCGCTATAGGTAATGACTACCTAGATATACAAAACTATATCCAAGTAAGTTAATAATCAGCAAACAGTGATTCATCATAAATGGTGAAAAATTTCAAATTTATATTGAAACAGCAATATTATTAATAATGTCCATCACAGTGCAAACTCCAAATTGGGAGATATTTTAAACGCTAGTGCTTGAAGGAGGATTCCACTTAATCAATACAGGTTTCCACCTCCACCAAAAGAGAATGCAATCACCGCAAACGTGCTCATGGATGGCACCTTACCGCAAGATGTTGACCAATTAAATTAAAAAGAGGTCAAAATAGGCATACGACATAAACCATAGATTCCAGGCGTAGCTCTTGTTATCTTGATACCGCCAAACTCCACACCACATGAAGTAAATCAGAAAGAAAACCCGCCATAGAATAATATTGTTTTATTTAAAATTGAATAAAAGCAAACAGCGCCAAGTGGCCCCTTACTTTCCCCGGCACTGAGGCTGATCAGCGTTGGATATGCGAGTGGAGAGACGGTCCCACGCTTGAGAAGCCTGCAGAGCAACGTGCCTTCCACCTCTCAGGAACAGAGAGCCAGCGCCACCGGAAGTACGTTGATTGTGCGTGACCAGGCGCCTCGACGTATGTTTCGTGTTACCACGTCGTCAGGAAGCGGCAACGTTTTTCACCATTTATGATGAATCACTGTTTGCTGATTATTAACTTACTTGGATACACTTTTGTATATCTAGGTAGTCATTACCTATAGAGCCCCCTTTTCCTTCACAGTGAATAGGGGTTAACGACTAGGTGGCGCTGTAGGGGTTAAGTGTGCCCTAGTGTGCGTTTCTTACTGTAGGGGGGCGTGGCTGGACGTGTGACGTCACTGATCGTCGCTCCCTATAACAAGGAACAGATGATCAGTGACAAGCCACAGAGAACGGGGAAGGTTTGTTTACACTCACCTCTCCCCGTTCTTCAGCTCATGTGACCCGATCGCGGCACACCGGCGGCGGTCGGGTAAGCGGGCGTGGTCACGGAGCTTCGGACCGGGTCGCCGGAGGCCCGCTCGAGACCCACAGATGGGTTCTTAAAGGGAATGAGTGAGTGAGTGAGAAACGTATATAGCGCAACACATGCGAACTGAATCGCCTCTGGGCACATTAATGTACATGTACGCCCTTGTGCCCAGCTGTGCCATTCTGTCAGCGTATATCGGCGAGCGGCGGTCCTCGAGTCTTTCAAACCGCTCGTTAACTGCGTTACTTGTAAACCGAGGTTCTACTGTATATTATATTTTAGTTCTTGGGCTTATACACATTTCAAGGTCTTTTCTTAGCCCAGCAGCCGTAGGAAAGAACCTTTTTAGAGAGCGGCACATTAAATTGAAGCACGCAGAATTTTATATCCACATAAAATGCTAAATATAAAAACCACCCTAAACAATCCATGTAAACCATGCTGCATATAATCCCACAGGTCCCGCTGTGATCCCTCCTTCCGCTGAGCCCCGATTCTAGTCCCTCCAACAACCTGACAAGATAACGGGCTCTGCAAGACATTCAAACAAGCGTCGCCCACAAAATCCTATCGCCCTGAATTCAGAGGCTGGCAGCGGCTTATCCGCCCTCTACGCATTTCTTCACACATCAAGCTCGCCCATTCAGTCCCGAGCACAAGGCACGTCTATTACCGGAAGCCATGCCTATTGTTACTGCCCCGGCCTATCTGGTCCCCTGCCACAGAAGCCACATGAGGAACACAGAGGATTTCCACAGCGGCTGCCGAGCCGCTCGGGGAAAAAAAGGGGGGGACGCGATTTGTGCATTTCGGAGATAAGGAGCAGAAGGGAGATAAGCGGAAGGGAAGTTAAATGACGAGCTCCTTTGGCCAGGAGACTGCTGTGTAAGCATATGCTTTTCTGCTCTGATGGCTTTTGAATAGATTTACCAGGAAACGGATTTATTTTCTAATTTCACTTTAGAAGGTGCATACGTTGGAGTTAGCGATGGCACGGCATTAATCATTTTTGCTTAACATTTACATAAAATTGTATAATGCCGATAATGAAGTTGCGAAAAGCTACTGGAATGGGTTGTAGAGAGTACAAGGCTTCTTAAATAAAATATATTGCCTCTCAGGACGCCACAGCAGAAAGCCAACATCAGTATTTGTGCTACAACAGCATACGAGGCCGTTCATGGAAGAGCGCCCATAAAGGGGGCCGCATGGTCAGCAACCAGGCTCACTGCGCTGTGCTTTCCAAACAGAGCTCAACCGGTGTCAACGTGTATGTAAACCCCAACGATGTACCTCACTGTGAGGATCCATTAAAATACGACACTCAAAGGATTATGTTTTATAAGTGCAAAAAATTAGAAGAGGAAAAGGAATAAAAGGAAGAGGAAAAGGAAGAAGAGGAAAAGGAAGAAGAGGAAAAGGAAGAAGAGGAAAAGGAAGAAAAGGAATTATAAAGATAAGGGGGGGTTATGGGGATGAGGACCACAATGTTATGAAGATAACGAGAGGAGATGAGGAGAAGGGGTTCTTGAGATAAGCAGAAGAAGTGAGGACTAGGGGTAATAGAGATAATGAGAGTTTAATAGAGGAGCAGTTCTAGAGATAAGGAGAGGTTATGGGGATGAGGAGGAGGGGTTGTGAAGATAAGTAGAGGAAATGAAGACTAGGGGCTATAGAGATAAGGAGAGATTATGGAGAGAAGGAGAGGTGATGAGGAGGAGGGGTTACGGAGATGGAGAGAAAGACTAAGGGTGTTATGGAGACAAGCAGAGGAGATGAAGAAGATGGGTTATGGAGATAAGGAGAGGTTATGGAGATTAAAACTAGGAGTGTTATGGCAATAAGAGGATAAGACGAGGAGGAGGGGTTATAAAAATGAAAAGAGGAGATAAGGAGGCGGGGTTATGAAGATAAGAAAGGGTTATGGAGATAAAAACTAGGGGTGTTATGGAGATAAGGAGAGGAGATGAGGAGGAGGGGTTATGGAGATAAGATGAGGAGGGGTTATGGAGATAAGATGAGATTAGGAGAAGGGGTTATGGAGATAAAAACTAGCAGTGTCTTGGAGATAAACAGAGATGAGGAGGGGTTATGGAGATAAGATGAGGAGGGGTTATGGAGATAAGATGAGATTTGGAGAAGGGGTTATGGAGATAAAGACTAGGGGTGTTATGGAGATAAGGAGAGGAGATGAGGAGGGGTTATGGAGATAGGATTAGGAGAAGGGGTTATGGAGATGAGGAAATGTTATGGAGATAAAAACTAGCGGTGTCTTGGAGATAAGCAGAGATGAGGAGGGGGTTATGGATATAAGGATAGGTTATGAAGAGCAAGACATGGGGTTTTATGGAGATAAGGAGGCGGGGTATGGAGATAAGGAGAGGAGATGAAGAAGAGGGGTTATGGAGATAAGGTGAGGTTATGGAGATAAAGACTAGGAGTGTTAAGGCAATAAGAGGAGAAGACGAGGAGGAGGGGTTATAAATATGAAATGAGGAGATAAGGAGGCGGGGTTATGAAGATAAAAAAGGGTTATGGAGATAAAGACTAGGGGTGTTATGGAGATAAGAAGAGATGAGGAGGAGGAGGGGTTATGGAGATAAGATGAGATTTGGAGAAGGGGTTATGGAGATAAGGAAAGGTTATGGAGATAAAAACTAGCAGTGTCTTGGGGATAAGCAGAGATGAGGAGGGGGGTTATGGATATAAGGATAGGTTATGAAGAGCAAGACATGGGGTTTTATGGAGATAAGGAGGCGGGGTATGGAGATAAGGAGAGGAGATGACAAGGGGGGTTATGGAGATAAGGATAGGTTATGAAGATAAAGACTAGGGGTCCTATGGAGATGAGGAGGGGTATTGAGAGGAGGAGGGGGGGTTATGGAGTTAAGGATAGTTTATGAAGATCAAAACATGGGGTTTTAAGGAGAGAAGAGGCGATAAGAAGGAGGGGGGTTATGGAGATAAGCAGAGGTTATGGAGATAAAGACTAGGGGTTTTATGGAGAGGAGACATAGGGGTATGGAAATAAAAATAGGTGATGGAGATAAAGACTAGGGGTGTGATGGAGATAAGGTATAGGTTATGGAGATAAAAACTAGGGGTTTTATGGAGATAAGGAGAGGAAATGAGACAGAGGGGCATGGAGATAAAAATAGGTGATGGAGATAAAGACTAGGGGTGTGATGGAGATAAGGATAGGTTATGGAGATAAAAACAAGGGGTGGTATAGAGATATGTGGAGGAGAGGAGATGAATAGGAGGGGTTATGAAGAGGAGGATGGGTTATGGAGAGGAGGAGGGGATAAGGAGAGGTTATGGAGATAAGGAGAGGTTATGGAGATAAAGAGTAGGGGTGCGATGGAGATAAGGATAGGTTATGGAGACAAAGAGTAGGGGTGTGATGGAAATAAGGAGTGGAGATAAGGAGGAGGGGTATGGAGATGAGGCGGGTGGGCTTTGTTCTTTGTAATGTTTCAGAAACGAAGTAGACATGGCTGACAACCCGTTCCTTTGAATTCGATGTTCTCATGTCAGAGGAAGGAAGGAGCGCACTATTTCTGCCACATCAACAAGAGAAGTCATTCACCTTCAGGTTATACTGCCCCCTACAGGAAGATAGGACACTGGCTAACAGCAGAAATCTGTGGTCCAGGAGAACGTCTCCTACAACCAGCATGCCTGAGTTTTGTATCAGAGCGGTACTGAAAGCATTGTCCCTGTGTCCCTCAACGAACCCCCAGAAAAAGGTGGGTACAAAAATCCTGTGAGACATGATGTCATACATAATGAATGGGGATTACATATACTTTGTCCCTCACTTGTCCTGATGGCTACTTGTGTTTGAGAGGGAGAAGTGGGAAGACGAGAGCTTTCAGGTTTTCTTTACTTTTTTGCCCAAAATTTTTTTTTTAATGTTTATTTCCTTTAACATTTTTCCTTTTGGGATGGGTGGGGGAAGGGGGTACTTTTATAACCAACCAAAAGACACTTCAGGTGTAAAATCCCCAAATTTTGCGCAGCTGGCAACAAAGAGCGAAGAACAGAGATGTCATGGCAGATTTGAGCCAGAGCAGAGGATTCTGGGAACGGACAATGTTCAGCTGCGCTGTGATGTCACAAGACCAGAGGCCGCGTCTATTTATATCCTTTTAATAAGCATATAAAAAGCGAATTTAATTTCCAAATCTCTTGTCATCAGACCCGGGGGGCCAGCCGCGCTGTCATATAAATATCCTGGCCGGCTCTTCAGGAAATTGCGGTGCCGGCAGTCGCAGCCAAACGAGCAGAAGCCGATCCCGGGAGCGCGCGGGGGGGGGGGGGGGGACGGACGACACGTTTAAAGGTGAAGAGCAGCCCATTGTCTCCTGGGCTTCGGCTCCTTTGTTCCTACACTAAGGCACGTTCTGATATCCTTGGCTGGGAAAGGCCGAGTGACGGACCACCATTGTTACCAAACACTTGAAATCTCTAAAAGGAGAAAATAATCACAGAAAGTTTCTGCCGTCTATTGGGTGTGAAGAGGTTTGAAGTGGGCGCCTCGTTCTCTAATAGAGGGACGATTATGAAGAGCGATGAGGCGTCTTACGAGTCACGTCAATCAGGGGAAACCCCGCTATTGTGTCACTAATTACCCCGGAGAATGGCGCTCAGAAGGCTGGGGGGGGGGGTGTTTTGGTGGTTCACGTTTGTGTGTGTGGGATACATTCAGATCAATTCCAGCAGATGTAATTTTCCTACGCAGCTTGGCAGAAGAATAGTGGAATTTCAGGTAGTCACCAAGTTATCCTCCTACACCGAGCACATTCTGAATGCAGCAATGGTGGGGGGCCCTGCGCTGATCCCCACATACAGACTGACACATTCTGAATGCAGCAATGGTGGGGGGCCCTGCACTGATCCCCACACACAGACTGACAAATGCTGAATGCAGCAATAGTGGGGGGCCCTGCGCTGATCCCCACATACAGACTGACACATTCTGAATGCAGCAATGGTGGGGGGCCCTGCGCTGATCCCCACATACAGACTGACACATTCTGAATGCAGCAATGGTGGGGGGCCCTGCGCTGATCCCCACAGACTGACACATTCTGAATGCAGCAATGGTGGGGAGCCCTGCGCTGATCCCCACAGACTGACACATTCTGAATGCAGCAATGGTGGGGGGCCCTGCGCTGATCCCCACATACAGACTGACACATTCTGAATGCAGCAATGGTGGGGGGCCCTGCGCTGATCCCCACAGACTGACACATTCTGAATGCAGCAATGGTGGGGGGCCCTGCGCTGATCCCCACAGACTGACACATTCTGAATGCAGCAATGGTGGGGGGCCCTGCACTGATCCCCACATACAGACTGACACATTCTGAATGCAGCAATGGTGGGGGGCCCTGCACTGATCCCCACATACAGACTGACACATTCTGAATGCAGTAATGGTGGGGGGCCCTCCACTGATCCCCACATACAGACTGACACATTCTGAATGCAGTAATGGTGGGGGGCCCTGTGCTGATCCCCACAGACTGACATGCTGAATGCAGCAATGGTGGGGGGCCCTGTGCTGATCCCCACAGACTGACACATTCTGAATGCAGCAATGGTGGGGGGCCCTCCACTGATCCCCACATACAGACTGACTCATTCTGAATGCAGCAATGGTGGGGGGCCCTGCGCTGATCCCCACATACAGACTGACACATTCTGA
This sequence comes from Rana temporaria, assembly GCF_905171775.1. Lineage (NCBI taxonomy): Eukaryota > Metazoa > Chordata > Amphibia > Anura > Ranidae > Rana > Rana temporaria. The sequence goes on from NC_053493.1 coordinate 1,432,245, forward strand.
ATGCAGTAATGGTGGGGGGCCCTCCACTGATCCCCACATACAGACTGACACATTCTGAATGCAGTAATGGTGGGGGGCCCTGTGCTGATCCCCACATACAGACTGACACATTCTGTATGCAGCAATGGTGGGGGGCCCTGCACTGATCCCCACATACAGACACATTCTGAAAGCAGCAATGGTGGGGGGCCCTGCACTGATCCCCACAGACCGACACATGCTGAATGCAGCAATGGTGGGGGGCCCTGCACTGATCCCCACAGACCGACACATTCTGAATGCAGCAATGGTGGGGGGCCCTGCGCTGATCCCCACATACAGACTGACACATGCTGAATGCAGCAATGGTGGGGGGCCCTGCACTGATCCCCACAGACTGACACATTCTGAATGCAGCAATGGTGGTGGGCCCTGCGCTGATCCCCACATACACATTCTGAATGCAGCAATGGTGGGGGGCCCTGCGCTGATCCCCACATACAGACCGACACATTCTGAATGCAGCAATGGTGGGGGGCCCTGCGCTGATCCCCACATACAGACACATTCTGAATGCAGCAATGGTGGGGAGCCCTGCGCTGATCCCCACAGACTGACACATTCTGAATGCAGCAATGGTGGGGGGCTCTGCGCTGATCCCCACACACAGACTGACACATGCTGAATGCAGCAATGGTGGGGGGCCCTGCACTGATCCCCACATACAGACTGACACATTCTGAATGCAGCAATGGTGGGGGGCCCTGCACTGATCCCCACACACAGACTGACAAATGCTGAATGCAGCAATGGTGGGGGGCCCTGCGCTGATCCCCACATACAGACTGACACATTCTGAATGCAGCAATGGTGGGGGGCCCTGCGCTGATCCCCACATACAGACTGACACATTCTGAATGCAGCAATGGTGGGGGGCCCTGCGCTGATCCCCACAGACTGACACATTCTGAATGCAGCAATGGTGGGGAGCCCTGCGCTGATCCCCACAGACTGACACATTCTGAATGCAGCAATGGTGGGGGGCCCTGCGCTGATCCCCACATACAGACTGACACATTCTGAATGCAGCAATGGTGGGGGGCCCTGCGCTGATCCCCACAGACTGACACATTCTGAATGCAGCAATGGTGGGGGGCCCTGCGCTGATCCCCACAGACTGACACATTCTGAATGCAGCAATGGTGGGGGGCCCTGCACTGATCCCCACATACAGACTGACACATTCTGAATGCAGCAATGGTGGGGGGCCCTGCACTGATCCCCACATACAGACTGACACATTCTGAATGCAGTAATGGTGGGGGGCCCTCCACTGATCCCCACATACAGACTGACACATTCTGAATGCAGTAATGGTGGGGGGCCCTGTGCTGATCCCCACAGACTGACATGCTGAATGCAGCAATGGTGGGGGGCCCTGTGCTGATCCCCACAGACTGACACATTCTGAATGCAGCAATGGTGGGGGGCCCTCCACTGATCCCCACATACAGACTGACTCATTCTGAATGCAGCAATGGTGGGGGGCCCTGCGCTGATCCCCACATACAGACTGACACATTCTGAATGCAGTAATGGTGGGGGGCCCTCCACTGATCCCCACATACAGACTGACACATTCTGAATGCAGTAATGGTGGGGGGCCCTGTGCTGATCCCCACATACAGACTGACACATTCTGTATGCAGCAATGGTGGGGGGCCCTGCACTGATCCCCACATACAGACACATTCTGAAAGCAGCAATGGTGGGGGGCCCTGCACTGATCCCCACAGACCGACACATGCTGAATGCAGCAATGGTGGGGGGCCCTGCACTGATCCCCACAGACCGACACATGCTGAATGCAGCAATGGTGGGGGGCCCTGCACTGATCCCCACAGACCGACACATTCTGAATGCAGCAATGGTGGGGGGCCCTGCGCTGATCCCCACATACAGACTGACACATGCTGAATGCAGCAATGGTGGGGGGCCCTGCACTGATCCCCACAGACTGACACATTCTGAATGCAGCAATGGTGGTGGGCCCTGCGCTGATCCCCACATACACATTCTGAATGCAGCAATGGTGGGGGGCCCTGCGCTGATCCCCACATACAGACCGACACATTCTGAATGCAGCAATGGTGGGGGGCCCTGCGTTGATCCCCACATACAGACACATTCTGAATGCAGCAATGGTGGGGAGCCCTGCGCTGATCCCCACAGACTGACACATTCTGAATGCAGCAATGGTGGGGGGCCCTCCACTGATCCCCACATACAGACTGACACATTCTATGGTATGGATGGTGGGATTGTGTAAATGGAACTGCAATCAATTTGTAACATCAATGTTCTAAGGACAATCACAACAAGGCCTCATCACAAGGGACTTCGCTCCATGGGGGAGAGAGCAGCCTAACCATTTGAAGCCCGGGCCCTATTCTGTAAATTCTCTACTACACGTCGAAATCAGTCAAGAAGTAAAGAATAGCAGTGACATCACAGTGTGCTGTATATAGGCTGTGCCTGGTGTAGAGCTGAGGGAGGGGTCCGGCAGGTTCCACCAACGACAGGAAGAGGTGGAGCCAAGACCAGTCACCCTGCACAAGGAGAGAGAGAGAACAGAGGTGTGGCAGGGGCACAGCAAGCTCCACCCACTACAGGCTGCCTACACAAAACAGGAGGGGGGGCGGAGACAAGACCAGCTACCCTGCACAAGGAGAGAGTGCAGAGCTGTGGTAGGGGCTCAGCAGGCTCCACCCACTACAGGAAACTACTGGAAGGGGTGGAGACCTGACCAGTCACCCTACACAAAGCTGTAGGCGGGCCACAGAAAGCCCCACCCACTGCAGTCAGTCTGTAGAAAACTACAGGAGGGGGCGGACACAATACCAGCCCACCTTGCACAAGGAGAGAGAGCAAAGCTGTGGGAGGGGTCCAGCAGGCCCCACCCACTACAGGAAACTACTGAACGGGGAGAGAAGTTCATTCACCCTGCACGAGGAGAGAGCTGTGGGAGGGGCACAGCAGGCCCCACCCACCCATTATAGACTGCAGAAAATTAAAGAAGGGGGGGGGGGTGGAGACAAGACCAATCACACTGCACAAAGAGAGAGAGCACAGAGCTGTGGGAGGGGTCCAGCAGGCTCCACCCACTACAGGAAACTACTGAACGGGGGAGAGACGTCCATTCACCCTGCACGAGGAGAGAGCTGTGGGAGGGGCACAGCAGGCCCCACCCATTATAGTCTGCAGAAAATTAAAGAGGGGGGTTGGAGACAAGACCAATCACACTGCACAAAGAGAGAGCACAGAGCTGTGGGAGGGGTCCAGTAGGCTCCACCCACTACAGAAAACTACAGGAGGGACGGAGACAAGACCGCTCACCCTGCACAAGAAGAGAGAGCACAGAGCTTTGGCCCTCCCACAGCTCTGTGCTCTCTCTCCTTGTCCAGCAGGCCCCACCCACTACAGGAAACAACTGAACGGGGAGACAAGACCATTCACCCTGCACGTGGAGAGAGCTGTGGGAGGGGAGGGGCACAGCAAGCCCCCCCCCCCCCCATTATAGTCTGCAGAAAATTACAGAAAGGGGGGGGGGGGTGGAGACAAGACCAATCACCCTGCACAAGAAGAGAGAGCACAGAGCTTTGGCCCTCCCACAGCTCTGTGCTCTCTCTCCTTGTCCAGCAGGCCCCACCCACTACAGGAAACAACTGAACGGGGAGACAAGACCATTCACCCTGCACGTGGAGAGAGCTGTGGGAGGGGAGGGGCACAGCAAGCCCCCCCCCCCCATTATAGTCTGCAGAAAATTACAGAAAGGGGGGGGGGTGGAGACAAGACCAATCACCCTGCACAAGGAGAGAGCACAGAGCTGTGGGAGGGATCCAGCAGGCTCCACCCACTACAGAAAACTACAGAAGGGGGCAGAGACAAGACCAATCACCCTGCACAAGGAGAGAGCACAGAACTGTGGGAGGGGTCCAGCAGGCTCCACCCACTACAGAAAACTACAGAAGGGGGCAGAGACAAGACCAATCACCCTGCACAAGGAGAGAGAGCAGAGCTGTGGAAGGGATTCATCAGGCTCCACCCACAACAACAAAAACTACAGGAGGCTGCAGAGACAAGACGAATCCCTCTGCACAAGAGAAGAGCAGAGCTGTGGGAGGGACTAGCAGGCTCCACTCACTACAATAAACTACAGGAATGGGCGGAGACAAGACTAGTCCCCCTGCACAAGGAGAGAGAGCAGCAGCGGGCGGTCTTTATTGCAGGAAGTCTCACACTGGATTATTACTGCACAGATCTGGAAGGAGACACACGTGCCCCTCCTGGACCTCAGGAACCCAGATAGACCTCCTTTGCCCTCTCGGCTGGAATCCTTCTGTAGAGCCTTTAGCAGCTTTTAATATTCGTATTCTAATACAAGGACTGTCATTACCATTCAAATCATATCTTTTTAAAGTAACCATGACAACCCGTTCCCACACACTTCCCATTCTGCGGCACTGAAGAGGGATGTCATTCCCCCCACAGGGATGTAGGAGTTGTAGGTGGTGAACAAAGAGCCAAGTTCTCTCCAGCCCGAAGACTGAGGCGCACTGACCCCTCCACCAGCGGCCGTATGACGCAGGCGGTACGCACATACACTTCCCGCACCTCCAATCACATTCACGCTCGCCTAACTTTTCAAACTTTTCTTTCTTAATTAAATCTGAGATTGTAAAAAATGGAAATACCTGCACATATTAGTCACGTCAAGGAGTTCTGCATTAAATCAGCCTCAGAACCTGTGTAATTAAAGCCGAGGTCCGCCAAAAAACATTAAAAGCCAGCAGCTACAAATACTGCAGCTGCTGACTTTTAGTATATGGACACTTACCTGTCCTGGGCGCCCGCAAGGTCGGCAGCCGAAGCCGATCTGTCAGCTCTCGGCTGCTGCCGCCGCCATCCTCGGTAAGGGAATCAAGAAGTGAAGCCGATCTGTCCGTCCATCCTCGGTAAGGGGCCTTGCGGCTTCACTTCCTGGTTGTGTGCTGCGCGCCCTCAGGCCTCGTACACACGGTCAGTCCAAACCGATGAAAACGGACTGAAGTTCAGTTTCTTCGGTTCACCGCTGAAGCAGACTGATGGTCTGATGTGCCTACACACCATCAGTTCAAAAATTGATCGGGTCAGAAGGCACGACGTGCTGAAAAAAATGAAGTTCAATGCTTCCAAGCATGCGTCGACTTGATTCTGAGCATGCCCGGGTTTTGAACCGATGCTTTTGCGTACTAACCATCGGTTTCGACCTAATGGTCAGGCGTCCATCGGTTCGATTTTAAAGCAAGTTCTCTGTTTTGGGACCGAAGGACAACAGACCGATGGGCCGTACACACCGATTAAACTAAACTTCAGTCCGTTTTCATCGTTTTGGACTGACCGTGTGTACGCGGCCTCACTAGTCCCTGCTGTCTTCTGTGACCTGTGTGTCTCCCAGAAGGCAGTGGGGGAGAACAGAGTAGGCACCGGAAGTGGCGTAGGTCACCGCGATCACCGTGGTGTTCTATGCCAGGAAGTGGGAGCAAATACCTGTATTACACAGGTATCCGCTCCCTCCTCCCCCTGAAAGGTGCCAAAATGTGACACCGGGGTGGGGGAGGGGGAACATTCCAAAAAGTGGAAGTTCCATTTTGGGGAGCAACTCCACTTTAATATGCATCCGGGATTAAAGGGATGATGTGGCAACCCTACCAATAGTGGCGCCTCATCAGTGAAGAAGAAAAATTACTTTTCAAACAAAATTTACTGACAAAGAAAAATATTTTTTTTTGTAAAAAAAATAAAAATAAACAGCAGTGATAAAATACCACCAAAAGAAAGCTTTATTTGTGTGAAGAAAATGATAAAAATGTCATATGAGTACAGTGTCACATGACCGCGCAAGTGTCATTCAAAGTGCGACAGCGCTGAAAGCTGAGAATTGGCCTGGGGGGGGGAGTGCCCGGTAGGTAAGTGGTAAAAGCTAGGTGTATTAATTTATTCTCTATGAATAGCAAACTAAGAAAGCAATGAGTAAGCCCAGCACTGCTACTGGTAAGCTGTCTATTGGCAGTGATGCTAAGGGGAAGAGCAACCAAGATATGCAAGAATCACATAAAAGGTTACTATAAAAATGAAGAAAAAACGTTGGTTTCCTTTCTAATTTCTCTTTCAAAAATGCTTTCTTCTGGATTTAAGACGTTTGGATTCAGTGATCTCCAATTATAAAAATGAATGAGAACCTAGTAGAGTTCCCCCCGGTGCTGTAACCTTCCTTCCATACAGGAGAGTCCATGGTGGTAGACGGTGGAGACGGCGGCACATGACATCGTTATAGCGGAGACATTCCGGTAACATTTACATTGGAATTGGGACGGCGTACGACATTTGCACAGCATTAGCTGCTAAGCCTTTGAACACTGTTGCACATTACAGCGCAATGTTAGCCAACATAAACCGCGTGATCTTTTTTCAGTGGCACCATCTGGTGTTTTCACTCGTAGACACCGCAAGCAACGCTTTCATCTGATTATAGTACATTTATATCAGGAATAAAAAGCGGGAAACCTCGTGGGCCTGCACAAACTATTCAACCGTTTCCTGCACCATCAAGGGCACTAGGGATTTGGGGGGCTGGACAACTCCCAATCGCCATGGTAACTGAAAAAGTTATCTGGCGACCAGGAGATTGAGCGCCATTGGGTGGTGGGCAGGTGGGCGCATACACGTTGGGGCTATTGTTATTTAAAGCTGACACTGCATGGGAACAAAGAAGCTAATGGAACTGTATTGACAGCCGGAGTTGCATGATACAGGCTGAGCCAAGTTTGCCTCTCTTACTCGCCGAGAGGTTATGGCTCAATCTGTCTCATGACAGTACTGACAGCCGGAGTTGCGCAAGAGTGAGCCCAAGTTCACCTCTCACACAGACAGGACTTAGCTCAGCTTGTGTTGTTGTGATTTTGACAGCCGGTGTTGCCCGAGACAGACTGAGCCAAGTCCTGTCGACTTGTGAGAAAGGCAAACTTGTCCAAGTCTGTCTCATGCAACACCAGTCAGTAGAGTCATGAGACAGATTGAGCAAAGTCCTCTCGGGATGTGAGAAAGGCAAACTTGGCTCAGTCTGTCTCAGGCAACACCGGCTGTCAAAATCACAACACAAGCTGAGCCAAGTCCTGTCTGTGTGTGAGAGGTGAACTTGGCTCACTCTTGCGCAACTCCGGCTGTCAGTACCGTCATGAGACAGATTGAGCTAAGTCCTGTCGACTTGTGAGAAAGGCAATCTGTCTCATGACAGTACTGACAGCCGGAGTTGCGCAAGAGTGAGCAAAGTTCACCTCTCACACACAGACAGGACTTAGCTGAGCTTGAGTCGTGATTTTGACAGCCGGTGTTGCCTGAGACAAACTTGCCTTTCTCACACTCCAACAGGACTTCACTCAGTCCATGTCATGACTATATTGACAGCCGGTGTTGCGCAAGAGTGAGCCAAGTTTACCAGCTGGTGTTGTGGAAGACGACCTGAGCTAAAATCATCTTTCTCACATGCCAACAGGACTTCGCTCAGCCTGTGTCATGACTGATAAGACGATGTTGCATGAGACAGACTGAGCCAAGTTTGCCTCTCTCACACGCCAACAGGACATTGCTCAACCTGTCTGACTGTACTGACAGCCAGAGTTGCGCAAGAGTGAGCCAAATTCACCTCTCACACACAGACAAGACTTGGCTCAGGTTCTGTCATGATATTGACAGCCGGTGATGCCCGAGACAGACTGAGGCAAGTTCACCTTTCCCACACTCCAACAGGACTTCGCTCAGTCAATCTTGTAACTTGTAGCAGGTGTTGCACAAGAGTGAACCAAGTTTACCACTTACAAACCAACAGGACTTACCTCAGTCTGTCTCATGATTTTACGGGCTCCCGCGCAGGGGAGCCGACCTGCCGCCGTAAAACGACGGCGGCTGGTCAGAAACTAGTTAATAAACATTTCTATTAAAAAATGAACACTAGACACCCCCCACCACTGTTAGGCAGGAGATTCAGTCCCACATCACCATCTGTGTCTAGTCACGTGTTGGCATCCGTGCATGTGTATGGATGATATCTGTAATCTGGTAACTGCTCCAGTGACAGAATAGCTGCCATTGCAGACAGTGCCAAATCTGCCAGTCAGCTGTTGCCAATAGAAACAATGCCAAGGGTGTCTATAATCTTTCTTGGGCAACACTGGCTGTCAATACAGTCGCGAGACAGGCAGAGCTAAATTCAGTGTGTGGAAAAGGTGAACTTGGCTCACCCTGGCTTGGGCTATACCCGCTGTCAATACAGTCCTGTTGGCGTGTGAGAGAGGCAAACTTAGCTCCTTCTTTCTCAGGCAACACTGGCTGTCAAAAGTTCAGAGTAATGGGAGTAGAATAGAAATAATTGAAATACAACATGGAAATTAATATAAGCACTTTACATTTTGACCATAGATGTGCTTTTACGTCATGCGCATTACTGTGGCACAACAGAACTGCTGGAAAGGTGAATGGGCCCTAAATGGGTCCTTAACCACTTAAGGACCCCTTCACGCCGATATACGTCGGCAGAATGGCACGGCTGTGCACAATCACGTACCTGTACGTGTCTCTAAGCCCAGCCGTGGGGTCGCGACCCAGTCTTAAGCTCCGTGACCGCGCCCACGGGATCCTCAAACCCGATCACCACCAGTGTCCCGCGATCGGTCACCGGAGCCGAAGAATGGGGAGAGCGGTGTGTAAACACACCTTCCTGTTCTTCACTGTGGCAGTGTCATTAATCATCTGTTCCCCGATATAGGGAAAGACAATCAATGACGTCACACGTCCAGCCCCACCCCCCTACAGTTAGAAACACATATGAGGTCACACTTAACCCCTACAGTGCCCCCTAGTGGTTAACTCCTAAACTGCAATTGTAATTTTCACAGTAATCAGTGCATTTTTATAGCACTGATCGTTGTATAAATGACAATGATCCCAAAACAGCGTCAAAATTGTCCGATGTGTCCGCCATAATGTCGCAGTCACGAAAAAAAATCGCTGCTCGCCGCCATTAGTAGTAAAAAAAAAAAAATATATTAATAAATATGCAATAAAACTATCCCCCATTTTGTAAACGCTATAAATTTGGCACAAACCAAACCAAAAATAGGTAGAAAAATACGTATCGGCCTAAATTGAGGGGAAACAAATTGTTTAATATATTTTTGGGGATATTTATTATAGCAAAAAGTTAAAATATTGCATTTTTTTTTAAATTGTCGCTCTATTTTTGTTTATAGCGCAGACAATAGAAGGTGATCAAATACCACCAAAAGAAAGCTCCATTTGTGGGGAAAAAAGGACGTCAATTCTGTTTGGGAGTCACGTCGCACGACAGCGCAATTGTCAGTTACAGCGACGCAGTGCCGAATTTCAAAAAGTGGCCCGGTCATTGGTCAGCAAAATGGTCCGGGGCTGAAGTGGTTAAAAGTACAATGTAAAATAAAAAAAATAAAAAATTTCACCATGAGCTTCCTCAACAATCACGGAGCTTCAAAGCTTCATCTACAGAAGAGAAGGAACTGACCGAACGAGATCGGATTTTTGCTAAATAAAGCTCAAGGTTTGTTGTGCTTTTTTTAATACAAAGTGAAACCATTCGGCCATCAAGCTGTAATGGAAGGCAGACGGACACATCACTGATACAATGCTGTCACTTTGGCTGCCAGCTCGTTGCGGCATTTCCTATTCTGATGTCAGATGAAATTGACGGGTACGATTACTATAACTGCCCGTCGTCCGCTGTCACGCGGCTTTTACCCCCCAACACAACCGCACATTCGGCGATGACAGAACCTCCGTTTTTTTTCTTCACTTCAGTCAAACTTATGTTGGACAAGCCCGGAGGGGAGGGTGGAAAATTTCACAGACGGGAATGTTGGGAAGCGGATTTACGGCGGGGGCGAATGATGAACATTGGAGATGAAATACAAAGATGAGAACAATGTCCCGCGCCGCACAATATCGGCATGATAATAGAGTGAAATAAATAAGACTTCGCATGGATAACACAATACATTAGCATTTCACAATGTGTGTGTCAGTTCTGTGGTGGATGTGAAATGAGATAGCAGGAAGTGTTCATGACAGACATCCATATGGATTACATCTATCCAGCGCGCAGCTACTCAACGCCGAGCTTCTCGCCACATCCGCCACCATATTATGCATTGCAGAAGTCTAGAAGGATGTTCTATGGAAGGAGGCGGCGTGATCCATGTATACAGTGGCGCTGCAACCCACGGCTTGTGACCAGTACCCACGACCCACATCACCCACTGCGGGGATAGACAAGGAGTGTTGCGGGCAAAATGGAAAGACGAAAACTGGACAGCCGCACTCCAAAATCACTTAAAAAGAGATGTCTTTTATTTTTCAACTGTACATACAGTCACTGCAAACCAACAAAATACAGTATGGCCGACGCGTTTCGCACTGACAGTCAGTGCTGAGCCATGACTAAGCACTGACTGTCAGTGCGAAACGCGTCGGCCATACTGTATTTTGTTGGTTTGCAGTGACTGTATGTACAGTTGAAAAATAAAAGACATCTCTTTTTAAGTGATTTTGGAGTGCGGCTGTCCAGTTTTCGTCTTTCCATTTTTCCATCATTAGCATTGCCAGCACCTTGGTGGTTCAACAACCCTTGATTGCTCACGGGGCTCACCTGGAGCGGTGAGAAATTTGTCTCAAGGAGTGTTGCGGGGTGTAACAGTGGTACGGGCCTCCTGGCGGTGCTATTTACGGAGGACTTGTGTGGATTAGTGGGGGTCTATTGTCCCAGGTGCGACATGGGGTGTCCTTCCACAAAGTGGGTGCCGTCACCGCTCTGGCAGCGAACTCCTATGATGATAACCGGTCTGGTGTGATCCCTGTTTGACTAATGCCCCTGACGAAGGGACGAATTCTGTCCTGAAACGCGTCAGGCCGTCTGGATCATCACATGGCAACCTACTACAATCATCGTTAGTTTATTGGTTTGAGAATCAATTGAAGTACCGTATATACTCGAGTATAAGCCGAGTTTTTCAGCACATTTTTTTGTTCTGAAAATACCCCCCTCGGCTTATACTTGGGTCACCTTTTTGCACCTGATCTCCAAGGCTTTGGGGACCCGGTACCGGCCGGCCGTAGGTCCCCTGGCACACATGTAGCTCCTCTCTTCCTCTATAAGTGTGCAAATTATGTCGTCCGGGGGACCTGCGGCCGGGGAGCACCGATTTTTCAAAGCCGGGCATCCCTTCCATAGATTCCCATGTTAACGGTCATTTCTCCAGTGAATTTGGGGACCCGGTACCAGCCAGTCGTAGGTCCCCTGGACCCAGTACTTAGCACACATGTAGCCCAATTTCTCCTCTACAAGTGTGCAAAGTTTTTTGTCTGAGGACTTACGGCGGGGCACCCCTTCCATAGACTTCCATGTTAAATGTCAGTCTAGGCATGCACATGGACACCCTAGGCTTATACTCAAGTCAATAAGTTTTCCCAGTTTTTTTTGTGGTAAAATTAGGTGCCTCGGCTTATATTCGGGTCGGCTTATACTCGAGTATATACGGTATGTCTATGTATATATTGTCTTAAATAAAATTTGTATTGAATTCGAACCACTTGCCGACCAGCGCACGCACTTTTACATCGACAAAATGGCACGGACAGGCAAAAGGGCGTACAGGTACGTCCCCTTTAAATTGCCGTTGTGTGGTCACGCGCTGCCAGTATACAGTGTGCATTCATTCATTTTTATTCTGATGGATTCAAAAGCCTCCAGAAACGTTTGCAGAACTCTTCCCAGTTGTCCACCAATTGCTATACAGACCCAACTACGCCCTTCCAGCGAAGGATGCCTCTTGGCTCAATGGACACGTTGACTTGTGTGTTTTGGTATTGTTACAATACACATACCATGGAGCATTTATTCTGAATGGCACCCCAGAGGTCTCCTAAGCTGTGGCACACTTCATCAGAAAGAGTGCCGCATGTGACATTTTTATATGTTGGGGTGCAGTAAAAAAAATAGGACGCCCTAAAGCCCAAGGCTGCATTCACACAGGAATGACACGGACACTCGGGCTCAAATCATTTATTTTGGACAAGCTGGCTGAAATTATTTCCATTACTAATAGATGCTCCTGCTGTCAACTGACGTAAAAAAGTCTACTGTGGTGAAAAATTTGAAAATGGGTTTTACTCAGAATTATGCTTTAGAGCAGTGGTCTCCAAACTGCGGCCCGGGGGCCAGATGTGGCCCTTTGCCTGCCCTTATCTGGCCCTTGGGGCACTATTCAGCCAACTGACACCAATGATGGGGCACGATTCCCCCTACCAACCCCATCAATGGGGCATTATTCTTCTCATTAATATCAACAGTAGGGCACTATTCCTCCTATTAGAACCAATGATGGAGCACTAATGCCAGGGCATTATCAATCTCTACTCTCATTGGCCACAAGTTGGCCCCCTTAAAGCCCGAAGGTCACTAAACTGGCCCCTTGCTTAGAAAGTTTGGAGACCCCTGCTTTAGAGGCTCCATTTCCTTGTGGTTATTCACATAGGGATCTCTGCCCTAAAAGGTTCCATTCTTCAGCTGCATCATCATGTTTTTAGGATTTCCATTATTTTGCACAGGTGATTTGACCAGTTTCACTGCCTTAGTAATTACCACAGCCGTTTCATCCTGAGGAAAATCCTGAAAATATGACCTGTTGGGGCGCCTTAAGGCGGCCATACACGGTTCGGATTTCGAAAGAATTTTCTTTCGAAAATCGTATCCAAGAATTTTCGTACAAATTGCGCACCGTTAGTGGGGCTGCAGCAACAGCCGATTTTCGTGCGGCAAACAAATTTGAGGAATCCGACATGTTTGAAATTTTTTGAAAAACAAACGATTTTCTGATCAATGATGGGAGAATCGTGCGAGAAATGTAATAGAAAAAAAATGCGCATGTGCAAGAAAAGAATATTCCCGGAGAGAAAAGAATATTCCCGGCAACATGAAGATTTGGTTGGCCGAATTTCGAAAATCAATGGTGGCGTCATCGGATCCCGAAATTTTTTTTTTTGAAAATAAAATTTGTTCGAAATTCGACCGTGTATGGCCTACTTTAAGGACTAGCGTTGAGAACCACTGTGCTAAGGCATAGAAATGTATTGTTTTCTGGCAATTGACACATGATCGAACCTCATCTCTTAACTGTGGAAGTTACTGAATGGACAAGAGAACTTTCTCGCAACCATTCTGTGTGCATTTCTTTTTCTGTGTACACAGTACGGGCTTCACTATGTTTTATATAATATATACAGCACTGGATATGTCCCTAAACCAAGGCACTTCCTTAGTCATCCGCCACAAGGCAACACTAGATAATTAACCCCTGTACGTCAATCCAATTTGCCCAAAATGTACTGAATACTTGGGACAAGTGACCCCAGTGAGATTGCCCTCTCCATATATATTGTGGATGGGGTGGATATTTGTAGAAAGTGGCAAGTGAATAAATGAGTTGAGCACTAAAGGTCAGCCACCCCCTCAAAGTGGTCTGGAGCTGAAGACACCTCCATACTACATGAGTAAAGCTACCCCTCTCTATACCACACCTACAACACAAAGCCTCAGCCACTGGATAGATGGTAAAGAGTTTTTAAGTTGTATGAATCTATCCCTGGCTGAGATCATACAGGGTAGGTAAACAGTAGTGGGTCAGCCTATTCTCTGAGGGACTTAGTCAGGGATTCAGGCTAAAGGGACAAACTTCCCGGTGAAGTAAAGCCTGATCGGGAATTCAGGTTAAGAATTCAGGGTAAAGGGACAACCTTCCCGGTGAAGCAAAGCCCGGTGTGGGTCATCCCGTTCTCTGCACTTTGATGGACTGAGTCGGAATTCAGGGTAAAGGGACAACCTTCTCTGAAGCAAAGCCCAGTGGGTCGTTCCCATTCTCTGCATGCTGATGGACTGAATCAGGAATTCAGGGTAAAGAGACAACATTCTCTGAAGCAAAGCCCAGTGGGTTGTTCCGTTCTCTGCACTTTGATGGACTAAGTCGGAAATTCAGGGTAAAGGGAATGACCTTCTCTGTGAAGCAAAGCCCAGTGGGTTGTCCCGTTCTTTACACTTTGATGGACTGAGTCGGAATTCAGGGTAAAGGAAATAACCTTCTCTGTGAAGCAAAGCCCAATGGGTTGTCCCGTTCTCTACACTTTGATGGACTGAGTCGGAATTCAGGGTAAAGGAAATAACCTTCTCTGTGAAGCAAAGCCCAGTGGGTTGTTCCGTTCTCTGCACTTTGATGGACTAAGTCGGAAATTCAGGGTAAAGGAAATAACCTTCTCTGTGAAGCAAAGCCCAGTGTGTTGTCCCGTTCTCTACACTTTGATGGACTGAGTCGGAATTCAGGGTAAAGGAAATAACCTTCTCTGTGAAGCAAAGCCCAGTGGGTTGTCCCGTTCTCTACACTTTGATGGACTGAGTCGGAATTCAGGGTAAAGGGAATAACCTTCTCTGTGAAGCAAACCCCGGTGGGTCGTCCCATTCTCTGCACGCTGATGGACTGAGTCTGGAGCTCAGGGTAAAGGGACAACCTTCCCGGTGAAGCAAAGCCCGGTGGGTCGTCCCGTTCTCTGCACTCTGATGGACTGAGTCTGGAGCTCAGGGTAAAGAGACAACCTTCTCTGAAGCAAAGCCCGGTGGGTCGTCTCTTTCTCTGCACTTTGATGGACTGAGACGGGAATTCAGGGTAAATGGAATAACCTTCTCTGTGAAGCAAACCCCGGTGGGTTGTCCCGTTCTCTACACTTTGATGGACTGAGTCGGAATTCAGGGTAAAGAGACAACCTTCCCGGTGAAGCAAAGCCCGGTGGGTCGTCCTATTCTCTGCACGCTGATGGACTGAATTGGGAATTCAGGGTAAAGGGACAACCTTCTCTGTAGGCAAAGCCTGATGCGTCATCCCGTTCTCTGCACTTTGATGGACTTAGTCAAAGGTTGCAGCATTTAAATAATCACAATTTAATGAAGAGATTGTGTCTGGCCAAAACCCTTAGATAGCTTTTAAGTGTCGACGTGTTTAATTGAGGGGAGCTTTTCATCCTATCACATGTCGATTTCCTACACAGCTTTGAGGAAGCTGGAGGGCAAAAGCGACCGTTTCCATAAATACTCTGACACGTCGTTTAGAGTCATGCTGATATGCTAATCCCTTCAAAGTAATACCTTGAATGCGCAGCCTACAGCCTTGAGCTTAGCTGGCGCTGCGCTCTCTCTATTTATTCCTGCTGCTCTCTAATCCGGACATGAAAGCGCCGCTCTGAACGTAAAGAGATTACCACATCTGAGTATTCACTTTTTATGGGTATTCGGTGTCCCCACTAAAACATCTATATCATTACTTAACTTTGTCATCTGTTTTACACGCTGATACAAAAGTTGGCAACAGACTGTGCGCTGCAAGGACCACGCAATCACAGGAAACCGTGGCGGATTTTTAGCGGGTTTGAGCTTTGGGTCATAATTGTAATGATCAGTCGAGTGTTATTTTTGATGAGACGTTTACAGATCTGAAAATTGCTCAATCTGCGGTCACGGCTCCGACCCATTATACTGTACATACAATTCTATTCTTTGGTTCTCCCGAAGCGCTTTTATTCCCCATCAGAAAAAACGCACTCAACATACATAAAACACCTCAGATTCAATGGTTATAATGCACTTAAAAGGTCTCTCCATATGACATGCCGAAGCATCATAGTGTCCTTCGGAGACTCTTTGAGGACATTATGACCTTTATAATTGGAGGTCCATCATGTCTGTTGTGTGCATTATCACGGATATGGAGACATTGGACACACTTTTGAAGGTGGTGGAGAAATATTACAAAGACAAAGAACTTTTCCTGTTTCATGGCAAGTACTTTTGATACTACAGAGCTGTCTTCATACCCCTTGACATTTTCCACATTTTGTCATGTTACAACCAAAAACGTAAATGTATTGTATTAGGATTTTATGTGATAGACCAACACAAAGTGTCACATAATTGTGAAGTGGAAGAAAAAATGCACCCCCCCCCCCCCCGGAGTCAATACTTTGTAGAACCCCCTTTCTCTACAAGTCTTTTTGGGGGTGTCTCTACCAGCTTTGCACATCTAGAGAGGGACATTTCTGCCCATTCTTCTTCTTTGTAAAATATCTCAAGCTCTGTCAGATTGGATGGAGAGCGTCTGTGATCAGCAATTTTCAAGTCTCGCCACAGATTCTCAATGGGATTTAGGTCTGGACTGTGACTGGGCCATTCTAACACATGAATAGGCTTTGATCTAAACCATTCCATTGTAGCTCTGGCTGTATGTTTAGGGTCGTTGTCCTGCTGGAAGGTGAACCTCCATACCAGATTTAAGTCTTGAACAACTCCTAACCTGAAGCTCTTGTGGGATTTTCCCGGTCTGCAGTGGTCAAGACTGACCGAAAGTGGTTCAAGGAAGGAAAACCGGCCAACTGGTGACAGGGTCATGGGTGGCCAAGGCTCATTTATAGAGGCGGGGAAGGTAAGGCTCATTCATGGGAGGTGGGGAGGGGCATTTATGATGGGGGTCATTCATGGGAGGTGGGGAGGCTCATTCATGGAGGTGGGAAGGGAAGGCTCGTTCATGGAGGTGGGAAGGGAAGGTTCATCCATGGAGGTGGAAAGGGAAGGCTCATTCATGGAGGTGGAAAGGGAAGGCTCATTCATGGAGGTGGAAAGGGAAGGCTAATTCATGGAGGTGGGGAGGGAAGGCTCATCCATGGAGGTGGAAAGGGAAGGCTCATTCATGGAGGTGGAAAGGGAAGGCTAATTCATGGAGGTGGGGAGGGAAGGCTCATCCATGGAGGTGGAAAGGGAAGGCTCATTCATGGAGGTGGAAAGGGAAGGCTAATTCATGGAGGTGGAAAGGGAAGGCTCATCCATGGAGGTGGGGGGAGGGAAGGCTCATTCATGGAGGTGGGGGAGGGAAGGCTCATTCATGGAGGTGGGGGAGGGAAGGCTCATTCATGGAGGTGGGGGAGGGAAGGCTCATTCATGGAGGTGGGGGAGGGAAGGCTCGTTCATGGAGGTGGGAAGGGAAGGCTCGTTCATGGAGGTGGGAAGGGAAGGCTCGTTCATGGAGGTGGAAAGGGAAGGCTCGTTCATGGAGGTGGAAAGGGAAGGCTCGTTCATGGAGGTGGCAAGGGAAGGCTCGTTCATGGAGGTGGCAAGGGAAGGCTCGTTCACTGGGGTGGCAAGGGAAGGCTCGTTCATTGGGGTGGCAAGGGAAGGCTCGTTCATTGGGGTGGCAAGGGAAGGCTCGTTCATGGAGGTGGGAAGGCTCGTTCATGGAGGTGGCGGAAGGAATCTGTTCTATGTAGTTGGATCCAATAGAAGAGCTACTGGGGTTCGGATTGTTAAAAAAAGGTAATGTTGGTTCAGATAGAAAGGTGTCAGAACACACAGAGCATCGCAGGTTGTTGTGTATGGGGCCGTGTAACCACAGACCGGTCAGGGTGCCAAAAATGGGCATGTAAGCCTTAGAGCTGGAGCACCAAAAAATAGAAGAATGGTTTGGTCCGATGAAATCAAGGAGAGTTTGAGGCACACGAGTGATGTGTTGGACTTGAACTCCAAATGCTTGAGATCTCAATCCAATTGAACATCTGTGGGATGTGCTGGAAAAACAAGTCAGATCCATGAAGACCTCACCTCCCAACTTACAAGAATCTGCTACTGACAGCTTGGTGCCGGAAACCACAGCATACCTTCAGAGTAGTGGAGTCCATGCCTGGATGGGTCAGGGATGTTTTGGTGGCTAAAGGGGGACCTACTCAATATTAGGTGAGGGATCATAATGTTACGGCTGATTGGTGTATGCCAGGACAAAGTTACTTTCTTTCCTTCATGTGGGATGAAGCAGATTCTGCTTCTGGCCCCGTTATATAATAAATCAGGTCGGACACGTGCCATAGATTAGCAGCTGTGTGATGAGGTGTCACTGTGCCATCTTTAGCACTTCTGCATTAATAATTTCACAGTCATTCTAACAGGAGAAGGAGATGGTGATTGGTTCCGACTCTCTCCACACCTGTTCAGCTGCTTCTACTCGACAGGATTTACTAAAACGAGAACTTAAAAGTGTCAGCACTACTTAATGCTAAAGAATGTGGCCAGTGAGACTATGGTGGTCTTCCAAGATTGGAGACACCAACGCTGAACTGTTCAGGTATGGTCCATGACAGTATACATGGGTGTTGCTCATCCGATATATCGTTGCTTGGGTGCATCTACACTGGATTAAAAAACCCCAGTAACCTCTGGGAGGAACCCCTAGTAACCTCTGGGAGGAACCCGTAGTAACCTCTGGGAGGAACCCGTAGTAACCTCTGGGAGGAACCCGTAGTAACCTCTGGGAGGAACCCCTAGTAACCTCTGGGAGGAACCCCTAGTAACCTCTGGGAGGAACCCCTAGTAACCTCTGGGAGGAACCCCTAGTAACCTCTGGGAGGAACCCCTAGTAACCTCTGGGAGGAACCCCTAGTAACCTCTGGGAGGAACCCCTAGTAACCTCTGGGAGGAACCCCTAGTAACCTCTGGGAGGAACCCCTAGTAACCTCTGAGAGGAACCCCTAGTAACCTCTGAGAGGAACCCCTAGTAACCTCTGGGAGGAACCCCTAGTAACCTCTGGGAGGAACCCCTAGTAACCTCTGGGAGGAACCCCTAGTAACCTCTGGGAGGAACCCCTAGTAACCTCTGGGAGGAACCCCTAGTAACCTCTGAGAGGAACCCGTAGTAACCTCTGGGAGGAACCCCTAGTAACCTCTGGGAGGAACCCCTAGTAACCTCTGAGAGGAACCCGTAGTAACCTCTGGGAGGAACCCCTGGGCTTCCATGGAACCCTGGTTTAGAATCATTGTTGTACTGGATGGAAAAATGAAAGAAAGAAAAATTGCAGCAAGATGGAAAAACAAAACAAAAACAAACACTTAAGTGAAGGTGATGTGAGGATCCTGGAGTCTGCCGGGGCCACACGGGGAGAACAAGTTGGATAGAATGCGGTGGGTGAAATGCCGTCTGAGGCTCCCCACAGCGATCGCTCACCGGGGTCTTGTACGCAGTAATCAGAGTTCGGTAGGAAGTAGCGGAGCTCATTGCTCTTCATTTGTTGCCTAGTAATGGCTTCCAGCACCTAGCAGACCTTTCCGTGAAGTTTACACAAGATTTTCAATTTAATCCGATACAAAATGCGTCAGAGCGGCTTTCCACTTCTTTTTATGCACACAGAAAAAAATATATAAAATGGTTTAGAGTCCTGCGCGGAAAAGCTGTAAAAATGCTGAAGTCGCAGGTCACCCTGGATGAGCTTTAAAGAGAGCAGAAACGACTTCCTGTGTCTGACCCTGAAATCTGTCCTGTGTGCTTCATCCGGTCATCACCCCTACAGAGCTGATCCAGCCTGAGTAGTACAGGACGGGCTCAAAAAACTTTCAGTCCCTTCAAGAGGGTTTGACATTCCCATAAAAGCCAATGGCAATGATTTTTTTTCGCTTCAAGTAAGTTTTGAATTCATATAAAAACACTATGAGCAGGCCCCCAGGGGGAAGGGGAAAGGGCCAGCAGCAGTCCCCAGCGGCAGGGGGAAAGGGCCAGCGGCAGTCCCCAGGGGGAGGGGGAAAGGGCCAGCGGCAGGCCCCAGAGGGAGGGGGAAAGAGCCAGCGGCAGGCCCCAGAGGGAGGGGGAAAGGGCCAGCGGCAGGCCCCAGAGGGAGGGGGAAAGGGCCAGCGGCCAGCCCCAGAGGGAGGGGGAAAGGGCCAGCGGCAGGCCCAGGGGGAGGGGGAAAGGGCCAGCGGCAGTCCCCAGGGGAAGGGGGAAAGGGCCAGCGGCAGGCCCCAGGGGGAAAGGGCCAGCAGCCGGCCCCAGGGGGAAAGGGCCAGCAGCCGGCCCCAGAGGGAAAGGCCGGCCCCAGAGGGAAAGGGGGAAGGGCCGGCCACAGAGGGAAAGGGGGAAGGGCCGGCCACAGAGGGAAAGGGGGAAGGGCCGGCCACAGAGGGAAAGGGGGAAGGGCCGGCCACAGAGGGAAAGGGGGAAGGGCCGGCCGCAGAGGGAAAGGGGGAAGGGCCGGCCACAGAGGGAAAGGGCCAGCTTAGCATAAAAGTTCAAAATGCAGAAGGTTTAAGAGGGTAAAAACCTTCGGTGTGCAGCAGTCCCTCCCCCAGCACCCCCCTAATTACCTACCTGAGCCCCTTCTCTCTCCAGCAAAGTCCATGATCCGCTCAGCCATCCAGGACACTCCTCCCGATTGGCTGAGATAGAGCAGCAGCGCCATTGGCTCCTGCGGCTGTCAAAGTCAGTCAACCAATCAGGGGAGAGGGGTGGCGGGACTAGGTCGGAGCTCCGTGTCTGAATGGATACAGGAACTCTGACTCGGCTTGGGTGTCCCATGTAGCAAGCTGCTGGCTGAGGGGCACTCAAAAGAGGGAGGGGCCACGAGCAGCAAAAAGGGACCCAAGAAGAGGAGGATGTGGGCTGCTCTCTGCAAAACCAAGTGCACAAAGAGAGTAAGTATAACATGTTTGTTATGTTTATTTTTTTTAAACAAGCCTTTACAATCACTTCCTCCTCCCCCCACCCTCGCTCCTTTTCCTTTCCAATTGTTCTATGGTAGAATATTTTACTCTCATACATTGTCATTCAATATAGACGTCCATTTTTGCTGCCCGCCCCCCCCATAGCCAACGTTGGGGAACCCTGGTGGTGCTTTGACTCCGGATAGGTTTGAGTCCTGGGTGAGCGACATTGCTCTCTTTCTCCCCCCTTTTCTACTTTATTATTGGAATTTTTTTTCATACATTGTGATATTTGGTGTTTGATTACAAATATTCTCCTGATGAAGCAGTAGAACTAGGCGAAACATGTTAATGATATGCGTGGGAACCCACCAAATCCTGATCCTTCTTAACAGGGGACATGAATGTTTTGGTAATATACATGGATTGTTACTATGCACCTTTATGATGATTTTTAATAAGTATTTGGATATCCAGTTTTTATAGGTTTTCATATCAAGAATTTAATATTTTAGCAAATCCTGAGTTTACGTTGTGTAAGTAGGTACTGAGATAGTCCTTCAAAATTCCCTTTCTATGGGTGACCAGGTGGGGACCGATCTCCCAGTCTTTTCTAACTGGATGATGGTACACCATAGTCTACAGTGGAGAGAAAAAATCTACACACCCCCGGTGGTAAAATGTTGGGTTTCCGTGATGTAAAGAAATGTGACAAATAAATAATTTCAGAACTTTTTACACCTTTAATGTGATCTATAAACTGTACAACTCAGGGGAACAACAAACTGAAATCTTTTGGGAGGAGGGAAGTAAAAATAAAAAGAATCTGGTTGCATAAGTGTGCACACCCTTACACTAATATTTTGTTGAAGCCCCTTTGGATTTTTTCCAGCACTCAGTGTTTTTGGGGAGGAGTCTATCTTTGTGGCACATCCTGACTTGGCAGTGTTTGCCCAAAAACACTCAAAATCTGTCAGATGGCGAGAACATCTCCTGTGCACAGCCCTCTTCACATCACCCCACAGATCTTCAATGGGATTCAGGTCTGGGCTCTGGCTGGGCCATTACAAAACTTGAATCTTCTTCTGGTGAAGCCGTTCCTTTGGGTCGTTGTCATGCTGAAAGATGAGGTTCCTCTTCCTGTTCAGCTTTCTAGCAGAAGCCTGAAGGTTTTGTGCCAATAGTGACTGGTATTTGGAACTGTTCACAATTCCCTCTACCTTGACTAAGGCCCCTGTTCCAGCTGAAGAAAAACAGCCCAAAGCATGATGCTGCCACCACCATGCTTCACGGTCAGTATGGTGTTCTTCTGATGATGTGCAGTGTTGTCCATCTTTTGGAATTATGGCCAAAAAAGTTCAACCTTGGTTTCCTCAGACCAGAACACATTTTCCCACATGATTTTGGGAGACTTTAGATTTGTTTTTTGCAATGTTTAGCCAGGCTTGGATGTTTTTCTTGGTAAGAAAAGTCTTCCGTCTGGTCACTCTACCCCATAGCACAGACATATGAAGAATACGGGAGATTGTTGTCACCACACAGCCAGAACTTGTCAGATATTCCTGCAGCTCCTTTAATGTTGCTGTAGGTCTCTTGGCCGCCTCCCTGACCAGTTTTCTTCTCGTCTTTTCATCAGTTTTGAAGGGACGTCCAGTTCTTGGTGATGTCACTGTTGCACCAGATTTTCTCCACTTGATGATGACGGTCTTCACTGTGTTCCATGGTAATATCTAATGTCTTGGACCCGTCTCCTGACTGATACCTTCTAACAATGACATCCCTCTGATGCGTTGGAAGCTCTCTGAGGACCATGGCTTTTGCTGTCAGGAAAGACCTACTAGAACAGCTGAACTTTATTTGGGGTTATTCAGAGGCACTTTAACCACTTCTTGCCCGCAGTACGTCACACGACATCCTTGACTTTCAGGGGTGATATCTAAATGATGGGTGCAGCTACAGGCATCAGTTATTTTCTGCCGGCGATTCTGTGCACAAAAAGAACAATCATGGCGGCAGTTCCGCAAATGATCGTTCTTACAGGCGACGGGGAAGGACGGGAGGGGACGCCCCCCCGGCGCCATCTGGTGCTTCTCTGGGTTCTCCCGTGCCATCGGGACCTGGAGAAATAATCGACCGCTGCCAGATGATGACCACAGAGACATCTATGACCATCGGAGGTCCGGGCGCGACGTTATGACATCACGTTCAGGCCGCGGATGTAAACAAAGACGCGATCGCGGCTGTCCGCATGAGATTGGTGAATTTTTTTTCTCGATCTCATGCTTTCCAGCCTGGAGGAGAGATGTGGGAGGAGGGGAAGGTCTTATTGACCCCGCATCTCTCCATATAGAGAGCCTGTCACAATAGATTCCTATTACAAGGGATGTTTATATTCCTTGTGATAGGAATAAAAGTGATCAAAAAAAAATAAAACGTAAAAGAAAGTGTAAAAAAAAAAAAAGAAAAAAAATTAAAACGCCCCTGTCCCCGGTAGCTCGCGCTTAGGAGTGAACACACACGCAAGTCCCGCCCACATATGTAAACGCCGTTCAAACGACACATGCGAGGTATTGTCACGTGCGTTAGAGCGTGAGCAACAATTCTAGCACTTGACGACCTCTGTAACTCTAAACTGGTAACCTGTAAAAAATAATAATAATTAAAACGTCGCCCATGGAGATTTTTAAAGCGGGAGTTCACCCATTTCTAAAAAAAAAATTTTCTCCCCTTAGATTCCTGCTCGTTCGGTCTAGGGGAATCGGCTATTTGTATTAAAATATGAGCAGTACTTACCCGTTTTCGAGCTGCATCTTCTTCCGTCGCTTCCGGGTATGGGTCTTCGGGAGCGGGCGTTCCTTCTTGATTGTCAGGCTTCCGACGGTCGCATCCATCGCGTCACTCGTAGCCGAAAGAAGCCGAACGTCGGTGCGGCTGTATACTGCGCCTGCGCACCGACGGTCGGCTTCTTTCGGAAAATCGTGACGCGATGGATGCGACCGTCGGAAGCCTCTCGGAAGACTGTCAATCAAGAAGGAACGCCCAGTCCCGCAGCCCATACCCGGAAGCGACGGAGAGGAGGCATCTCGTAAACGGGTAAGTACTGCACATATTTTAAAACAAATTGCAGATTCCCCTAGACAAAACGAGCATCCATCTAAGGGGAAAAGGTGCCCTCTAAGGGTGAACCCCCGCTTTAAGTACCGAAGTTTGGCACCTTTCCATGAGTCATGCCCAATTTTGAAGCGTCACATGTTAAGTATCTAATTACTCGGCGTAACATCATCCTTCACATTATACCAACAAAAATGTGGCTAACTTTACTGTTTTGTTATTTTTTAATTCATGAAACCCAAAAAAAGACGTTTGAAAAATTGTTGCACAAATACCGTACGAGATAAAAAGTTGTAATGACAGCCATTTTTTCCCCTAGGGTGTCTGCTAAAAAAAACACACATATATATATATATATATATTTATTAGTGTTTGGGGGTTCTGAGTAATTTTCTAGCAAAAAAATTTAGATTTTTACATGAAGGAGAGAAGTGGCAGAATCGGCGCGGTATGGAAGTCGTTTTTAATGTTGCTATCGGCCTCTTGGCCGCCTCCCTGACCAGTTTTCTTCTCGTCTTTTCATCAATTTTGGAGGGACGTCCAGTTCTTGGTGATGTCACTGTTGTGCCAGATCCCCCCCCCGATGACGGTCTTCCCTGTGTTCCATGGTAGATCTAAGGCCCCATTCACACCTCCGCGACAAAACGCCGGACGCTCGTGCCGCTGGAGGGGAGAATTCCCATTGCTGTCTATGAGATGGTTCACATCTCATAGACGCCGTACGCCTGCAAAAAAGTCCCGGACCCTTTTTTTCAGGCGGCATTGGCGTTCGGCCATACAAAGCAATGGGAAGGCTTTGTTAAAAAAAAAAAAAGTTACACACTCGCGACAAAATACGCTGCGTACGCGGCGTATCTTGTCGCAGAGGTGTGAATGCAGCCTAATGCCCTGTACCCTTCTACTGACTGATACCTTCTAACAAAGAGATCCTTCTGATGATTTGGAAGCTCTCTGGGGACCATGTCTTATGCTGTAGGATGCGACTAAGAAAATGTCAGGAAAGACCTACAAGAACAGCTGAACTTTATTTCGGGTTAATCAGAGGCACGTTAAATGATGGCAGATGTGCACTGACTCCTATTTATCATGAGTTTAAATATGATTGCCTAATTCTGAACACAGCGCCATCCCCCCAGTTATAAGAGGGTGTGCAAACTTATACAACCACATTCATTATTTAGTTTTACTCCTCCCCCTTAAAAGATTTCAGTTTGTTTTTCAACTGAGTTGCACAGTTTATAGGTCACATTAAAAAGGTGGAAAAAGTTCTGAAATTATTTATCTTTGTCTAATTTTTTTTACATCACAGAAACCTGAAATTTTACCACCCGGGGTGTGTAGACTTTTTGGCCCAGATTCTCAAAGGGCTTACGACGGCGCAGCGCCATGTACGCCGTTCTTAAGTCCTAATCTGGGCCGTTGTATCTATGCGACTGATTCTTAGAATCAGTTACGCATAGATATCCATTCGATCTGACAGGCGTAAGGCTCTTACACCGTCGGATCGTAACCGCAATATTTTTTTTCCCCGCTAGGTGACGCTTCGGTCGATTTCCGCGTCGAGTATGCAAATGAACTAGATACGCGAATTTCCGAACGTACGCGCGGCCGACGCAGTAAAGTTACGACGTTTACGTTGGGCTTTTCCCGGCGTATACTTGCCCCTGCTATATGAGGCGCAGCCAATGTTAAGTATGGCCGTCGTTCCCGCATCGAAAATTTATAAAATTACGTTGTTTGCGTAAGTCGTCCGTGAATGCTGCTGGACGTAATTTATGTCCACGTCAAAACCAATGACGTCCTTGCGACGTCATTTAGAGCAATGCACGCCGGGAAATTTTAGGGACGGCGCATGCGCAGTTTGTTCGGCGCGGGGACGCGCTTCATTTAAATGAAACACGAATTTGAATTCTGCCGGGTGATTTACGCTACGCCGCCGCAACTTTACAGGCAAGTGCTTTGTGAATAAAGCACTTGCCTGAAAAACTTGCGGCGGCGTAACGTAAATCAGATACGTTACGCCTGCCCATTTTTGCGCCATTCTACGAGAATCTGCCCCCTTATATCCAGTGTATATGTAATCAACAACAATATAGGCTTTAGCTTCTCTGGGGCTTTGCATTGGTCGACCTGTAAGATGGAAAGAGGACTAACAACGTACAGGTGGTGCAAGAAACCATAAAAAACAAAAACAAAAAAAAACACCCTCTTTACGCTGCAATGTGTGATTGGATGAGGAGTACGGTGACTGGGAATGGAGGATGAAGATGTTAAAGTGTCTCTTGGCAGGAAGTTGTACAAGTCATGTTTGTTGTCAAAAAAAATAGAATCAATAATCAGTTTTCTCTGGCAGGAAAGGGTGACATGGAGGGTAATAAAATTAGCCGGCCGGTGTGATACAAGCGGGAAGGTAATCAGAAGAAGGGAGGGGGAGGGGAGGGGAGAACTTACAGATGCTCTCTCAGCTCTGGTGTGTCGCTAGGAGTCCCCAGGGAGCGCAGGATTTTCTCCAAAGACTGCACTGTCAACAAGAGAGACACAAGAACAAGCTGAATCCTGGAAAGCCATCCGTCCCCTGCATGTCACCGCCGGCAACGGCTTATCACACAAAGGCACATTGACAACATGTAAAGCTCCCGCTCCTTACCTAGCGCACAATTCTGCTCTCAATCAACTTTATAAAGGCTGCACGCTGCGTGCACAAGCCACAAAAACACTCCGCACACGGAATGTCAAGTTATGGGGTGGGGGGGGGGGGTGCCGCGACGTGTCCTTCCACAAATTCTAATAAATCCTGCTGAAGGACGCATGGCACAGGAACCCGACTTCTACACAGATAATATGAATACATACCAATACAGATCTAAAAGTGATACATTGTATATATCTTTAACCAATTGTTTACCGGGCCAATTCTGACACTTCTTCCATATGTAAAAATGTGTGGGGGGGGGGTTTTCCAGAATTTTTTTAACACCACAAAACATTACAAAATATATATATATATAAATATACATATTATATATATATATATATTACACACACACAAATTATATATATATATATATATATATATATATATATATATATACACACATACAAAAAAATATATATTAATATTTTTTTTTTTTTTTTCACCATGCGACAGCCAGCTACTCTTGGTTGCTAATTTTGTATACTTTTTTTTACCTCCCAACGAAGTTCTATTTAAGCGTGAAACATGTTAGGTTTGTGTTATTTTTTATTTTTTTTTGCTCAGCACCTTCTAACTTTATTTTCATTTATGTTTTACATGATTCAATTATTATTATCACATTATTTTCCCTCCTCCCCTCCATTTTTCTTTTCTTGTGGGGTGAGAGATGCCTTGTGTCAATTGATTGATTGAGAGAGAAGCTTTTTCTGTGGATATGGTGATATGTGGGGCTCGTCCATTAGTGGTTATTTGTGTCCACGTGGATGAGTTGTACCCGTATTACATATCTGAGAGATAGACCAGGGGTCTCCAAACTTTCTAAACAAAAGGGCCAGTTTATTGTCCTTCAGACTTTAGGGGGGCCGGACTGTGGCCAGCGGGAGTGGAAATTTTTCTGCCATCAGTCAGAGCAAACATCGCCCCATTAGGTATCAGAGGGAGGAATAGTGCCCTATAGTTGCAGTCCAAGGACCCAGACTATGGAACGCTCTACCAACCAGCATCTGATTGGAGGTAAACCACCTGGCCTTCAGGAGAAAGATCAAGACCCATCTCTTCTGAGGGCCCAGGGAATGGATACCAAGCGCCCAGAGGCGATTCAGTTTGCATGTGTTGCGCTATATAAGTTTCTCACTTACTCACTCATAGCTGGTATCATTGGGAGGAAAAGTGCCCCATTGTTAATGTCAGCAGGAGAAATTGTGCCCCATTGTTGATGTCAATTGGCAGAATTGTGTCTTGTATCAGTGGGAGAAGTAGTGCTTCAAGGGCCAGGTTCAGGCAAGCAAAGGGCCGCATCTGGCC
The DNA here is from genome assembly GCF_905171775.1 of Rana temporaria. Lineage (NCBI taxonomy): Eukaryota > Metazoa > Chordata > Amphibia > Anura > Ranidae > Rana > Rana temporaria. The sequence goes on from NC_053493.1 coordinate 1,460,006, forward strand.
CCCGGGCCGCAGTTCGGAGACCACTGAGATAGACCATAGGGCAGAAGACAGATCGACCATATCCTCAGTAAGACAGCATATCTTCTTTTTCTGCTCACCTCACATTTATATATGACCAATAGATGGGAGGAGAGACCGATATACCCCCAGGTGGTGTTGGTGAGTAGACCTTTAATTTACATATCCTCTAATACAGCCTGGGGCCTTTATATTGAATATAGGAAGAAATTATAACCCCGATGTTGATGTTTTCACCATTTAAACTTGGTAGATGTTTGTAACGGACCTATGAACTATTCTGCCTACAGAGGACTGCATGACTTGTTACTGAGCTCAAAGGGTTAATTGTAGAGGGACTTTTAGCTAAATGCTAATTGACGCTCTGTTGTGTATTACCAGTTAACAGCCTCTTGCCAGGTGTATGCTAACGTGATGATCTGTGAGTGTGTATTGTTCTAAAGGTTAATTGAATTCTATTGAGAAAGGAATGTGCCCGGCCAGGTCATGTTAAGTGGATCTCGGTGCCGGAACGTCTAGAGACTGATTGATTTAAGGAGATGTCATTATTTCAAAGTATCTGTGTGAAGGGGGGGCGTGTTCCCGTCACAGTTGTAACCGCATATAAGCTAAGGGAAATGTCCCATTAAATCAGTCCTGCTTGACTCTTCAAAACGTAGCCCCGTCTCGTTTCTTGAAAGGGCGTTCGATGGGATATACCGGCGGTACCTGCATATCGCCACTTGCCAGGGAAAAGGACTTCTCCAACGGCTGATACCCTCTCACTATATGGGTAGTCGTTACAATGTTAAAGCGGGAGTTCACCCAAAAAACAATTTTTAACATTAGATTGAGGCTCGTTTTGTGAAGGGGAATCGGTGTTTTTTTTTAAATCAGTACTTACCGTTTTAGAGAGCGATCTTCTCCACCGCTTTCGGGTATGGGCTGCGGGACTGGGCGTTCCTAGTTGATTGACAGGCTTCCGACGGTCGCATACATCGCGTCACGAGTAGCCGAAAGAAGCCGAACGTCAGTGCGGCTCTATACGGCGACTGCGCACCGACGTTCGGCTACTTTCGGAAAATCGTGACCGTCAGAAGCCTGTCAATCAAATAGGAACACCCAGTCCCGCAGCCCATACCCGGAAGCGGCGGAGAACATCGCTCTCTAAAACGGTAAGTACTGCTTCGATTTAAAAAAAGAAAAACACCCGATTCCCCTTCACAAAATGAGTCTCAATCTAATGTTAAAAATTGTGTTTTTGGGTGAACCTCCACTTTAATATTGCCACATAGAGATAGAACGTTGATTTTTTATAGATAACGGCATTGAACTCATCCTTTAGGTGTACCTGATATGGTCCTTCACATACTTTTTATGATCTACAATAAAGGTCACGTTTTAGTTGCGTGGCCTTTTGGCACGTAGGGAAGCGCACCCTCCTCTAGTTATAGAAGTTTTTTGAGCGTCAGGCGACTTGGAGTGGAAATGTGATCCGTCTCCATAGAGAATCATTGAATTTTTTATTTGTTTTTCTCCTCCAGCGTTTTTGAGCTTCCAGCAGATAATCGTTGAGATGTGAATGCGACCTCAAACACAGAAGAGCGATGGCAGAAGGTGACGGGGTGGTCCATTGAGGCATGTTTGAATCCACTTACGGTTGAGCGACTCTCTTCCTTTGTTGGAAGTCCATTCCAAACAACTCGTCTTCTGGTAAAATATGGAAGGTTTTATGCTTTGCTCCTCTAGTTGGAGGTCATGTCCCCCGTGTTCTTCGTCTTGGCTTCCTACTGAAGCTACTTTCCTCCTGGTTATTTATTGTCTATTCTAACTGTTATTTTTGCTGTCATTATCATATCATCCTGTAGAAACTACTGTTAAGCTCCCGAAGAAGCGTCCATACAACGCGAAACATGTTGGGCTAAACACCGCTAACATCCCACCTTTTTGAGAATCCTACTGGTCTTCAAATTATCCATTGAGTGGTTGTTAATCTCCCATTATTTTTTGTCAATTCCTGTACAAGTATTAATTCAAACTATAGGTGGTTTGTTACATTAATGTGTTTGTATCTTCTGGCCATCATTGTGGCACTCTGTTATTCATTTTGTATTTTATCAATTTTGTATTTTATGTATTTAATAAATATCCATTTTTTATTTTATTTACGCCTAAAAAGTCCATCATCTATCCTATGCACACGTGTTTTCTTATACATATGTGTATATCCATTTTTTTCATACAATCTTATCGGGACGTGGCATTTTTACATCTCAGATCCACAGTCCCACTCTGTGATGATTTGATTTTTCATTCTACTTTCCTCCTTAACCTCATCTAACCCCCCCCCCCTTCTGTCTCCTGTGAATAAGCTATCTGTAATGCTACCAATAGCAGAGATTAAAGCAATATTACCCTGAAGAAGCAGGCTTTTGTCCTGCAAAACATTTTGGAGATAAAGAATCTCACTTGAGATCCCTTTTGTGACCACCAATAACTTCCTGGCACAAACGTACATTGTTTTCAAACATTACTATGATGTCTGATATTCAGATTTTAAATCTTCGCTTTTAAAGTTGTGTACAATAAAATAGTATTTTTTATCTTTATAATCTCGTTAGGGAATCGATTATTTTTCATTCCCGTTTACTACCCACAGAACCCGCCCAGAATCTCTGAATCTACACGACTCCCAAAGAATTCTGGGATATTGACTCATTCACCGAGATCTCCTTCCCATTCTTCTCATGTGAGGTTATCCCCACCCCCAGTAGGGTGGAGCTCTATATGTATGGGGCAAATCTAAAATTATCAGGGCATAACGGGGCGAAACTCAATGCCGCCGGTTACAAATGGTCCCGCCCAGTTTTAGGGTGGCGAATGTCTGGACATCTCCTCTGGTCTCTTGGATTACATAGAGGAGTACAAACATTATTCGATCTACCCTGTGAAAGAATGATGCTTATAACTTACCTATTCTCAGAGAGCTCCTGTCAGGTCACGTGATTGGCTCCCAACAGCTGCTTCAGAGAGGGACAGCAGATGTGACATGACCGCACAGGCACTGCAGCCGTTGTTGGCAATCTCTCCTCTCCCCTGAAGCTGGGTCCCACAGGGGAGATCCCGGAAGCAGACCCGAGCACCATAAGAATAGTTATAGCGGAGCTCCACCCTACAGTGAAAGTAATGCTTTATTTATGGGGGGGGGAGGGGGAGGATCTGGTTTCGCCAGTTAAGTTCAGAGCTTGCAACCTTTCCTCATAACCAATATCCTCCAGACCCTTTATTAGCTTTGTTGCCCTTCTCTCTCCATTTCCAGTACATCCTTCCTGAGGACTGGTGCCCAGAACTGGACGGCATACTCCAGGTGCGACCGAGAGTCTTGTAGAGGGGAGAATTATCGTTTTATCTCTGGGGTTGATCCCCTTTTTAATGCCAATATTCTGTTTGCTTTGTTAGCAGCAGCTTGGCATTGCTGAGCCTCTCATCTACTAGGACCCTCAGGTCCTTTTCCATCCTAGATTCCCCCAGAGGTTCTCCCCCCAGTGTATAGATTGCATTCAGATTTTTGCCACCTAAATGCATAATTTTACATTTTTCTACATTGAACCTCCTTTGCCATGTAGTTGCCCCCCCCCCCCCCCCATTAATTTATTCAGATCTTCTTGCAAGGTTTCCACATCCTGCAGAGAAGTTATTGTCCTGCTTAGGTCAGTATCGTCCGCAAGTACAGAGATTGAACTGCTTACCCCTCCTCCAGATCATTTATGAACAAAATAAATAGGATTGGTCCCAGCACAGAACCCTGGGGGACCCCAATAGCCACCCTGGACCATTCCGAGTACCATTCACCACCCACTGAACTCGTCCTTGTAGACAGTTTCCAATCCATGTACTCGCCCCATGGTCCATGTACTCGCCCCATGGTCCATGTACTCGCCCCATGGTCCATGTACTCGCCCTATGGTCCATGTCAACGGACCTTACTTTATACAGTAAACATTTATGAGGAACTGTGGCAAATGCTTTTTCAAAATCCAGATACACCACGTCTACAGGCCTTCCTTTATCCAGATCCACCACGTCTACGGGCCTTCCTTTATCCAGATACACCACGTCTACGGGCCTTCCTTTATCCAGCTACACCACGTCTACGGGCCTTCCTTTATCCAGCTACACCACGTCTACGGGCCTTCCTTTATCCAGATACACCACGTCTACGGGCCTTCCTTTATCCAGATACACCACGTCTACGGACCTTCCTTTATCCAGATACACCACGTCTACGGGCCTTTCTTTATCCAGATACACCACGTCTACGGGCCTTCCTTTATCCAGATACACCACGTCTACGGGCCTTCCTTTATTAAGATACACCACGTCTACAGGCCTTCCTTTATCCAGATACACCACGTCTACAGGCCTTCCTTTATCCAGATACACCACGTCTACAGGCCTTCCTTTATCCAGATACACCACGTCTACAGGCCTTCCTTTATCCAGATACACCACGTCTACAGGCCTTCCTTTATCCAGATACACCACGTCTACGGACCTTCCTTTATTCATATACACCACGTCTATCGGCCTCCCTTTATCTAGATACACCACGTCTACGGACCTTCCTTTATTCAGATACACCACGTCAACGGACCTTCCTTTATCTAGATACACCACGTCTACGGACCTTCCTTTATCTAGATACACCACGTCTACGGGCCTTCCTTTATTCAGATACACCACGTCTACGGGCCTTCCTTTATCCAGATACACCATGTCTACGGACCTTCCTTTATCCAGATACACCACGTCTACGGGCCTTCCTTTATTCAGATACACCACGTCTACCGGCCTCCCTTTATCCAGATACACCACGTCTACGGGACTTCCTTTATCCAGATACACCACGTCTACGGGCCTTCCTTTATCTAGATACACCACGTCTACGGGTCTTCCTTTATCCAGATACACGTCTACGGGCCTTCCTTTATCTAGATGGCAACTCGTCTCCTCATAGAAGGCTAATAGATTGGTTTGGGAAGAACGATTCTAAATGAATCCATGCTGATTACCGCTTACGATACCGTTCTCATTACTAAAATCTTGTATAGAGTCCCTTATCATCCCCTCCAAGAGCTTACATACTATTGATGTTAGGCTGACTGGTCTGTAATTCCCAGGGATGTATTTTGGACCTTTTTTAAATATTGGTGCTACATTGGCTTTTCTCCAATCAGCTGGTACCATTCCAGTCAGTAAAAATTAGGAACAATGGTCTGGCTATCACTTGACTGAGTTCCCCAAGTACCCTCGGGTGCAAGCCATCTGGTCCCGGTGATTTATTAATGTTAAGTTTCTCAAGTCTATTTCTAATTCTGTCCTCTGTTAACCATGGAGGCGCTTCCTGTGATGTGTCATGAGGATGATGTTTGCTCACACTGCCGCAGCATAATTTATACCGCACTTTGCATTTGGCAAGTAGTACTGCCACCAAATCCGACCCCATTCAAGAGAAAGGGGGGGGGGGGCACTGCAACTGCCCAGCAACAGTGCTTATGTGACATTGAAGGCTGGTTCAAACCACAAAAAAACGGTTTCCGAATGTGTTGCTGCATGCAAATTTTTAAAGCAGCCCGATGCATTTTTTTTGCGTTTCCGGATGCATTCCAGATGCTTTTTTTTTAGATGCATTGCAGTGCACTCCGGTGCATTTTTGATGCGTTTTACCTAGTGCTGTCAAGCGATTAAAATTTCTAATCGCGATTAATCGCATTAATGTCATAGTTAACGCACGATTAATCGCGCGATTAAGGAGGTTCACCCTTTAAAACATATTTTTTTTGTTTTCTTATTTATTTATTTATTTTTTATAATATTAAATTGTGTTTTTTTATTTTTTTACATTTTGATCACTTTTATTGCTGTCACAAGGAATGTAAACATCCCTTGTGACAGCAATAGGTGGTGACAGGTACTCTTTATGGAGGGATTGGGGGTCTAAAAGACCTCCGAGCCCTCCTTTGCACTTCAAAGTATTCAGATCGCAGAAAACGGCGATTCTGAATACCGTGTACATTTTATTAAATCCGGCGCCATTGGCAGCCGAGAAACCCGGAAGTGACGTCATGACGCCGCTTCCGTGGTTTCAATGCGGAGACTGAATCAAAGCCGTTTACGGCTTAGTGTCAGTCTCCGCCTGGACACAGAACGCGGCGGATGGAGGATCGGGTCTCCTGGTGGGACGGGAGGCCCGGTCAGAGCGGCGAAAGGCGGCGGGAGGGGGGGGATGTCCCCTCCCGCTCCTCCGGCATAACAACCGATCGGCTTTTAGCCGCATCGGTTGTTATGTTTGGATAGCCGATCCCCCGCTCTAAACAACGGTACCGGGATGATGCCTGCGGCTGCAGGCATCATCCCGGTATAACCCCCGAACGCCGCCAAGTTAATCGCGCGATAAAAAAATTGACGGCCTTAACATGGGTTTGTGTTAACGCGTTTAACTGACAGCACTAGTTTTACCGCATTCCAGTACAGTGCAGGAAAAATGCAGCATGTTCTTCTAGTATTTCTGGAACTGACTGCACTGGTGTGAACTATTCCATTGGAAACCATGTTACCTACTTTCCATGCGTTTTTGATGCAGAAATGAAATAAAAAAAAAAACGCATTGCATGTGGTGTGAACTGGCCCTAAAGACTCTTTTAAAAAAAATAAACAAACATGTTATAATTACCGGCTCTGTAATGGTTTTGTACAGAGCAGCCCGGATCTTCTTCTCAGGTCCCCCCGCCGGCACTCCTGGCCCCCTCCCTCCTTGCTCCCCAGTGCCCCCAGAACAAGCCACTTGCAATGAGGACACCCAAGCAGTCTCACAAAGCCATGGCTCTGCATTGTCCATTCACACGCGGAGCTGCGGTCCTCCCCAGAGAGCCGAGGCTCTCGTGCACATTGCTGGATCGAGATGGGGGTCGGGTAAGTATTGGGGGGGCTGCACACAGAGGATGCATGAAGGTAAAAAACGTTGAGCCTTTAGAAGCACAGATGGCTGCTGGGTAGTGCTGCGGCCTTTCAAGGGTTAAAACAGGCAGTGATGAGACATCGTTCTGAGCGGTCTGTCAAATGTTTCTAAAAAGCGACACACGCAGGTTGCTTTGGGGGTTGGGGGGTAATCCCCCCCCCCCCCAAGTGTAAACACTCCTTACATATAGACCGGCCCCGCTACATGCAACTTCTTCCCCCCCCCCCCCTTCCATGACGCGTTTTTTGTATGATGAGAAATATACAAGTCTGTCATTTTCTTGCAGATGGTGGCATGCGTTGCTCACGGCTTCTACCATCCATACACAGAACGGAGTCACTAGAGTAGTATACGGCTGTCAGTATACAGAAAGCTACAACTAAGCTGCAGGCAAAGAACGGAAAGTGACAGTTTTATACCCACCATTCGCATTTATCCGGAACACATCGGCCGAGGTGAGCTGGAAGAGCTCCTGGATCTCATTCGGGTCAACCTGAGTGGCTGGAAGAAAAAAACAACAACATTATAAACACATTCAATTTTCTACAACTTTATCATCCTGTGATGGTAAAACACGCACATTTATATCAAAGCGTCATTGTGATCAACAAAAACAAACACCTAAAGGGTGACGTCTTCCTCACATACGGATGACCCAACTCCACCCCCCCCCCCCCAACACCCACACCACCATTCACAGACAAACCCCGCAAACCCCGATCATACTTCCCGCCCCCCCCTTCACAAGTCACCTCATGGTAGAAATTCCTGTAGAACAGGGGGTGGTCAAACTTTCTAAACAAAGGGCCAGTATACTGTCCTTCAGAGTTATGGGGGGCCTGGCTGCGGACATCAGGAGTAAACAATGTCCTGGCATCACTGGGAGGAAACTGGGCCCCATTATTGTCACTGGGAGGAAACTGGGCCCCATTGTTGATGAAACCGGGAGAAATTGGGATTAGATGGGGAGACTGCGAGCCAGGCCTTCTCATCCAGTGTCTAACCTCACAGATGTGCTTCTGGAAGAACGGTCAAACATTCCCATAGACACACCCCTAAACTCTGTGGACAGTCTTCCCATAGACACACCCCTAAACTCTGTGGACAGTCTTCCCATAGACACACCCCTAAACTCTGTGGACAGTCTTCCCATAGACACACCCCTAAACCCTGTGGACAGTCTTCCCATAGACACACCTCTAAACCTTGTGGACCACCTTCCCATAGACACACCCCTAAACTCTGTGGACAGTCTTCCCATAGACACACCCCTAAACCCTGTGGACAGTCTTCCCATAGACACACCCCTAAACCCTGTGGACAGTCTTCCCATAGACACACCCCTAAACCCTGTGGACAGTCTTCCCATAGACACACTCCTAAACTTTGTGGACCGCCTTCCCATAGACACACCCCTAAACCTTGTGGACAGTCTTCCCATAGACACACCCCTAAACCTTGTGGACCGCCTTCCCATAGACACACCCCTAAACCTTGCGGATAGTCTTCCCAGAAGAGTTGAAGCTGTTATAGCTGCAAAGGGCGGGGCCAACTCAATATTGAACTGTCATTAAAGTTCATGTGTGTAAAGGAGGTGTCCCAATACTTTTGATAATATAGAGTGTGTGTGTGTATATGGCCTCAGCAGTAAGCGATTGACTTTCATGTAGAAGTTATGTGATTGGTCTCTATGATGAGAAGCTCGTGCACGGGGGGGGGGGGGGGGGGGGGGGGGGGGGGGGGAGTACAGAGGTTGCTCCATATAACATTACTGCAAAGCTCAGAAAGAAAAGTTACACACGGATTTTGCATTTACAAAGTTCATTCAGTTTACAAGGAATATTTCCATCTCTGCCCCCCCCCCCCCTATATATATATATATATATATATATATATATATGCATACACACACGGTATATACCAGGGATATTCAATTAGCGGACCTCCAGCTGTTGCAGAACTACAAGTCCCATGAGGTATATAGCAAGACTCTTTCAGCCACAAGCATGACACCCAGAGGCAGAGGCATGATAGGACTTGTAGTTTTGCAACAGCTGGAGGTCCGCTAATTGCATATCCCTGGTATATACCGTATCTGTGTGTGTGTGTGTGTGTGTGTGTGTGTGTGTGTGTGTGTGTGTATATATATATATATATATATATATACACTAGTACAGCAGGGAGTCGGCAGTAAAGGGAATGCTCTGCAGAGTTGTAGGAAGGAGGCCCGTGGTCTGTACGGTGCTCTCCATGGTGCTGGAATCCGTGTGCATCGCTCCTCCTCCTCGCTGGAATCTGATCAGGAAAAAGGGGGCGGAGCTCCACATATTCCGAGGACATTCATGGAATTCTCTTCTATCCTTTCCTCAAAGGTCGGTTATCCAGAAATATGTAAGAGAGGATCCTACAACACTCCTCTGTATTCTATCATTTATATAGTGTGTATTATATCTCATAATAGAACATATATATATATTTTTCATAAAAGCCCCCCCCCCCCACCGCCTTTTGCCAATCTGCGCACATTAACCACTTAAGGACCCCTTCACGCCGATATACGTTGGCAGAATGGCACATCAATGTACCTGTATGTTGCCCTTTAAGTGCCCAGCCGTGGGGTCACCGGCGCGTGCACGCGACCCGGTCCGAAGCTCGGAGGCCGCGGGACCCGATCGCCGCTAGAGTCCCGTGATCGGTCCCCGGAGCTGAAGAACGGGGAGAGCTGTGTGTAAACACGGCTTCCCCGTTCTTCACTGTGGCGGCGTCATCGATCGTGTGATCCTTTTATAGGGAACCACAATTAATGATGTCACACCTACAGCCCCCACCCCCCTACAGTTAGAAACACAGATGAGGTCACACTTAACCCCTTCAGCGCCCCCTAGTGGTTAACTCCCAAACTGCAATTGTCATTTTCACAGTAATCAGTGCATTTTTAATGCATTTTTTGCTGTGAAAATGACAATGGTCCCAAAAATGTGTCAAAATAGTCCGAAGTGTCCGCCATAATGTCGCAGTCACGAAAAAAAATCGCTGATCGCCGCCATTAGTAGTAAAAAAAAAATATTAATAAAAATGCCATAAAACTATCCCCTATTTTGTAAACGCTATAACATTTGCGCAAACCAACCGATAAACGCTTATTGCGATTTTTTTTTACCAAAAATATGTAGAAGAATACGTATCGGCCTAAACTGAGGAAAAACATTTTTTTTATATATTTTTGGGGGATATTTATTATAGCAAAAAGTAAAAAATATTGCATTTTTTTCAAAATTGTCGCTCTATTTTTGTTTATAGTGCAAAAAATAAAAACCGCAGAGGTGATCAAATACCGCCAAACAAAAAGCTCTATTTGCGGGACAAAAGGACGCCAATTTTATTTGGGAGCCACGTTGCACGACCGCGCAATTGTCAGTTAAAGCGACGCAGTGCCGAATCGCAAAAACTGGCCGGGTTTTTTAGCTGCCTAAAGGTCCGGGTCTTAAGTGGTTAACCAATCATCACGCTGCATTGTGCAAATCAAACATCTCTTGTTTGGCTTTCAACAAAATAAACAATCACTATGTGACGTTCTACATTGGAAATAAATAAATCCGCTGCTTTCAGAAGACGCGATCTCTCACATTCCATGACTAGATACCCGGGGCTGCCCCCCAAACATGCCCCGGGGTACAATGGAGGCATTTGGACTCGGTACCCAAGGATCAGACAAAAATTTTAATTTAAAATAACATTTTATTCATAGAAAAAACATCATTAACACAATTTGAGAAAAGAAACAATTACACAATCAAAAGATACAACTGTGTATTGTTCATATAAGAGGGTTCAGAAGGTCGATGGGCACCGGAGATCAGACGGGGGGGCACCAAAATGTAGGTCTTGACATATTTTGGTGCCCCCCGTCTGATCTCCGGGGTTTTTCGACCTTCTGAACCCTCTTGTATGAACAATACACTGTTGTATCTTTTGATTGTGTAATTGTGTCTTTTCTCAAATTGTTTTAATAATTTTTTTTCTATGAATAAAATGTTATTTGAATTACAATTTCTGTCTGATCCTTGGGTCCCGAGTCCAAATGCCTCTTTTGTCCCCCCGGGGCATGTTTGGGGGCAGCCCCAAGTATCTTGTGTCAACATTAAGGCTGCATTCACATCTAGGCGGACAAAATCGCGGCGTTTTGTCCCGCGAATTGCGGCGACAAATAGCGGCGTTTTGTCGCCGCGATTGTCCGCCTAGATGTGCCCCTAGATTGTCCCCCTATGGAGAGGGTTCCCATCTATTATGCCGAACGCCGAAAGGTCCGGGACTTTTTTTCAGGCGTACGGCGTTCGGCGTGGAGATCTGAACCATCTCCATAGAGGGCAATGTTAAATCATCCCTCTGGCGGCAGCGGCGTCACACTACAGGCGACAAAACGCCTAGGTGTGAATGGGCTCTTAACCATTATGGATGATGGTACCCGCCCCTACCTTTAGATTAACCCCTTCAATACCGGGGGACACTTACACACCCTTCCTGCCCAGGCCAATTTTCAGCGCTGTCACTTTTTAAATGACAATTGCGCGGTCGTGCAACACCCATAAGTACCCATCATTGCAACCTTTCAATGCCCATCAGTGCCACCTATCACAGCCACCCATCAGTGCCAACTTACCCCCCCATGCTAACCCCTTTAGTCCTGCAATCAACTTACCCCCATGCTACTCCCCAGCCCTGCAGTCAACTTACTCCCCAGTGATATAACCCCCCCCCCCCCCCAAGTCCTGCAGTCAACTTACTCCCCAGTGCTATAACCCCCCCCCCCCCCCCCCAAGTCCTGCAGTCAACTTACTACCCAGTGCTATAACCCCCCCCCCCCCCCCCAAGTCCTGCAGTCAACTTACTCCCCAGTGTTATAACCCCCCCCCCCCCCCCCAAGTCCTGCAGTCAACTTACTCTCCAGTGCTATAACCCCCCCCAAGTCCTGCAGTCAACTTAGTCCCCAGTGCTATAACCCCCCCCCCCACCCCCCCAAGTCCTGCAGTCAACTTACTCCCCAGAGCTAACCACCAGTCCTGTAGGAGAAAAGAATCCCTCCTGATACAAATAAAACCCTGTCGACTTTTTTTCCCCAAATAAACAACGTAGCCAACTATTGCCATGTTTTTTTTCCTTTAGAAAGTCTTGGGTCTGTCTCCAGAATTTTTGCCTCCTACTAATCAGCCAGACCCCCCATCATTCCGGGACCTGTAAACACCACACAAGATGGCTTGGAAGACAGCGGGGCCAACTAAACCTTCACAGCAAAAAAGGAGATTTGGATAAAACTTCAGCTGCCTCTACTCTCAGGATCTACTGATCATTTTGTCATGCGTTTGTTTTTTTACCAAAGCTACCCTCTGCTTATACATATTGGCCTGGATTCAAGAAGCAATTGCGCCTGTGTAACCATAGGTTACAAGGCGCAATTGCTTACTTGCCCCGGCGTAACGAGTTCTCCTGATTCAGGAACCTCGTTACGCCGACTGCAGCCCAAGATATGCGCGGCATAAGGCTCTTATGCCCGCATATCTTAGGCTGCATTCTTGCGATGGCCACTAGGTGGCGTTCCCGTTGTGCTCAGCGTATAGTATGCAAATTGCATACTAACGCCGATTCACAACGTTGCGCGAGCCCTGCGTACGCAATTTACGTCGTTTCCGTACGGCTGTTTTTGCGTAAGGCTGCCCCTGCTATTAGCAGGGGCAGCCAATGTTACGTATACCCGTCGTTCCCGCGTCGCGAAATTTGAAATTTAAGTATTTTGCGTAAGTGAATCGTGAATGGCGCTGGACGCCATTCACGTTCACTTTGAAGCAAATGACGTCCTTGCGACGTCATTTGCTGCAATGCACGTCGGGAAAGTTTCCCGACGGAGCATGCGCTCTACGATCGGCGCTGGAACGCGCCTAATTTAAATGATTCCCGCCCCCCTACGGGATCATTTAAATTGCGCGCGCTTGCGCCGGGCATTTTGCCGGCGCGCCCACGCAATATACTGAGCTACTGCTCCGTGAATCAAGGGCAGCGCAGCAAATTTGCGGAGGTGCAGGGAAAAAACGCGCAATTCTACCTGAATCCAGCCCACTGTATATCCCATGCTTGGTATGAATTGGTGATGCTTGTGAGATGCTTATTATGATTGTAAGTTAAAGGCCAACAGAACTTCTTCAAAAGTTTTAACAAAACAGCAAAAATCAGCGTGCGGCTCGAAGTTCCGATAACGAACGTTGCCGGTTTCCTCTTTGAAAGTCTAATAAGATTATTTTTAAATCAAAAAGGCGACAGAAAGGTCTGGAAGAGGCGTTTCATTAAAAGTCAGCGCAGAGATATTTCGGGATTTAGGTCGTCCTCGAGCGGAGACGCTCTGTGAACGCGAGTTTTGGATGAGGTACGATCGACGGCCCAGCTACGCAGTAGGTTCTTCAAAAAACGGAATTTTCTGCCGTTCTTATCAGCTTTTCAAAGTTCTCCTTTCGTGAGACCAGAAACTGATCGAGCGCCAATAAAAGGCGCAGCAGATGTTGCAGATTAGTCACCTTAGAAGTAAAACGATTTTCAGACAATTTGCGAATGTGCGTGGAATACGCTTTCCAGGCTCCAGACATCTGCTTCTCAATTCATCGAGGTCGAGAAAAACACATATCACAGATTTCACGTCAGACATCAATAACCGTCTGCTGCTTCGTGCAAAACCCACACCGGTGATCTGACGATATGGTTCCGGCTACCGAGATGGTTCCTGTAAGGCAGGGGGGGGGGGGGGAACCTGCGGCCCGCAAAATCATTCCATCCGGCCCCCCCCAGTGCCGCTGAGTGTGTGTCTGCGGAGCTGTCAGAAGGAGCCGATGTTTACCTTGTAGTTCCTTCTGACTAGGGGTGCAACGGATCGTCACCGATCCGTGATCGGAACGGGTCACCCCGTTTGGATCGGCACACCCCCCGATCCGCTCCGGAGCCTCGGCCTAGGAAAGTCCCCAGGTTCGGACTAGCTCCAGAGCGGCGGCCATCTTGGTACACCCGACAGCGGCCCTCCTCTCTGTTCACACCCACAGAGGAGGAGGAGCTTGAGGGAAACACACACCGCTGTCTGAGGTCTGCACTACTGTGGGGGTTACTGTCTGAGGTCTGAACTATTGGGGGGGGTTAGTGTCTGAGGTCTGCACTACTGTGGGGGGTTACTGTCTGAGGTCTGTACTATTGGGGGTGTTACTGTCTGAGGTCTGCACTACTGTGGGGGTTACTGTCTGAGGTCTGCACTATTGGGGGGGTTACTGTCTGAGGTCTGCACTACTGTGGGGGTTACCGTCTGAGGTCTGCACTACTGTGGGGGTTACTGTCTGAGGTCTGCACTACTGTGGGGGTTACCGTCTGAGGTCTGCACTACTGTGGGGGTTACCGTCTGAGGTCTGCACTACTGTGGGGGTTACTGTCTAAGGTCTGCACTACTGTGGGGGTTACCGTCTGAGGTCTGCACTATTGGGGGGGTTACTGTCTGAGGTCTGCACTACTGTGGGGGTTACTGTCTGAGGTCTGCACTACTGCGGGGGTTACTGTCTAAGGTCTGCACTACTGTGGGGGTTACCGTCTGAGGTCTGCACTACTGTGGGGGTTACCGTCTGAGGTCTGCACTACTGTGGGGGTTACCGTCTGAGGTCTGCACTACTGTGGGGGTTACCGTCTGAGGTCTACTTTAAGACAGGAAGACATAGCATTGTGGGGGTCGTGACTGTTCAGTGTCTCTTCTAATTTCATTTTGTGGGGAGAATAATTGAAGGAGTTGATATAAAGGCAGGGAGGAAAGAAGGCTTTGTAGGAGCCGGTCCAAGTTCTGTGTCTCTTCTATTGCATGTGGAAGGAAATGATGTAAAGGCAGGGAGGAGAGAAGGCACTGCAGGGGTCCAGCAAAAAAGGTAGCCCCCTTCAAAAGAGGTCCGATATTTACCTTTTCCGTTGCCTGTGTCTCCAATTTGCTGAAGAATCTTCAGGTTGTCTGGTAACCGGCTAGACACCCGAAGTAGAGGTCGACAGATATGGGTTTTTCTCTGGCCATGCCGATATTTAGAAATCAGGGCGACCGATGCCCAATATATGATGCCGATTTTTGAGGCAGATATTTTAGGCCGATTTTTTTTTGGCGGCACTGGATGGCACTAATTGGCACTGGAAGATGGCACTAGCAGAAGGCACTGATTGGCAGGTGGCACTTATTGGCACTGGCAGGATGCACTGGATGG